>NC_060142.1:628450581-628768180 GCF_021461385.2 Schistocerca piceifrons
CAATTAATTTTCCCAATTAATTGTAGGATAATTAAAGTCTCCACCAATGATTACCAGTGAGTCTAGTTTATTTAGTAGAATCTTATGTTTAGTAGTGTTAAAAGCCTTAGAAAGATCTAATAATATGTCCGTCATACACAGCATTGTCCGGAGCATCAAGTACCATTTGGTGAATTCTGTTATGGCCAGTTCTATACTTTTACTGCTTCAGAACCCAAACTCTAATTGACTTACAAGGTTGTATTTATTTAATTATTTCATTAATCTGTCTTTCACAATGTGATTCTACTATTTTTGAGAGAGATGACATCAGGAAAATGGGCTGGTACTTTTCCATGGCTTCTACATTATCTTTTTTTAGCGAAGGCACAATCTTGGCTGTTTTAAATACTCAGAAAATTTCCCTGATGCAAACGATTCATTTATTATGTTTGTTGAGGGAGTTTGTATACTTCATGTGCATTATGTCAGCAGGCATATTGGTACATCATCTAAGCTTAGAGACTTTTTATTTCTTTATGTTTTGTACAATTTTACTGACATCATTCTCTGTGGTTGGTAGTAACATAATGTAGTGCTTATTGTATAATTATTTACCAGTGTTATATTTGGTTTTGGAAATTTTTGTGGAAATCTCTAGGCAATACTTGAAAATTGCTCATTCGTATAGTGTGCTTGGTGGAGTGGATCACTTATTGTTTTATCCCTCTCCCTTATCAATATGTTCTTATACTTTTATTTGTCTCTCCCAGTTTCTTATTTAACGATATCCCAGACTGCTTTGCTTTTATTCTCTGTGTTGTACATTGTTTTGTCATTGAAATTACTTTTTTTTTCAACAGTTAGCTCCTTCCTATAAATCGTTTTGACCTTACAATAGAAACTTAGGAGATGAGGAGGCTTGCACAGGGTAGAGTAGCATGGAGAGTTGCGTCGCACCAGTCTTCAGACTGAAGACCATAACAACAACAACAACAACACAGCCTTATTGAAGTAATTCATTGGGACATTCGAAATCAGGATGGTGCTGAGTGACAAGAGGTATACTCATAAGTTGCTTTTTGGAGGGATCAGCAGTACCAGGATTGGATGTGATTGCCTGTGAAATCTGCTTTGAATTAAGCTGATGGGATAATTACATGTAGTGAAGAAGGCTGAAGTCAGAATGATGGAGTACTGCTGTACAGAGTCTGCATCTTAACAAATAAACTTGCCTTGAATGCTGAGGCTGTATGGGTCAAACCATCTAACATGGAAAGGACAGCAACTGTCAAAGTATAAGTATGGTTGTTTGTTTGTAGATTTAATGTAAACAACTGTGTGTAGCTGACCTTAGTGAGGATGAGGTCAACATGAATGAAAGTGACATGGGATTCACAACAGGACCACATGAAATTTAATTGGGAGAATGTGTTTAGAGGTTACAAAAATTTTAAAAGGTCAGCCTAACCTGAATTCATATGGCTGATATGTCATAAATGTATCTAAACCAAAATGGAGGCTTATGGAACCAGGAAGATCCCCTCTACATAACCCATGAAAAGGTTGACATAGGAGGGAGCTATCCTGGTTCCCATGGCAGTACCCCTGAGCTGTTAGTGTGTCTTCCCCTTAAAAGTAAAATAGTTGTTGGTGAGTATAAATTTGATTGAGGTGAGGAAGGTCATCATAAGTTTGGAATCAGGTGGGTGCTGCTTGAGGTAATTTTTAGCAACAGACAGGCCATGCACATGGAGAATGTCGGTATAGAGAGAGCAGGCATCAAGCAAGGCATGTGGTGGGAGTGGGACGGACACTGATTTCAGATGATCTAGGAAACAGTTGATGTCTTTAATGTAGGAGGGAAGTCTTTATACTATAGATTGCAGGTGTTGATCAACCAAGGCAGAGATACCTTCAGTGGCTGCTTTGAAACCAGCAACAATGGAACACTATGATGAACAGGTTTGTGGATCTTAGAAAGAAGGTAAAAGTTGGGAGTGTGTGGTCTGGGTGAGGTAAGAAATGGTATGGATCAAGGTGTTAATTCAAAAGCAGATCTCCCAGGTGATCACATCCAATCGTGGTACTGCTGATCCCTCCAAAACCAACCCAGGAGTACACCTCTTGTCTTGTCGGTACTATCCTGGTTGTGAATGTATTGGTCAATTACTTTGACAAGACTGCAATGCCTTGAGATCATGCCCTGAAATGAGGTCCATTCTGCCTGACATTTATCTCAGCACATATAGAATAGCTTCTCGTCAGCCCTCAGTCCCCGCAGAATCCCGGTCATACACTATGCTCCTTCTGCACCCATTTCTCAGTCCTATGACTTCTACCCCAATGACCGTCCCCACTGTAAGAATTATCTGATGCAGTGTGCTATCACCACCTATACCAGCCCTGTAACTGGCAAAACATATAATATCAAAGGGAGAGTCACTCGTGTAACAACATGTGTCATGTGCCAGCTGTTACATAAATATTGTTCAGCCATCTGTATAGATATGACCACGTTTGTGTTATCAGTTAAGATGAATGGACATAGACAGAGGCTGTATACTGGTAACATGCAGCATCCAGTTGCAGAGCACACACTACAGCATGAATGTTGTGACCTCGGTACCTATTTCACCACAAGCGCCATCTGAATCCTTCCTCGTGACACTAGTTTTGAAGAACTCTGCGGGTGGGAACTGGCACTACTACATGTGCTCTCTTGTTGTCACCCACCTGGCCTAAATTTACTTTCAGCTCTGTAGTCCAGCATTTCTTTTTGGTAACTGTTCCTTTTATTTGTTCCCCTTTTATTACTCTTTTTATATCTTTTGTTTCCCGACCCCTCTGTTTTTTCCCGCCCCACTCCCCTCTCCATTCATATGCCTACCAGCTATAATGAACATAGATTTCCACTCTTATTAACTTTACTGGGTTCTGGGCAGCTTTTCCATAACTCTCCCCATTTCCTAAACCTTGTGACAGTCTTTTTCCTTCATCCCCATTCCCTTCTCTTAAACTCTTCTGCCAAAAGGAGGAGCCACTGGCTCTGAAAGCTTGCACCATTCCACATTCTTAATATGTGTTTTCTTCTGCCACTGCTTGGTGAGTAGATTTTTTTTATCTATCCAATTATATTATACTTTCAGACACTGATATATGACGTAGAAATTTATAATTTAAATATTTTTGAACAGTGACCTACAGTTGGCTGTTCTTCTTGCTTTAGCCATTATTCTGATGGTTATTTTTGCAGTTTGAAGATTTAATTTCATCACCCTACTGACCCCATAATTCTATTGCATGTATCACCGAGCACTGAAATATGAGAAATAGGCCATTTGCATACTATCATCCACTGCTAGTGGTTTAATGATTAAGAGAACAAATATGACTGAACTTCATTTCCTAGTTATAGTAGTAATGTGGTTTTTCCACAGTAATCAGTTATCTATGGTAACTCTAAGAATTTTGTCTTTTGAGCTACATTTATACCCAGTGCTTGTGATTGTGAGGCTTCCTCTACTCTTCTTTTTTTGTTCTTGAACAGTGTTGTTTAAGTTTCATCACTATTGAGAATTAGCCAGTGTTTCCAAGCCATTGAATGATAAACCCAAGACTCATTTTGCTTTTTGTTAAGGTATCCTGTAAATGGTCATGCTGTGGTATCATCTGCAAAAAGAATAAGTTTGCTTTCACTGTTAAAGAGGTAAATCATTTACATATATCAGTAACAATGGGGTCCTAATATACTACCCGGTGGTGTGCCATGATATATTAGTCGAAATTCTGATAAATATTTATTTTCTTTGAATTATATTCCTACTGTTTGTTTTCTATTTTGAAGATATGATCCAATTATACTAAGAGCTTTTCCAAATAATCCCATAGTGATCAAGTTTCCTTATGAACATGTTATGGTCAACGAGGTCAAAAGCTTTTGATAAGTCACAAAACATACGAAGAGGATTTTGGCCTTGCCCTAATTCCAATAAGATTATAATTATAAGCTTAGATGCAGCTAAAACTATTGGTTTTCCTTTCTGGAACCATAACTGTCTATAATTTATGATGCTGTTTCTTTCAAAATGTTTATAGATCTAACTTATATTATCTTTTCAAGAGCTTTTAAGAAAATGGATAAATAAAATAACTCAAACAATTATTCTTTTGTAAAAGTGTCGTATGATTTATTTTAATTTTTTTTCTTGGGGATATTGGTGGCCTGAACTACCTTCTCGACAACCTAACTGAAGTTTGATGCTCTGTATCGTATGCTTGCTACTGCACTAGAAGTGTCAGCAATGAAACTCAATTAACATAAAGCAATTTTCATAATTTTAGAAAACATTTTAAAATTATTTACTTTATTTAGAATGTGTATGTTTATAGGTGCTACCCACATCTTTGAAGCATCTAATTTGAATGATACATCTCTTTAAAAATATACAGAGAATGTGTGCTTTGTGAAACTTTTGAGTGTGACTCACCCAGAATTTATTTTCAGGACTTAGAAAATCTGAAGATACATATACACTGCCAGAAATAGAAACTGCTACACTCATTAGGATTACCCATTTGCCATAACAGTCTGTGCCACAGAGAATATCAATGGCACATTGTAAATGATAAAAGTGACATTCAAGATACATCATTGCCACATGTTGAAGGGTTGGTAAATAAAAGTGCTGTGTAACAAGCTATAAAGCCAGCCAAATGTTTATACCAATCAAGATAACTCTTTGCTCATACTAATGCACTAAAAATAATCAGCAACAGCAAAATGTCTTTAAACTAGGTCAATTTCAGTAAATTCATGTTTGGCTCATCTTATAGAAAATCATTTTGGTCATGCTTTTACTTTAATGATTCACTGAGAAAAAGAAAAGAGGCCCAGAGCATTTCATTTGCATGTTGGAGACATGCCCACTTATGACAAGACTGAGAAGTTTTATTTCACGAATTCCTATTTTTTGAGTAGTTTGGAGCACAGTGCCACTAAAAGTGTACTCACTCTGAATGTGAGCCCAAACAAGTATTGCAGCTTAATTTTACTTATATGCAGATTAGACACTACAAAAAATGTTGTCATGAAATGTGATGCAGACAGATTTGAACATGACATCTGCTAAAATACAGCAGCAGATATGGATATTACATGTAGATGTACTCTACTGTGTATCGTTGGCTGCTATTTCATTTGTGGGTCTCAGCAAGAAGCATCTATTGCCTGTTTCAATACATTGAAACCAGAGAGTTCTTTTGCATGGTTTAGAGTAATTAACAGGTAACAGGTAACAGTTTGGCATACAGTAACTGCTTACTTGAACTGTTATAAGTGCTTTCTTCAAAGTAAACCTTACTCAGCATTACTGCTGCTCATAATAACCGGCATTTTTTGTGCTACACATGACAACTGATCACTGCTTTGTGTAAATGTGTGCCATTATGTATTATGTGGGCTATCATGATTGTCACCACTATACAAATGGGCAAAACTGGGAACTATACATCTGGAAACACATGCAAATCAGTGAGCTGTGCATTAGACACAATTTATAACTTCTACTATGCAACTTGCCACCTATGTACTAAATGAAAGGGACCCTGTCTTTATAAACCTGAACAAGGCTTGCTTTATAGTTTAAACAGAAGTACATTTTCATTTGTAAGATAAATGATAAGATTTAGACATTTTGATAAGTTTAAGTATCCTAAAACAGTGTGCAACTACTACCAAGTTGGATAAAATTTCATACACTGAAAGAGTGTAGCACTTTCCAGTGTCCAGCAGTGTATTTCAAAATGTGTAGTATGTTGTTTCATTACAGAAATTAAGTTCTACAGTGGTATAATATATTTTGTGTTCATTTACTATAATTTCTCTCTGTTATGAAATCAACAGCAATTGTTTAAAACTTTATTGTGTAATGTGCTCTTCACTCCAAATATATCTGTATACTATGAATACTGTTTTCCAACAGTTGTTGCATGGCTCATAATTCCAAACCCATGGTCAGTGACATTCTTTGGTGGATACATTACATATAATTCTTGGAGACTCTTTGTGGCTGTTGGCTCTTTTGCAAGCTTTCTGGCAGCACTTCTCATTTATCTGTGCCCTGAAACGCCCAAGTTTCTTATGACAAAAGGTCGCACAGAGGAAGCATTGGAAGCATTCAAAACTATGTACAAATACAACACCAGAAAAAATCCAGAATCGTATCCGGTTAGTATCTACATGTTATGCATCTCATTCATGAAAATACTACTGAGTTCATGAGAATTTGAAAAGTGAATTTTATAAATATATTTATTAGTTATGTATACCAGTGATGATATCAATGGATTTACAGAGAAGTGACAGTAGAAGACTAAATCAACCTAATATTGTAATTTCTACCTTGATTAAATAAAATATTTATAACACAAGGGACTAAGTGCCTCCACAAAAGACACTTTTAATTACTATTTTTTTCTTGATTGCAATTATGTTTAGTACATAATCAGTACATACATATCAGATTAATTAATGAATTTTAATGTCACAAAATGCATAACATTTTTCACAGCCCATGCCTGCGAGTATAAAGAGTTTCCTTAGATGTTGTTTTTATCTTAAAATAGAGAACTTATTTATTCATTCCCCATGTATTTCTTGAGGGAAACTGTAGAATGGAAATATGCAGTGAATCAAGAACTCAGTTTTTCAACTTATTTGTACTAATCCAGTAACTGGTCAGATAAAAAAATCTAGTTACCAAGCAGTGGCAAGGGAACACACGTATAAAGGTATTTAAATTTCCAAGCTTTTGGAGCCAGTGGCTCCTTCTTCTGGCAGAAGGACTGAAAGAGAAGGAGGAGGGGTGATGGAAAAGGACTCCTGAGGTTTAGCAAAGGGGGTGAGTTTGGAAAAGTTACCCAGAACCCTGGTCAGGGGAGATTTACCAAGCAGAAAGTAATTCCTTCTTATCTCATCTGGTAAGTCAACCTTAACCAGGGGTTCTGGACCACTTTCCCAAATGCTTCCCATTTGCTAAACCTCACCAGTCTGTTTCCTTCACCCCTCTTGCTTCTCTTTCAACCCATTTGCCAGAAGAAGGAGTCACTGGCTCTAAAAGCATTGGGTGGAGGGTATGGGGATAGTATGTTACTGTAGGTTGGGGCCAGGATAATTATGGAAGCAGAGAATATGTTGTAAGAATAACTGCCATCTGCACAATTCAGAAAAGCTGGTGGTGAAGGAGAGGATCCAGATGGTTTTTTCAAGTGCATGTTGTGCCAGAGGGTGAGACTTTGCTCTTGGCCACAGTTTGGCAGTGCCCATTCATCCTGTTGGACAGCTGGATGGTAGTCATATCAGTATTTAAAAAAAATACAATAATTGCAGCAGAGCTGGTAAATGACATGGCTGCTTTCACAAGTGGCTTGGCCCTGATGGGGTAGGATAAACCTTTGACAGGACTGGAAGAGGAAGTGCTGGGTGGATGGATTGCAACTGGGTCTTCCACAGGAATATGATACTTGTGGCAAAGGGATGGGATTGGGAGTGGCATAGGGGTGGACTAGGATGTTGTGAAGGTTGGGTGGATAACAGAACATCACATTAGGAGGGGTGAGAAGGATCTTGGGTAGGATGTCCTTCATTTCAGGGTATGATGATAGGTAATCAAAGCCCTAGTGAAGGATGTGGTTCAGTTGTTCCAGTCTGGGGTGGTATTGGGTGACGAAGACGGACTCTTTTGTGCCTGTTTCTTGGAGGTGGTGGGAGGATTAGGGGTGTGAGGAGAGATTTGTTTTTGGTCTAGGTTTGAGGAATAGTGCCTGTCTGTGAAGGTGTTGGTGGGACCCTCAGCATACTGAGCAAGGGAGGTCTTGTCACAGCAGATACACCATCCCCTGGTGGTCAGGTTATACGGAAGGGATTTTTTGGTATGAAAGGGATGACAGCTGTCGAAATGCAGGTGCTGTTGGTGGGTGGTGGGTTCAATGTGGACAGAGGTGTAGATGGAGCCATCAGAGAAGTGGTGGTCAACATCTAGGAAGATGGCATGCTGGGTTGAAGAGGATCACATAAAGTTCATGGGCGAGAAGGTGTTGATGTTGTGAAGGAATGAAGATAGAGTGTTTTGGCCCTTAGTCCAGATCATGAAGATATCATTAATGAACCTGAACCAGACCAGGGGTTATGTGTTTTGGGAGTCCAGGAAGGGCTCCTCTACACAGTCCATAAACGGGTTGGCAAAGAAGGGTACCTACGGCTGTGTCACAGATTTGTTTGCATACTTCCCCTTCAGAAGTGGTTGTGGGTTAGGATGAAGTTAGTAAGGTGTACAAGGAATGAGGCAGTGGATCTGGAGTCTGAAGGACATTGGGAAAGGTAGTGTTCAATAGCAGTAAGACCGTGGGCATGAAGGATGCCGATGTGCAGGGAGGTGGCGTCAGCAGTGATGAGTAGGGATCCAGGAGGTAAAGGAGTGGGGATAGTGGAGAGTCAGGAAAGTGAGTGAAGGAAGTGCTTGGTGTCTTTCACATGGGAGGCTAGATTACAAGCAGTTGGTTGGAGGTGTTAGTAAATGAGAGCTGAAATTTTTTCATTGGGGGCACAACGACCAGCCACAGTGGGGGGTCCAGAATTCTTGGGTTTGTAAATTTTGGGGAGCATGCAGCAGGCGGGTGTACAGGGTGTCATAGAGGTAAGGAGTGAAATAGATTCAGGGGAGAGGTTCTGGGAAGGGCCTGAGGTTTTAAACAGGGATTGGTGGTTGTGTTGTACTTCTCAGATGGGATTACTCTGGCAGAGTTTATAGATGGAGAAGTCAGATAGTTCTCAGAGGCCTGCTGCCAGGTAGACACTGCAGTTCATAACAACAGTGATGGAACCCAAATATGTTTCAAGCTATAGAACAATGCAACAGTATTATTAGTACCAAAGCGATACTCTCTTAAGGCCACAGAATAGTGTGAAAGAGCTTATAACAATATTGCACTACAGAGACAAAGAATATATTTTCCCAATAACTCTGAACTGGTTCACAGATCTTTGGTACTGACTTCTGCCATTAATGCATTGGCTACTAAGTTAGCAATTAATTCAAATGCAGGCACTGCTGCAATCTATGATAAAGTCATAGTTATTCAAGATTATATTACATTCTGTTACTCTAGCCACAATCTGTTGTGTTAAAGCAATGATTGTGGGTGCTGTGACTGGCATTCCATCTACAGATCCATAAATATTGCAGGCAATAAATACAAATACTTAACTAATGGTCTTTTAATTAATTCTTGAAATTTTTTGTTTGAAGTCCACTATGAAAGGCCAGATACATCCAAAAATAAAACAGAGAAATAAATGAATAGCTTAGGTACTCAATTAATAACTACTGTATTCTGACAAATAATTTATGGGTGCAAGTATGTTCTTGGTGACTTACAGTCCACCTTCTAAATTACTGAACAGTGGAAATATGAACTTATATTTGGGAGTGGCAATCTTGTGCACTGATGTTTACTGCATACAGAGTGGAGGACCATGCAGTGTGTCTTAGTTTGAACCACAAGTGACACAGTTTACATCTGAAAACTTCTGCTAAGAGACTATTTCTATGGATAATTATCATAGGCATCAAACCTTATAAAAGCAGTATTCAATTGATTTCAGTGGTTTCCAGTTTTTTCGACAACTCTATTCAAGGATAAATTCTTCAGACAGACAGAGCTTCAGCATAAGTATAGTTGCAGTTGAAAACAGTTCCTAACAAAGCAAAGTCTGGACTAAACCATTAGAATTAAAGAATATGTATTCAATATTTTCTATCAAACTTGAGATGTTTCAAATGCAAAAATGAAGAATTTGATTTATCACTACAGCAAAAATCACAAGTTTTGCTTATTCGAACAGTGTATGGATATTGCAGAAATTGAACCAAACAACTGAAAATCCAGAACAGAATGACAATGTAATATAGGTCAGATTGCTACTCACCCCATAGAGGAACCACTGGGTTGCAGACATGTACGCAGAATCTAGACTTTTAGATATTGCAAAGTATCGGACAGAGTCCTTATACAGATGTAGATCACTTGTGCTGAATGTCCCTGTTATTACATTGGCCAGACAGGAAGGGCCCTGTCTGTTAGGTTTAAAGAGCATCTGCCAACTAAAAGCAGTGATGGAACATGAGGATCTATATTTGCTGAACATCTTGTCCAAATGGCCCATGGTCCCAAGCCTCTAACAGATGCAGAACCTCTGCATAAGGAAGTCAGAGGATGTAAATTAGACACCCTTGAAGAACTGCAAATTTTTAAACATCTTATTATTGGTAGAGAAAATTTACTTAATTATCAGCTGCAACTAAAAAATAGAAATTATTTCAAAGGATTTCAACCTTTACTCCAGTGTAGTTGACCCACAGTCTACTTCAAATGGCTGATGCTGTTTCCTATCTGCTTTGTCCCTTTATTATAATGTGATTGTACATTGTGTCTCTGTGTATTTTGTATTATACTGGTTATGATACCTAGTTGCTAAAGTGTTTCTTAATTTGCCTGTTTTATGTTTTCATGCCCTGACTTTGTAGCTAGTTCTCCGGCAAATTGTTTAATGTACTGTACCAATAGGTAGGTTTGTCCATTTGTAGGACTGCTTCCCATCACGATTTGTTTACAATTTATGTTTGTTCCAAGTAATTTGTATGTTAATTCACCCTCTAAGTATTTTGACATTTCTAGGCATCAAAATCTGTATTTCATTCTCTGCAAGTGAATACTCATTTTTATAATTTTTATGCAAAGTTCTTTCTCTCTTGCTTTTTCTGTGTTCCTCAAAAATTTTTGAATAACATGTACTTTTTTCTTTAGTACAATTAGTGATTTGGAGTATTTCACTTTTTTCCTCCATATCTGTCTTAGGTTAAGAAGTTAGCAGATGAAAGTTGCGTAAACATGGAGTTATCAACAAGCACTGACAATAGAAAGAGTACTTGCTCACAGATAAGGTCTGGTCTGAAAGAAGCAAAGCGACTGTTAGTGAAACCTTTACGGAATAGAACAATCATGATTGTCATAATTCAGTTTTCTACATTACTCAGGTAAGATTCTGAAGTAGATTTTTAGGCATGCTGTAAAATTATGTTACCTTTGGTAAATATGAATACAGTCAATAATTTCAAAAATAGGGAATATAATTAGTATCTGCTTAGTATAAAAGAAAAGAAAGATGCTCTCCCAAAAGCAGTACCTTCTCTGTTAATTAAAGCCATTATTTACAACAGTTCTACATCTACATCTGCATGTATATTCTGCAAGGCAACTTTCTGTGCGTGGTGTGTGGTGAAGGGTAATTTTGGTAACACTACCATTTTGTCCCTTTCCCATTCCATTCTTGATGATACATGGAAAGAATTACTTTTGGTAAACCTCCTTGTGAGCTATAATTTCTTTTATTTTCCTCATCATGATAATTTCAAAAGATATATGTTAGTGGAAGTAAACTGTTACCTCACATCTTGAAATGTACATTTTGTAAATTTAGCAGTAAAACTCTTCATGCTATGCAACACTTTTGTTAAACAATTTTGCCTTTTAAATACTGGAAAATCCATGATGGAATAATGACAATATTACGAGGGGCATTTGAAAAGTCCGTGCAAAGTCTGAGATATGGCACCACTGGCGCATATTGAAATCGTTCAGTTAGTAGCATCCTTGGAAAGAACACATCCCAAGTTTCAGCCATATTGGTCTATTTCTTTGTGTTTGGCATTCGTGAGAATCAAGGAAGTCAAGCGATTGTCAAAAAAATGGACGAAAAAGAATTTTGTGTGGTGATTCAACATTACTTTATGAAAGGCAAAACGCCTCAGGAGACTAAAGAGAAGCTTGATAAACATTACGGTGACTCTGCACCTTCGATTAGAACAGTTTATAAGTGGTTTCAAAATTTTAGGAGTGGCCATATGGGCACAAGTGATGCTGAACGTTCTGGACGCCCTGTGGAGGTTATGACTCCAGAAATCATTGATAATGATATGGTGATGGAAGACAGAAGAGTTAAAGTGTGCAAGATTGCTAGTGCTGTGGGCATCTCGAATGAATGGGTACATAATATTTTGCATAAACATTTGGACATGAGAAAGCTATCTGCAAGATGGGTTCCACAATTACTCACGCTTGATCAAAAATGAAATCGTGTGAAGTGTTGCAAGGATAGTTTGCAGCTGTTCAGGAAGAATCCACAGGACTTTAAGCATCGTTTTGTCACTGGATGAAACATGGATACATTGCTATACTCCTGAGACCAAACAACAATCTAAACAATGGGTTACCAAGGGAGAATCTGCACCAAAAAAGGCGAAGACCATTCCTTAAGCCGAAAAGGTTATCGTGACTGCCTTTTGGGATTTGCAAGGGATAATCCTCATCAACTATCTGGAAAAGGTGAATACTATTCAATGTTATTGAACCATTTGAAAACCTAGCTGCAAGACAAACGCCAGAGATTAGACATCAAAAAAGTCCTTTTCCATCTAAACAATGCACCAGCACACACCTCAGCAGTTGTGGTCACAAAATTAATGGAAATAGGATTCCAACTCATTTCACATCTCCCCTATTCTCCACACTTGGCTCCTTTGGACTACTATTTGTTCCCCAATTTGAAGAAATGGGTGGCGGGACAAAGATTTTATTCAAACAAGGAGGTGATTGCAGCAACTAATAGCTATTTTGCAGACATGTACAGGTCCTATTATTTGGAAGGGATCAACAAATTGGAACAGCACTGGACACAGTGTATAAGTCTAAAAGGAGACTATGTCAAAAATAAAAAAGGTTTACCCCAAACACATAAGTAGTTTTTATTTTTGCACAGACCTTTCAAACGCCCCTCGTATGAAAAGGATAGATTACTACTCACCATATAGTGCAGATGCTGAAACACATACAGGCACAACAAAAAAGACTGCTAAACAAGTGAACTTTCAGGCAAAAGGCCTTTTTCCAAAATAGACAACACACATACACTCACACAAACACAACTCACAGACACAACCACTGCGTGTGACTGCCGATGCCAGACTGCGAGCAACTGCCCGTGATGGGAGAAGCAATTTGGGTGATGGGGGTAAGGAGGAGACAGAGGGGGAGTAATAGCAGGGTAGGTGTGGGGAATGGTAAACTGCTGCTTGTGGGAGTATACAGGGATGTGATGGGAAGAGGATAGGGCAGCTAGTGCAGTCAGGAGGTTAGATGGAGGGCAGAGGGGGAGGAGGGGGGGGGGGGGGGGGGAGGTAGAGAGTAGAAAAGGAGAAAAGTAAGAAGACTCTGAGTACATTGATGGAATAGAGGGCTGTGCAGTGCTGAAGTGCCAACAGGGAAGGGCAAATACTAATGAAGGTTGAGGCTAGGAGAGTAATGGGAAAGTAGGATATATTGCTACCTGAGCAGTTCAGAAAAGCTGGTGCTGGTAGAAAAGATCAAGACGACACACGATGTGAAGCAATAATTGAAATGAAGAATGCTGTGTTGGCCAGCATGCTCAGCACATGGGTGGTCCAACTGTTTCTTGGCCACAGTTTGTCTGTAGCTACTCATACAGACAGATATCTTGTCGGGTGTCATGTGTCCACGTAGACTGTAGCACTGTGGTTGCATCTTAGCTTTTAGATCACATGACTGCTTCCACAGGTTGTCCTGCCTTTGAAAGAATAGGTAATGCTTGTTACTGGAAGGAGGTTGTATGTGACAAGTCTTGCATTTAGGTCTACTGCAGAGATATGACCCGTGAGGGAAGGGGTTAGGAGCAGGGGGGAAGTAGGAATGGACAAGGACATTGCATAGGTACAGTGGGCAGCAGAATACTGCTGGGAGAGGAATTGGAAGGACAGTGAGTTGGATACTCCTCATTTTAGGGCACAAAAATAGGCAGTCGTGTGTGTTGTCTACTTCGCAAGAAGGTCTTTGGCCGAAAACTTACTTGTGTAGCAGCCTTTTTGTGGTGCCAGTTTGTGACTCAACATCTCCACTATATGGTAAGTAGCAATCTATCATTTTCATAATATTGTCAATTTTGCCTTTTAACCTCACAGTGTACACATCCATGGCCAGTGTTAACTTTAAATTAAACTTTCAGGCTGTGAGACCTATTTAGAGTGCACAGAAGGTGGCCAGTCTAACAACCCTACCACAACAAAGGTCAGAATTTAGTAACGATTGTGGTGTTGCTTACACTGCTAAATACTGCATTTTTGGGCAACAACTAAGTTATTATGTGACAGGTGTTATTAGAGCACAGTTAATAAAGTCATTTCATGTAATAATCAAAAAACTAGGCACTCATCTTTTTGTGTTTCCCACGCTGGTCTCATTGTAAAATCATGGCTCAATCATTGAAAATCTAGGTGGTTATGATTCCAAGCTCGGATGCAAAGAGGCCTAGGTTTTATTCTGCTATATTCAAAAGTTATGTAGATGCGCTTCACAAACCATCCTTGAAGATTACACTTTTGCTGGACAATGGTGATGTAAAAAAATAATCAGCACTCCAAAATTAAGTTACACTTCCTTTGAATTGCTTTTATTGCAATATCACGTAACACACAAACATCACTTCACAATACAAAACATACTTGAAAACATCTCTCTCACAGTCACTGTTAAAGTTCACATTTTATAAGCGGACTACGTTATGTGTCTTTCCAACATGACGTCCAACACTTGACTGTCTCAAGGTCCGACTCTCTAACAACTCAACAACTAACTAACTATCGCTTACGCACCCAAAAATCAGAGTTACAAGTACATCAAAGATCATAGTGACAAAAGAAAGAATACACATAAGAATAATATCATTGCAATATAAACATATCGATGTATCACAAATGAAATCAAATCTGAATTTTGTCTCAGAAATATGTTAACTACTTTGCAGAAACACAGTAGAATATAGCTAGTATCGAGAGGTTCAGGTGAGGTGCCGTAATGGTTGCGTAATTCAAGTACCATTACACCAGATATCTAGCCTTATTGCTCCAACCATACATGAGCAGAGCTGACAGTTACATTAAAAACTCAGTGTATTTTGTTGAAAAACTAAAAGACATTAACATGGGCTCAAGTGATTTCCTGATCAGCTGTGATATTGTGTCCTTATTGTGATGTTCCCTGTGAATGAAGCTATTTTGTATATAGTAGATATTTCTCAGATCAATATAGTAGTTTTATTTAGACAGTTTCTCGCTAAAACCTGTTTCCAGAGGAACAATGAATTTTGTGAGCAAATTGACAGGTTTACCATGTACAGCCCTCATAGTCCAGTTGTTGGCAATTTGTTTGTGAAGATTTTTGAGCAGGCATTGCAGGCAGCCAACGAAAGATCAGCAAAGTGATACTGCTAAGTCCATGATACCTTTTTGGTATTGGCATGTGGAGAAGAGGTGTTGAATGTCTTCTTGCTACATTTCAATAGCATCAAGCCAAAAATTCAATTTACGATGAAGGAAGAGAGCAATGGGCAACTTCATTTCCTGGATATATCTGTGATCATATGTTGGGTTTTAGGCCATAAGGTGTACAGGACAGCTATATGCACTGATAGATACTGCCATAAGGAGTCTAATCATTTCCCAAAACAGAAAAAAAGAATTCTAATTAGAACCTTGGTGGATACAGCTAAAAATTTATGAGGTGATTTATTTGCAAAATGATCTTAATCACTTGCATATGACCTTTAAGAAAAATGGTTACTCCAGTAAGGAGGTGGATCAAGCACTCCATCCTAGAAGAGCAAAAGCCAGGACTAATGAGGAACAACCACCAGCAAATAGAAAATTTTCCCTCCCATTTATTGACAAGGTTATGATTTACATTGGGAAAGTTTTGGCTAAGTATGGAGTTGAATCAATGAATACATAAGAAGAGCTAAATTCCAGATTGTGGGCAAGTATACATGGGAACCACAAGGAGGAAGTATTAACATCTGCTTAGCTTAACACCCAAGGAACTGATACCTCAGACGTATAGACAAATCAGCCTTAGCAGAACATTCTTTTCTGAGATGGAAATCATGATAGAGAATTCAGTGAAATGAGCATTTTAGCAAAGACTACACATTATCATGTGCATATGTGTAGAGAGATCACAGAGATTTATGAATGCCATAATAATTTTAACAGAAAAGAAGGAGGTGTTAAATTAGTCAAAATATGGATATCGACTTTTCACCATCATAGTGATGATTGATTGCATTTAATAGAGAACAGTAGCACAAGCCAAAGATAATCATGCAGTTGGCATAATGTGGGGAACAGGAATGCCATCTATGTATCGCTAAAAATTCTGAGACCTCTTAACTCTTGATGTAGTCGCTGTATTACTTCTGAAGATGTCTATCACAATTGGAGATGAAATGTTAGGGAATGCTTTTATACATCAACTGTCTCTCATTCCAGAAGTTTTAATAAAATGGAAGTTTCTCTTTTGTTTTTATGTGTATAACATTTCTTTTTTTGATACTGAATTTTGTGCTTAATTTTATCTGATACACCTGCATTTTTTAATGAATTCTGATTGTCATTTATGACTTCCTGCCCAAAAAATCAGTTTCTTTCTACCTTTTTTATCTTTTTGTTTGTTGCATGTTACAAGTCTATGGCCACTTGAAATTCAGAAGTGAGTTACAACTATTACATCAAATACAATTTCTTTAATGATTCATAAAAAACAGTCAATTTTTTTTAGTTCCCTTTGGTCCAATTTTCTCTTTGTTTTATCCCGGAAGGAACAAACCCACTGTTCATCTTTGGAAATTCTACTAATGTATGACCTCTCATTTCTGAAATGATAAGTGAGGTTTCCTGCTAACAAGTCATTCTATGGTTTTTGTCCTACCTTCACATTCAAAACTTCTATTATCACCTTGTAATTGAATTTGCTTTCATTTATTACCTTCTGTAACTCTTGACAATGTTCTTCTAGACTGTGACAAGAATGTAAAAATGTGGTGTGACCAGAACGTGGAAATGGATGGTGCATATCGGAGGTCATAGTGAATCTGACTAATACAGCATGCAAAATAACAGAATTTCTATTACTTTTTGAACATACATTGTATGTTCTAAAAGTTCATTTAGCCGCATGCAAAATAACAGAATTTCTATTACTTTTTGAACATACATTGTATGTTCTAAAAGTTCATTTAGCCAGAAACTTGCAAACTTCATATTAGTTCTATAACAATTTTATTTCCTTTCTTATTCAACTTTGATTCATTCAGTCCAACAATCTCTGACCTCATTTTCATGAGAACTATGATGTATTCACATTTATCAGTCAAAGTTGTTGTATTTAATGTTCTTATATTAATACCAGACATCAGTATTCTCCAGTGTATAATTTTGCCTAAATGAAACATATTACAATCATTTTTTTTTAATTTCTGAGGCTCAGTTTATATACTGAAGTGTCAAAGAAACTGCTATAGGAATGTGTATTCAAATACAGAGGTATGTAAACAGGCACAATAGAGTGCTGTGGTCGGCAACGCCTATATAAGAAGCAAGTGTCTGGCACAGTTGTTGGATCGGCTTAATGGCAGGTTATCAAGATGTAAGTGAGTGTGAATGTGGTATTACAGCCAGTGCATGAGCAATGGGAGAAAGCATCTCCAAGGTAGTGATTAAAAGGGGATTTTCCCGTACAACCATTTCAGGATGTACCTTGAAAATCAGGAAACTGGTAAAACTTCAAATCTCTGATTTCGCTGTGGCCGGAAAAAGATACTGCGAGATTGGGACCAATAACAACTGAAGAGAATCATTCAACGTGACAAAGTGAAACCTTTCTACACGTTACTGCAGATTTCAATGCTGGGCCATCAACAAGTGTCATCGTGCAAACTATTCAACGAAACATCATCAATATGGGCTTTCGCAGCAAGCCCACTCGTGTCCCTTGACGACTGCATGACACAAAACTTTATGCCTTGTCTGGGCCCATCAATGTTGACATTGGACTATTGATGACTGGAAACATGTTGTCTGGTCAGATGAGTCTCATTTCAAATTGTATTGAGCAGATGAACATGTACGGTTATGGAGAAAACCTCATGAATCCAGGGACCCTGCACGTCAACAGGGGACTGTTCAAGCTGGTGGAGGCTCTTTAACAGTGTGGGACATGTGCAGTTGGAGTGATATGGGACCCCTCATATGTCTAGATACAACTCTGAAAAGTGGCACATACGTAATCATCCTGTCTGATCACCTGCATCCATTCATATCCATTGTGCATTCTGACAGACTTGGGCAAGTCCAGCAGGACAAAGTGACACCCCACATGACCAGAATTGCTACAGAATGGCTCCAGGAACACTCTTCTGAGTTTAAACACTTCCGCTGGCCACCACACTTCCCAGATATGAACATTAATGAGCATATCTGGGATGCCTTGCAACATGCAGTTCAGAAGAGATCTCCACCCCTCATACTTTTACGGATTTATGGACAGCCATGCAGGATTCACAGTGTCAGTTCTCTCCGGCACTACTTCAGACATTCGCTGAGTCCATGCCATGCCATGTTGTGGCACTTCTGCATGCTAGCAGGGGCCCCACACGATGTTAGACAGGTGTACCAGTTTCTTTGGCTCTTCAGTGTAGTTGAAGGTAATTTAAACAGTTTTTTTCTATTAGCTGTCTTGCTAAGAGTACCACTTACAAAATTTTTATTTATAGTTAACTTAATTAATGTTGGTAAATCTCTTCCAAAATACATTGTGGCAGATTGCAGTCATATTAACCTCATATTGCAAGGTTACCACTTTTACCACCTCTTCTCTACTTTTTTATTAATTTACACAGTACATATTTCAAGGAAATAAACATTGTAAAATGAGCCTAAATTGTTCCTGTTTACCATTATTTTTCACTGAGAGATATATATTTGCATAAATATACACCACAGCTCAATAGTTTGGACAAGACACTATATTATAACACTATATTATACACAGTTATACTGAGTTAGCAGAAATGAAAGTATGAGTACTTACTCCACAGGACAAAGTGAAGGGAATGAATGATGCTGCTCTAATTAGAAGTATGTGTATGTCAGGGGAAAAATTGTCTATGAAATAGACTGCTCTAGTTTTTATGTGTATGTGTGTGTCCTGATCTGTTATGTATCTTTGTCTAATTTCTGTACAAATGGAATAATATTTATTTGAATAAATACTAGTATTTGGAAAAAAATTACATACTATCTATGGAGAATAGTGATTTACATGTTATACACTTCTTTCTACTCCAGAACATGACAAAGCACGTCATTCATTGATGAACAGAGCAACCATATGAGCTATTTGTAGCTAAAATTGATTATCATTCTGTTTACATTGTGTGACTGTGTCTAAAATAAAAAGAAGTGTATAAATTTTAGTAATTAGTGCAATATTTCTTCAGCTTCCAGGCATGTTTGTAATATCTTCTGAAATTTAATACAATATATTTTTTAACATTTTTGTTGAACAAAGATAGATCTACATATTTGTTGTAAAGGACAAAGAAAGCAGTGAGACTTTTTAATTACCATGCATGTCCATTTGGCTTCAAGTTTTTCTAGTTAGTAATTTTTTACTTTTTAGTGTGAATACTATACGTCTTTGGCTACCGCAGATGTTTGCATCAGCTGAGGAGTACATAGAACACCACAAATTTATGAATAACACTAATGAATCTGTGTCAATGTGTGAAATGATATCATTTACTGGTGTTTCAACCTCTTCCACAACCTCAAATGAAGAATTCTGTGGAGTGGTAAAGTATAATAACAGAAAAATGTTAAAAATATTAATATGCCTGTGTTACTTGATATAGTAAATCACATATTCATCAGAAGCACTTGTTCTTGGCTAAATTATAGTTACTATATCAATACCTTTAATAACGGCAGTTTCTGGTTTTGTACATTGTCTTCAGGTAATAGCTTGTGGCTTAGCTCATGCATTTGTCTACTGAAACAAGTGCAGTGTACACTAGTAAAACCAATAATATAATGATATAAATATAATAGAGGGAAACATTCCACGTAGGAAAAATATATCTAATAACAAAGATGATGTAACTTACCAAACGAAAGCATTGGTATGTTGATAGACACACACACACACACACACACATACACACACACACACACACACACACACACACACACACACACACAATTCAAGCTTTCGCAACCCTTGGTTGCCTCATCAGGAAAGAGGGAAGGAGAGGGAAAGACGAAAGGGTGTGGGTTTTAAGGGAGAGGGTAAGGAGTCATTCCAGTCCCGGGAGTGGAAAGACTTACCTTAGGGGGAAAAAAGGACAGGTATACACTCGCACACACACACATGTCCATCTGCCCATCTGCACTCATACAGACACAAGCAGACATATGTGTGTGTGTGTGTGTGTGTGTGTGTGTGTGTGTGTGTGTTTGTTTGTTTTGCCTAATTCCAATGAAGGGCTTTTTGGCTGAAAGCTTACTTGTTTGACAGCCTTTTTGTTGTGCCTATGATGCAACATCTCCACTAGTAGCAATCTATCCCTTTCATAATATTGTCAGAGGCAGAATTTCCTAATAAATCTTTTAAACTGGTAAGTAATTTTAATTCCTTCATAAATCATCTTCAAACTTTATTGGCCTGTTTTATGGAAAAAATCAAAGAAAGAGTGGTTGCTCTCAATTTAATGTCTGCTTGTGTCTGTATGAGTGCAGATGGATATGTGTGTGCATGCGAGTGTATACCTTTCCTTTTTTTCCCCCTAAGGTAAGTCTTTCCGCTCCCGGGATTGGAATGACTCCTAACCCTCTCCCTTAAAACCCACATCCTTTCGTCTTTCCCTCTCCTTCCCTCTTTCCTGATGAGGCAACCATGGGTTGCGAAAGCTTGAATTTTGTGTGTGTGTGTGTGTTTGTTTGTGTGTCTATCAACATACCAACGCTTTCGTTTGGTAAGTTACATCATCTTTGTTTTTGCAATAATATAATGAAAATGAGTAAATTCATTACCCTCAGTCTCACCAATTTTTATGAACTTTCAGCACGCTGCAGGTGAAAAATAGGCCTGCAACTTGTCTTGTTATTGAAATAAACATTGTCATAAGTTGCATTGAGAAATATCTGTTGTATTCCTTGATGGTGACTAGTTTCGGACACCTGTGTCCATTTTCAAACCACCTGTACTGTAAGTCAGACAAATACAGACGTCAGGCCAGCTGCAGAAACTGCCCTCAAGACAGAGCTACAATCATCTATTTCAGTTATCAATTTTTACTGATAAGAAGTGCACAACAGAATAAAGGGACTCTTTTCTGAACATATCTCACACCTGACAAGATGTGTTAGAGGTTTTTCTCCAATAATCTGTTTTAATTCCTGCTGGCATTTTTTGTGAGATTGCCAATGTCTTTGATCACTTAGATTGTACAAGTTTTGAAAACAAAATAATACCTAGTGGTACTCATGACAGACTCCACACCAACACACCTGCCTTGATTGAGGCTGCCTCTGGACACGGGGTCCTGGGTTCGATTCGCAGCCACGTTGAGGATTTTCTCTGCCCGGGGTTGGATGCTTGTGTTGTCATCATCATCATCATTAGGGACAATGGCTAGATTGAACTGTGAAAAAATAGGACTGTATAAAAGTCAGGACTTTGTACGGGTGCTGATGACCATGCAGTTGAGTGCCCCACAAAACAAACCTTGTCAGAACACCACACAAGTAAAACTAAGCTAAAGACGAGATATCATGAGCTACCATGCACAACCAAGTTTATTACTTAATGAAATCCTGCTTGGATTTTCATAAATAACTTGCAATTACTTTCATAAAGTATCTGACCATTTGGACTGCATTTTCAAAAAGTATCTGACCGTTTGGACTGCGTGTTTGCAAATCCTTAAATAATGTAGGAAACAATTATCACTGTTCATAAGCATCCTATCATACTGAGCACAATACCTGTTTTTCTTCAGAAGTAATGTGCATGTTCATATAACTGTTAAACATTTGCAAAATTATAGTGACTGTCTATCAGTGCAATTCCCCCCCACCCGCACAGACACACATCTTGGTCACTTATCTCTCTCTCATTGGTGGTAACACTTCAGAAAGACCAGGTCTGTTTACAAGTCAGGAGGTCTAAACTACTATTTCACATGTAGGTTGTCAGAGTAGTTGTTGAAGACAGTTGTCAGACAATGTATTCAGTGTCATTTCACAAGACTGTTTGTCCTTACTGCCACTGATTTGCACATAGTTTTCCCACATGATCATGGGCATGTTAAAATCAACACATACTGTACCCATATCCTCAGGATATTTCTGGGCTATCACATTAAGGTCATCTATGAATGACACCAATACCAATGTGTCTGACTCTAGTGGTCAATAGAAATATCCAATTAATAACCAAGTCCACTAAACACAGTTACTCTTGTCCCTATTAGTTCACGCTCAGATTCTCTTTCAATGTTGCTAGATTTAATGCCTCTGGTTGTTGCTGTAGACACTCATCCGTCTGAGGATCTAATCTATTTTTCCAATATACATTTCACGTATTGTTGAAAACTCCTCTACTCTCTACTTTGGTTTTCAACTCTCAGTTCATAATGAGATGTGGTGTCCGGCATCTTCCAATGAGAGACATGGACGTTACTGCAAAAACTATGGCAGTTGACAATTAATATCTGAGATTCTCACTCTTTGGTTTGTCATCTGGTATTCTGTAATTTTTTTTTTTTTTATTTTTTTTTCCCCAATCTATCAGAATGATGCTGTAGCTAAACAGATGTGCCAAGACCTCTTGACTGAAGTTACCTGGCCTCACTGTGTCAACCAGTCTCCAGAAAGAACTGATAATGCTCTCAGAACCCAGGCAGGTGCCAGTGTGAGCAATGATCTCGAACTGACTGCAGCATGTGCTTTCAATTGCTCTTGTGGTGGTGTCAAAGGAAACCTAGTAAACAATTACTCCCGGGATACACACCAGGTGCACATTTGCTTTGTTTCTCTCCCACAACACGATTTCTCTAAGAGGGGCTGTCATTCTCCTGTAAAACCAACATAGAAGAGTGTCACACTGCATACATTTCCATACATCACCATGTATAAGAAATAATAATAATATTATATATAAAAACAAAGATGAGGTGACTTACCGAACAAAAGCGCTGGCAGGTCGATAGACACACAAACAAACACAAACACACACACAAAATTCAAGCTTTCGCAACAAACTGTTGCCTCATCAGGAAAGAGGGAAGGAGAGGGGAAGACGAAAGGAAGTGGGTTTTAAGGGAGAGGGTAAGGAGTCATTCCAATCCCGGGAGCGGAAAGACTTACCTTAGGGGGAAAAAAGGACAGGTATACACTCGCACACACACACATATCCATCCACACATACAGACACAAGCAGACATATTTAAATGGTCTTTAAATATGTCTGCTTGTGTCTGTATGTGTGGATGGATATGTGTGTGTGTGCGCGAGTGTATACCTGTCCTTTTTTCCCCCTAAGGTAAGTCTTTCCGCTCCCGGGATTGGAATGACTCCTTACCCTCTCCCTTAAAACCCACTTCCTTTCGTCTTCCCCTCTCCTTCCCTCTTTCCTGATGAGGCAACAGTTTGTTGCGAAAGCTTGAATTTTGTGTGTGTGTTTGTGTTTGTTTGTGTGTCTATCGACCTGCCAGCGCTTTTGTTCGGTAAGTCACCTCATCTTTGTTTTTATATATAATTTTTCCCACGTGGAATGTTTCCTTCCATTATATTGAAATAATAATAATAATAATAATAATAATAATAATGGTTTATTTGCCCATAATAACTTTACAGTCGTGGACATAGTCAGTCAGTACATACATGAACAATAATAATAGTTTAGTAGTAGAAATAAAGTACATACAACATTAAAAATCCTTGATGGAGTACAAACATTTAGCAATTAACAGCTGCTTTAATTTTATTTTAAATATGTTTCCTTTTAACATTTTTATGATATTTGGCAGTCTGTTGTAAAAAAAATCTTCCAGCAGAAAATGGATTATGATCGGTTGCTTTTTTATTTCTGAATTTTATGTGGTAATCCTCTTTCTTCCTTGTATTATAACTATGGATATCACTATTTATTATACTGTGCTCCATATATTCTTTTACAAACAGTATAGTCCTTAGAACATATAATGAATACACAGTTAGTATATTATACTTAATGAAGTATTCTCTACAGGACTGACATTTACTAATATTCGTTATTATCCTAATTGCTCTCTTCTGGGCTCTAAAAGCCCTATCCATGTATACCGTTGGTGCCCCGCCCCAAATCTCAATACCGTATTGTAGGTGGGAGTGTATAATACCAAAATAGATTTGTCTTAAGATTGGTGACGCTATTATGCTAGAAAGGCATTTTAGCAGGTAGGTATTACACGAGATTTTTTTACACATGTAGCTGATGTGCTCCTTCCATGTAAGATGTTCATCAATTATAATACCCAGGAATTTATGTTTATCAATTGTTTCAGTTGATAACTCTGGCTCAGTATCCACTTGTCTTGATTTGTAATTTAGCATAAACTCCATTGGAATTGTCTTTTCCTTATTTAATGCCAATTTATTTTTAGTCATGTATTCTGTGATGAGGCTAGTGTTCTTCATATTATTTTGCACTGCTAGCTGTTTTGTAGGGCCCCAGCTTATGAAGGAGTTGTTGTCGGCATAATTCACGAGGTCTGCATTTTTTGGAATTATTATATCATTGATGTACACAATGAACAGAAAAGGCCCAATAATACTTCCCTGAGGGACTCCACAGCTAAGAATTTTATAAGATGATTTTACTGTTTGTATAAGTCCCCTGGTTGTATGATACAACTTAACACAGTGCCTCCTGTCAGCAAGGTACAATCTTAACAAATCTAATGCCACTCCTCTGACCCCATAAGTTTCTAGCTTATGTAGAAGAATGGAGTGATTTACAGTATCAAAAGCCTTAGATAGGTCTAGAAAGGTGCCAATAACTTTGTTTCCATCATAAGTTTATTCAATACTGCTTGTATAAATTTGGCTATGGCTGTTATTGTAGACTTGCCCTTCCTGAAACCATGTTGAGAACTTTTTAATATATTGTACTTAGAGAAAAATGATTCCATTTGATCAAGAAATAGCCTTTCCAACAACTTACTAAGTTGTGATGTCAAAAAATTTTGTACATCAGTAGGTTTTTCCTTTTAATGCACTGGTCTTATTTCAGTGACTTTTAACAAGTCAGGAAATGACCCCTGTCTGAAAGAGCTGTTTATTAAATGTTGCAGTGGCTTTATTAACTCATTACTGCATTCTTTCAGAAATTTGGCTGAGATGTCATCCCAGCCACTGGATGTACTTGCTTTTAAGTTGGAAATGGTTCTCAGGATTTCCTGTTCTGTAACACACCTCAGGAAGAACAAATTACTGACATTACTGGGGTTTAGCACCTGCGATGGGTTGATCACATCCTCCTTACCTATCTTACTAAATAGATCTATGAATCTCTCGCATACTTCTTATGGGTCACTAACCAATTTTTCATTGCCCCTTATTATTATGTTGTTACACAATGCCTTGTCATTCCCCCCACTTTCCTTCTTTACTATATTCCACACTGTTTTGCTAACATTACAGGATTGACTCATCTGTTCTGCGTACTTCTGTGCCTTTAATGTCTTAAGTGTTTCCCTATAGGTTTTTCTACAGGCTTTGTATATAGACTGAAAGTACTGCAGTTTGGTGTCTTTAAAAAGAATATATAGATCATTCATGTCATTCTTTAATTTCATCACATTAGGGGGGAGTTTAAGATTCCTGGAACTGTCAGTTTTCTTTAGTATTTTGACCCTTGGGCAAACTTGATTTAGACAATGGGTTAATGTTGTATAAAATATTTCCCACTTTTCATTAATGTCTTCTGTTGCATATAGGCCTACCTGATACCAGTTTATGTGTGCCAGTTTTTTCTTTAATGCATGATAGTCAAGCTTTCTTTTATAAGTAAATTGTTCCTTATGAGATACTATTTCTTTGTCAGTGTGAAGCTCTAGGACTAATGCACTATGATCCGAAATGTGGTGCTCAACAGTTCCAACTACAAGGTCCTCCTTACTTAAGTTTGTAATAACATGGTCAATACATGTCTGAGAGTCACCTGTAATTCTGGTTGGTGTTGAATTCACGTGGTTGTAATTATAGGACTGTAATATATCAATATATCTAAGGTAACTTACACTATTAGTTAAGGAGTCAATGTTCACATCCCCTGCTATTATAGTCTGTTTTTTATGAGGTGAGAGTTTATCAATAAGTTCCTCTAAATGGCAAAAGAATTCTTCCATGTTACGGTTAGGGGATCTGTACATGCTAGCTATTATTAAACTGCTATATCTGAGCTTTATTCTTATGGCAGCTATTTCAAAGACCATCTCACATGCAAGTTTATCTACCCAATCAATTTTTTCGCACTGGACATTATTTTTGACATAAATACCAGCACCACCACCTTTATGTTGTTTCCTACAATAGACACTACAATTTTATAATTACTTAAATTAATGCTGCATAATTCTTCAGTTTTGCACCCTAGTTCATTCAAAAGATAAATATGAGGGCTACTAACACTTAGAAATTTGTCAACTTGTTCAATTTTATTGGTAATATACATTAAACAATCCACATTAACATACCACCTTACCATGCAAAATTTCTTCTTACATGTGTAATATTGCGTGTTACATGTCATAAATGTCAAATTATTTTTAACTACAGGTAAAAAGTAGGTCTTGTATTCCATCTTTACATTGTGAATGGATCCACATTAACATGACAACTCTAATCACCATATTGGGAACATTCTCTAAGTACTAAAGCTTGACAACTAACAGCAGCTGATATTTTGTGGTCAAAGATACACATCTAGACAAACGCTACAGCACTCTCGGTAGAAAATGTCAGGGACACATTAGATATATTGCTGGCATGTCAGACTTAGTTGATGTGTTCTATATCAGACGATCAGTGACCAGAGACTACATAAGAAGGACAAACAGACATAACAAAATATTTTTTACAGTACACTAACTCTAATGTATGAAATACGTACAACTTTCACAAAATATTGAAAAATGAACACTCCATTAATTGCTGGTGAGCCAGACTTAACAAATGCCTTATATCATCGATCACCAGTGTCTGAAGGCTATTTACACATACACAGAAACAAAAAAAAGCCATGATAGTAGGTAACAAAAAAGCAAAATATTTCGAGTATAAATGACACTCATTCCTGGGTTCACCTTATTGGACACACGAGGGTGCTGAAATGGACTCATCAAATTATTTGAGAGAAATGTGTAGAACCAAGTAATAAAATTAAGAAACCCCATATAGAGACTATTCCATGATGTACATTGAGTAAAAAAATTCCTTAATGAGAGAAACTAGGTGTTAAAGTAGTATTCATTAAAGTGGCATTCACTAACATTTTTTAGAAAATGCATAAGGGTACCAAAAGATTAGAAACTTTTTAATATCTATCAACCAATATACCATGTGAGGCAGCCAAATGGCACTGGCGATAAAAGTGTAGGAACCAATACTGGGAACAACACGTAATTCATGAATTACAGTATATGATACTATCATAATATGAAACAAACTAAAATAACTTAAAGGTCAGTTCAATGTAAATGCAGAGTGCAAAATGGGAAAATGATGTTGAAAAATGAAAATGACTGTCTCTGAAGTCATTGAAACCAACTAATCACGTGATTTAAATAAAGACTGTCTATATTACAGCCGTTTACAGACCATGTTTTCTTTTATCAAACCTGTTGATTAGCAGTATGAGGCTAGCCTGCCAGCCATTAGCTGTATACAATCTTCCTCGTGATGCTGTTCTACATCTTGGCATGTCTTGCCAGCCACTATCAAATACGTTGCATGGTGCCAAACCAGTGTTATTTGCAGAACCCATTGATAAAAATAGTAGTGGCAAGCTTTGTGGTGCCCTCAAAATGGGCAACTACCCTGCCACTCCATCACTGGTGCAACTCACAGCATCCATAAGAAGCTGGTCAACAGTGCCCAACACAGCTTCCATAATCACCACAAATGCAAGCTGGAGTAGTATTGGTACTGTATTAAACCAAGCAAAGAATGGCACTGACCTAACCCTTATGTTTACCTCACAGATGCTGTTGTTTTTGTTGTGGTCTTCAGTCCTGAGACTGGTTTGATGCCGGCCGGAGTGGCCGAACAGTTCTAGGCGCTGCAGTCTGGAACCGCATGACCGCTACGGTCGCAGGTTCGAATCCTGCCTCGGGCATGGATGTGTGTGATGTCCTTAGGTTAGTTAGGTTTAACTAGTTCTAATTTCTAGGGGACTGATGACCTCAGACGTTAAGTCCCATAGTGCTCAGAGCCATTTGAACCATTTTGAACTGGTTTGATGCAGCTCTCCATGCTACTCTATCCTGTGCAAGCTTCATCATCTCCCAGTACCTACCACAACCTACATCCTTCTGAATCTGCTTAATGTATTCATCTCTTGGTCTCCCTCTACGATTTTTACCCTCCACTCTGCCCTCCAGTACTAAATTGGTGAGCCCTCGATGCCTCAGAACATGTCCTACCAACCGATCCCTTCTTCTAGTCAAGTTGTGCCACAAACTTCTCTTCTCCCCAATCCTATTCAATACTTCCTCATTAGTTATGTGATCTACCCATCTAATCTTCAGCATTCTTCTGTAGCACCACATTTCAAAAGCTTCTATTCTCTTCTTGTCCAAACTATTTATCGTCCATGTTTCACTTCCATACATGGCTACACTCCATACAAATACTTTCAAAAATGACTTCCTGACACTTAAATCAATACTCGATGTTAACAAATTTCTCTTCTTCAGAAACACTTTCCTTACCATTGCCAGTCTACATTTTATATCCTCTCTACTTCGACCGTCATCAGTTATTTTGCTCCCCAAATAGCAAAACTCCTTTACTACTTTAAGTGTCTCATTTCCTAATCTAATTCCCTCAGCATCACCCGACTTAATTCAACTACATTCCATTATCCTCGTTTTGCTTTTGTTGATGTTCATCTTAAATCCTACTTTCAAGACACTATCCATTCCGTTCAACTGCTCTTCCAAGTCCTTTGCTGTCTCTGACAGAATTACAATGTCATCGGCGAACCGCAAAGTTTTTATTTCTTCTCCATGGATTTTAATACCTACTCTGAATTTTTCTTTTGTTTCCTTTACTGCTTGCTCAATATACAGATTGAATAACTGCGGGGAGAGACTACAACCCTGTCTCACTCCCTTCCCAACCACTGCTTCCCTTTCATGTCCCTCGACTCTTATAACTGCCATCTGGTTTTTGTACAAATTGTAAATAGCCTTTCGCTCCCTGTATTTTACCCCTGCCACCTTCAGAATTTGAAAGAGAGTATTCCAGTCAACATTGTCAAAAGCTTTCTCTAAGTCTACAAATGCTAGAAACGTAGGTTTCCCCCTTCCTTAATCTAGCTTCTAAGATAAGTCGTAGGTTCAGTATTGCCTCACGTGTTCCAACATTTCTACGGAATCCAAACTGATCTTCCCCTAGGTCGGCTTCTACCAGTTTATCCATTCGTCTGTAAAGAATTCGCGATAGTATTTTGCAGCTGTGACTTATTAAACTGATAGTTCGGTAATTTTCACTTCTGTCAACACCTGCTTTCTTTGGGATTGGAATTATTATATTCTTCTTGAAGTTTGAGGGTATTTCGGCTGTTTCATACATCTTGCTCACCAGATGGTAGAGTTTTGTCAGGACTGGCTCTCCCAAGGCCGTCAGTAGTTCTAATGGAATGTTGTCTACTCCGGGGGCCTTGTTTCGACTCAGGTCTTTCAGTCCTCTGTCAAACTCTTCATGCAGTATCATATCTCCCATTTCATCTTCATCTACATCCTCTTCCATTTCCATAATATTGTCCTCAAGTACATCGCCCTTGTATAGACCCTCTATATACTCCTTCCACCTTTCTGCTTTCCCTTCTTTGCTTAGAACTGGGTTTCCACCTGAGCTCTTGATGTTCATGCAAGTGGTTCTCTGCTCTCCAAAGGTCTCTTTAATTTTCCTGTGGGCAGTATCTATCTTACCCCTAGTGAGATAAGCCTCTACATCCTTACATTTGTCCTCTAGCCATTCCTGCTTAGCCATTTTGCACTTCCTGTTGATCTCAATTTTGAGACGTTTGTATTCCTTTTTGCCTGCTTCATTTACTGCATTTTTATATTTTCTCCTTTCATCAGTTAAATTCAATATATCTTCTGTTACCCAAGGATTTCTACTAGCCCTCGTCTTTTTACCTACCTGATCCTCTGCTGCCTTCACTACTTCATCCCTCACAGCTACCCATTCTTCTTCTACTGTATTTCTTTCCCCCATTCCTGTCAATTGTTCCCTTATGCTCTGTACGACCTCTGGTTTAGTCAGTTTATCCAGGCCCCATCACCTTAAATTCCCACGTTTTTGCAGTTTCTTCAGTTTTAATCAACAGATCATAACCAATAGATTGTGGTCAGAGTCCACATCTGCCCCTGGAAATGTCTTACAATTTAAAACCTGGTTCCTAAATCTCTGTCTTACCATTATATAATCTATCTGATACCTTTTAGTATCTCCAGGGTTCTTCCATGCATACAACCTTCTTTTATGATTCTTGAACCAAGTGTTAGCTATGATTAAGTTGTGCTCTGTGCAAAATTCTACCAGGCAGCTTCCTCTTTCATTTCTTAGCCCCAATCCATATTCACCTACTAATTTTCCTTCTCTCCCTTTTCCTACTACTGAATTCCAGTCACCCATGACTATTAAATTTTCGGCACCCTTCACTATCTGAATGATTTCTTTTATTTCATCACACATTTCTTCAATTTCTTCGACATCTGCAGAGCTAGTAGGCATATAAACTTCTACTACTGTAGTAGGCGTGGGCTTCGTATCTATCTTTGCCACAATAATGCGTTCACTATGCTGTTTGTAGTAGCTTACCCACATTCCTATTTTCCTATTCATTATTAAACCTACTCCTGCATTACCCCTATTTGATTTTGTGTTTATAACCCTGTAGTCACCTGACCAGAAGTCTTGTTCCTCCTGCCACCGAACTTCACTAATTCCCACTATATCTAACTTTAACCTATCCATTTCTCTTTTTAAATTTTCTAACCTACCTGCCCGATTAAGGGCTCTGACATTCCATGCTCCGATCCGTAGAACGCCAGTTTTCTTTCTCCTGATAACGACATCCTCTTGAGTAGCCCCGCCCGGAGATCCAAATGGGGGACTATTTTACCTCCGGAATATTTTACCCCCGGAATATTTTACCCAAGAGGACGCCATCATCATGTAATCATACAGTAAAGCTGCATGCCCTCGGGAAAAATTACGGCTGTAGTTTCCCCTTGCTTTCAGCCGTTCACAGTACCAGCACAGCAAGGCCGTTTTGGTTATTGTTACAAGGCCAGATCAGTCAATCATCCAGACTGTTGCCCTTGCAACTACTGAAAAGGCTGCTGCCCCCCTTCAGGAACCACACGTTTGTCTGGCCTCTCAACAGATAACCCTCCATTGTGGTTGCACCTACGGTATGGCTATCTGTATCACTGAGGCACGCAGGCCTCCCCACCAACGGCAAGGTCCATGGTTCATGGGATGCTAAATAAAGCAAGGATGCTAAATAAAGCAAAAGATGCTAAATAAAGCAAAAGATGCTAAATAAAGCAAAAGACAGTAGAGCACAATCAAGAGGGAGATGTTAGCCATATTTTGGGCAGCTATATACTTTAGACCTTATGTCTTTAGCTGAAAGTTTCTGATATGTACTCACAATCCCTAACCTGGATAGGTAACGTATCAGCTCCATCGCTGAGACCAATGAAATTTAGATTAAAGATGGAGAAGAATGACTACCAAATAGACTTTCCCAACACACCAGCACTTCCTTCTTTAACAATTCATGTAGAGCAGTTTGGTGGTGTTGCTGAAGTTGCTTAGGAATTGCCTTTGGTGTTTGACAAGACCTTTGGAAGGCTTCAGTTGCTTCATGGTTTTAGGCTGTGGATTTTTTTTTATCACTTTGACCTTGTGTTGATCTGGCCTCAAGCCCTTGGCCAACAGGTCATTGTTCAAATAGCACACTTCTTTCTGCACAAAATCTGCATTTGTCGACCTATAGTGTCGGACTGTGGATTCTAAGCCTTTAAAACACTCCCGTTAACTGCATCATTGTGTTCCTCTAAGGAGGAGCCAAATATCACCATATCATCCAAGCACAAGAACAGTTTGTCACCCTGTACCCCTGGTAAAACAGAGTTCATCAGTTTCTATAATGTACTTGGGGCTGTTTTAAAGCCCATGGACATCCAGTTATATTTGTAATGCTCATACAGTGTACTGTAAGCCATTTTTTCTAATCCTCTTCATTTAATAAGACATGGTAATGCCCTTCTGATAAACTAAGGGCCTAAAATATTTTGCCTTTCCTAGACTGTCAAGCATTTCATCAGTCCTTGACAATGAACAAATTGAACTTAGGAAGGTTTCATTAAGTCACCCGTAGCCAGCGACAATATGCTGTTTTGCTTTCCGCTAGCATCCATCTTTCTCATAATTATTATTGATGGAAAGTTTCATTCACTTTTATTAAGTGCTGCTGTATCATCTTCTAAAACTTTTACTATTTCCTGCTACAGCATACCTTTCGTGCTTTTGGTATTCAATTGGCCTTGAACAAACCACCCTATCTTCCTCGCCTGGTAGCAGTTTGATTTCATGCTTGATGGTATCTGTGTAATATAACTTATCTCCAGGAAAGTGAAAAATATCACTGTACATTGTGCATAGCTTGGTAATGGTTGCTTTTTTCTTCTGTGTTTAAATAACGAATACAGATATTCTCTTTCAGCATATTTACTTGCATTTTAAGCTGTCATTTGTTCCTACTGATGTGACACACACTGAATGATTCCTGGCTTCAGTACTGCTTATGCTATCAGCAGGAGGAATTCTACTGATACACTCTCATTTGTAGTGTTCAGTACACTCGTTATGTACTCTTCTGATCCACTTTTAGTGACTCAGCAGGTGGATACACATCCTTGGAATGATAACCTCTCTCATTCCATTTGCCTCTGTCCTCAACCTGCACACCTATTCCTATCGAGGTCCTACTGTTCCCCTTCTTTTGACTTGCTCATGTGTCTCATTATAACTATTTAATTTTTCTCGCCTCTGTCGCCTTTTTCTGTCATAGTTTGACAGTTTGTTTCCTGTCCCTATTAGTTTTTGGATTTCTACACACTTTTAGCTTCACATCTAAACCTGTTTGAAAGGAGCTGTCACATTCCTGTACACGCACTGTGCAGAGCTCGCACTATAGCTCTACATTCATTCCAGTCCTATCCCCATAGATTAACAGACTTCTAGTGGTGTAATTAATTCTGACTCCATTTCAATTAAAGAAGTCCTTACCCACCAGTCCATCAAATGTAAGACCCCTGTCTTCCCCTATTATATGGAAACAGTGCCTCATTTGCAATCTGCTTCTCATTCACAGTCCAAAACTTACAGTTTCGCCTGTCCTGTTTCTGCAACTGTGTTAGAAATTTCCCAAATCCTAATACCTTTGGCCGGATTTTATCTCCCACCATCTTTTGACATACTTTTTTGTACTAGGATTATTTTAGCTCCACTATCAGTGAGAAATCTCATGAGTTTATCTATGCATTCCTGATATTCCAACTGTACAACTCTTTCTTTTTTCCCCAGTCCACTGTTAATATTTTTCCCAGCAAGACATAACATGACTGCTTTCTTATGCCCTAGCTTAGTTTCCCTACATTTTACTCTTTTATGTGCGCCAGCCATGCACTTTCCACACAGTCTCTCATTAGTAACCATTTCATTTACGTTTGAAACATGTCACATGCTTTGACTATGCGTGTAGGCCCCTGTGTCCAAGCAAGCTGCATTATGAGCACATTACTACTCACAATCCAACTGTTACTCTGCAATTACCAGAGAACATTGTGGGCTCAATATCAGCTGCTCTCATGGGCGCTCTTTTGTTATTTATTTATTTATTTATTATTTATTTATTTATCTCTTGTTCCAGTGATCCATCTTGTGACACTATCACAGGATATGGAACATGTCAATTTTACAAGCTTTTGGCCAGAATTTATGGTAATACATAAAACAAACCAAAAACAGTAAACAGTAACTTAGGTCCCACTACCAAAAATACATTTTAGAGATGGATAGAGATTTCAAAACAAAAAACAGTAAACAGTAACTTAGGTCCCACGACAAAAATATATTTTAGAGATAGATAAAGATTACAAAATAACAAGTGTTACAGAGAAATAAATATTGCAAAATATATCTTTACAATAAAAATTTTTGGTATTACAAATACAAATTTGGGCATACATTTGCAACTTACAATACAAGAAATGTTAAACACTGTAGTTCAGGAACTCTTCTATTGTATAAAATGATCCTTTCAATAGGAACTGCCTTAAGGTTTTTTTTAAACAAGAGATCATCATCTACCAAACACTTAATTCTTGAAGGGAGGGCATTAAAAATCTTACAGCCACTGAAATATACTCCTTTCTGCACCATACTTAGACTTGGCTGTTCATAGTGAATATCATGTTTCCTTCTAGTATTGTGACTGTGATATGCACTATTCAGCTTAAAGATGGATTTTTCTTTCCTTATGAAGCACATCAATGAGAATATATATTGTGCAGTGGATGTAAGTATTTCAAGCTTCTTAAAAAGATTCCTGCATGTGGCTCCAAGATGGACTCCACACATGATCCTTATGGTTCTTTTTTGTACACACAGTACTTTTTTAGCCAGTGGCTGATTTCCCCAAAATATAATTCCAAATGCCATAATTGCATGAAAGTAACCATAATACGCTGACTTAATGTTTCCATATTTCTATAAGAAGAAACAATGTGCAATGCGTATGTTGCTGAACTTAGTCTTTTGGATAGATCCACGATGTGGTTTGACCAATTCAGTTTGCTATCAATATGCAAGCCTAGGTATTTTGAGGAATCTACCGTGGTTATTGTCTGCTCACCTATTTTTATTACTATTTCCTCATCTTTGGATGTTTTGTGGAACTGAATGTAGTTTGTTTTACAGTAATTTAAAGAAAGACCATTAATGTTGAACCAGTTCACCATTTCATTTAAAACCTTATTTGATGTTACCTCAAGTTTATCTACTGAATTATCAATAAGTAGTGTAGTGTCATCCACGATAATGGTGAATCTACAATATTCCGTAGAGAGAGGGAGATCATTTATAAATATCACATCCTTTTCCCACTACAACTGACCCTACCTTCCTTACTCTTTTGTCAGAGTGAATATCTCACACTGTGGGGCCTAGCCTACCAGATGTGTAGACACATCATTGCTGTCTTTTCATTTCATAGAGCTGCACTATCACTTCTACTATTTATGCAGGGTGTCCCATGAGTAAAGGTCAGTATTCAATGATATGACTGGAATGACCACTCAAAGCAATAACAATTCAGTAAACATGGCCCCTAAAATGCAAACCTTAAGATCTAAAAGCACTTCTTCATCTTCGATATCATGGACAAATCTCTTCTACTGCAAGCTCTTTGCTTCCCACATTTTGGAAAGAGGTAGCATGGACAAAAAAAAAAAAGTAGTAAACATGGGTACTAAAATGCATACCTTAAGAGCTATGAAGAGGAACAACAGGGAAGTGAATTTTAAATGTCAAACACAGGTAACTTTATGTGCATGGAATGTCTATATCACAGAGATTACATAACATGTCATTAAGAATTCAACAATATTATGAAAAGGAGTCGAGGGACATGAAAGGGAAGCAGTTGTTGGGAAGGGAGTGAGACAGGGTTGTAGCCTCTCCCCGATGTTGTTCAATTTGTATATTGAGCAAGCAGTAATGGAAACAAAAGAAAAATTCAGAGTAGGTATTAAAATCCATGGAGAAGAAATAAAAACTTTGAGGTTCGCCGATGACATTGTAATTCTGTCAGAGACAGCAAAGGACTTGGAAGAGCAGTTGAATGGAATGGACAGTGTCTTGAAAGGGGGATATAAGATGAACATCAACAAAAGCAAAACGAGGATAATGGAATGTAGTCGAATTAAGTCGGGTGATGCTGAGGGAATTAGATTAGGAAATGAGACACTTAAAGTATTAAAGGAGTTTTGCTATTTGGGGAGCAAAATAACTGATGATGGTCGAAGTAGAGAGGATATAAAATGTAGACTGGCAATGGCAAGGAAAGCGTTTCTGAAGAAGAGAAATTTGTTAACATCGAGTATAGATTTAAGTGTCAGGAATCGTTTCTGAAAGTATCTGTATGGAGTGTAGCCATGTATGGAAGTGAAACGTGGATGATAACTAGTTTGGACAAGAAGAGAATAGAAGCTTTCGAAATGTGGTGCTACAGAAGAATGCTGAAGATTAGATGGGTAGATCACATAACTAATGAGGAGGTACTGAATAGGATTGAGGAGAAGAGGAGTTTGTGGCACAACTTGACTAGAAGTAGGGATCGGTTGGTAGGACATGTTCTGAGGCATCAAGGGATCACCAATTTAGTATTGGAGGACAGAGTGGAGGGTAAAAATCGTAGAGGGAGACCAAGAGATGGATACACTAAGCAGATTCAGAGGGATGTAGGCTGCAGTGCATACTGGGAGATGAAGAAGCTTGCACAGGATAGAGTAGCATGGAGAGCTGCATCAAACCAGTCTCAGGACTGAAGATCACAACAACAACAAATGAAAAGGAATGTTGCTACTCACCATATAGCAGAAATGCCAAGTCACAGGTGGGCAACAACAAAAAGTCTGTCACAATATAAGCTTTTGGCCAACAAGTCCTTTGTTGAAAATGGATGACTCTCTCTCTCTCTCTCTCTCTCTCTCTCTCTCTCTCTCTCTCTCTCTCTGCAGTGTGTCTTCATCTGCCTGAGGCTGCAGCCGTGTGTGTGTGTGTGTGTGTGTGTGTGTGTGTGTGTGTGTGTGTGTTTGACAAAGGCCTTGTTGCCTGAAAACTTATATTGTGACAGGCTTTTTGTTTTTGCCTATCTGTGACTCAACATCTCTGCTATATGGTTAGTAGCAACTTTCCTTTTCATAATATTATTACAGTCCATCCTGGATTTTTCATTAACAATTCAGAAATATAATGCAACGCAGGAGTGTCATTTCAGCAACTCTCCACATCCTCCCCAACCTGTATTACCTCCAATGGTATGCACAGCTGGACAGATCTAATGATGTACCTTCTATCTGCAGTCACAGGGATGGCCATGTGCAGGATTCCACCTCAGCCTTCTTTCAATTCCTGCCCTTTTGCCATCTTCCTCAGGTGCCATGGAAGGACATGTTGTAGAAGTATGACTTCAACAACTTGGATTCTCACCACTCGTCTGTCTGGGAGTTTAACTTGGTGAAACTTATCCAGGAGCATGAGGTATGCCTCACTCCAGCACTTCCAGAGATCTGTATTTTCATGTAGTTTGAATTCTCTCATAAAGTCTGCTGTGGTCATTAGCTCAGGTCTGGCTGACAATACTGCACATCTCTCCCCAATGAGGAAATTGCTGGAGTAAATATATAGTCCTCAATTTGATAAATGAGCCTTAAGTTCAGGGCAGCTTCAGTATCCACAAGCACAGTTTGTAGCTCTTCTTTGTCTGTAGTCAAGCAACTGAGTACTTTTTGGGGACATCTTTTTGTCGAGATGACCATTTTCTCCCAGAATCCTCCCCACCAATCCGTCTGCAGAGCTATAAATTACCAAGTTAAGCCTTACTGAGCAGAATATTAATGAGTCTTATTAGCAGGTATTGTTGCCCACATTTCTGTTATTTCTGCATGGAACATTCGAATATTGTCACTGTAGATGGTGAGTGGAATGTCATATTGACCAATAAATTTTTGTAGTGCCGATAATAATCAGTCTGTGGATGCACTGTAGACAAGCTCTATATGGATGGTTCTAATCATAGCACAGGTAAATAATGCAACACTGCGTTTAATGCTGGCATTTCCTACTTTGGTATGTAATGGTCCTGCAAAATCAACATTGGTTACTTGGCAGGGTCTACATGGTGTTAGTCATCTGGTAGTGGAGCTTCTATTTCTTGAGTAGTGACTCCGCACAATATTTGACATGGGAGATTGTGATGAATAATATTCTTTATTGTGCAGTGCATGTGTAATATCCAAAAGGAGATCTGAAGCTGTGAAAAGTACAATTCCATTTCCAAAATGGTGCAAGCAAATGTGTGTATGTAGGATTAAAAGCTTTGTGAAATGGTTTTTGTCTAGAATAAATGGGTGTCATTTTCGGTAGTTAACTTGGTGTACTGTGAATGATCAGTGAGATATCATAAATATTTGTCCAAAAAAGGGCTCAGATTCTTTATTTTTGATCCCATTGGTAGTGGGACATTCTCCCTCAGAGCTTGGATTTCTTGTAAAAAAACAGTGGTGTTATGTAGTGTAATGGTGTAATGTGTAGTAAATTCTCTGTGCAAGTTCACCTTGTCAATCAGTTTTCTTTTAAATCAAAAAACATGGGCTGTGGCTCATAGTAGTTTCCAGTAAGAACTAAATCTTTCAACATCTGTTAGTGGCTGGGGAGTTTATGCAAGGTAACCTAAGATCCAATTGAATGTTTTTAATTTCTGGCAAAGAGGCTGGAGCAAGGTATTCATATGGCCAGACACTGCATTGCAGTTAGCCAAGGTGGACCATGCCACCATACAGGGTGTCACAAACCTTTTGGGTCAAACTGAAACAAGTGACAGTGGGTCAACAACCAGTTATATTGGGATAGGGGATGAATGGTCAGAAATGCATATTTATCATGTTTTGGACATTCACAGCATACATTGCATAACATGAACATAGCTCATAGTATTTGTTCAAAGTGATGACCACTAGTCTCAATGACTGTGTGGCAATGGTACACAAAGTTCTGCCGCACACTCTCGAAAATCTCTGGTGTCTTTCGTGACAGCAAACAGGCAGCTTGAACTATAGCAAGCAGGTCTTCATCCGTTCCTGTGGCAGTTTCATACACCAGCATCGGGACATAACCTTAGAGGAAAAAGCTCAGAGGAATGAAATCCAGCAATTGCACTAGCCATGGAACAGGACCTCCCCTTCGAATCCAGCACTGAGGGTACATGTTGTTCTGGTGCTCACAGACATTAAAACATCAAAATGGTGCACTGTCATATTGAAACTACATTCTTTTGTGGACAACAAGGGGTACAATCCTCAAGAACTGTGACAGCACATCTTGCAGGAACACCAGGCAACATGAACCAGTCAAATGAGGAGGCAGAAAATAAGATCCTATAAGGTGACCCTGGCCAATTCGTGCCCATACATTGACAGAGTGATTGCTGGTGGCCAACAATGTGGGTGATGAGGGGATTGCCCTCACTCCAGACATGGCTGTGGAGGCTGTTGAAAACACCATCTCAGGTGAATGAGGCCTCATCCACAAACAATACAAATTGTACAAAGTTCAGCACTACAGCAGTGCAGTGAATAATTCACTGGCAGAAGTGAATGTGGGGCTCAAAACCCATTGGTCATGTTGTTGCACAAATTCTTTAAGATATGGGGTGTAATACCTATTCGACCAGTTGTCTTCACACTGTATCCATTGAAGTATGTGTTTCACAGGCAGGTTGACGGGTGGTTGTTGCTGGGTGGTAAGTGACAGAATTCAGCATCATCCGTCTCAAAAGTCTGGTGTTTTAAGATGTCTTTGGCAGAAACCTCAGACCTCAGCTGGCTGTGGCATGAATGTCATAAGCTATCAATGCAGATAAACTTCTTTCAATTAGGATGATACCTGTTGGGAATGTGTTCTCTGTACATTCATGCTGGTGCATTAAATGCATGTCTGCTCACTTTCATAACGAGTAACATTCCAGTTTTGGCTATGTGTCATGCTCTATACACACAACACTCCCAACCATGAACACATCACATGCCATTCAATGCAGTCGATAACTGGCACCAGGGATAGTGGTGTGTGTGTGTGTGTATGTGTGTGTGTGTGTGTGTGTGTGTGTGTTTTGCACATGGTCATCACTTGACATACATGCTATAAGGTAAGTTGTGTATAATATGTCTGTTTGGTGGTCAGGGGTGTAAGCTGTTTATGACCTGCTGCCTGTTCCAGTGTACAAAAGACACCAGAGACCAGCGGCAGAGCTGCATGCACCATTGCAGTATATGCACTAAGAGTGGCAGCCATCACTTTGGACAATTACTATGAGCTATGTTGCTGTTATATGTTGTACACTGTGTGTAACACAATAAATATGCATATCTGGCTATTGGTTCCCTATCTCAATATAATCGGTAGTGGACTTACTTTCACCTCTTTCAATTTGACCCAAAAAGTTTGAGACACCCTACATGTCCATCACCTGTAGGGTCTGGGGCATGATTCCTAAAGGTAAATGGTCCACAGGATTGTCCTTACTTGGACAGTACTTCGACTGTGATGGTGAGTTGCAATTTTTAATTTCTGCTACCGTATTGCACACAAAGGTTTTGGCATACTAAGATAACCTTTTATCCAGGCAAGTGTCAGCACGGAGTCCATCCAAAGAGTTGCTGTGTAGAAATCTTGTTCCTATTAATGCTGCCAACAGTTTCAGTCATAGCAATGTAATCTGCTTTAAGGGTGTTAGTCTACTTTTACTACAAATTATTGGAACATTGGACTTACCTGATATACAAGAATTCACCATATTCTCTCTCTGAAGCAACACAAAAGACATGAGTGAATCTGGTCCCAGAGTATCCACCTTTTTACATGAGTGTGTGATAGTTTTGGAAGAGCAGAGATTCAAGTATGCCATCATGTGGCAAGATGCTGAGGCAGAAGTTCATCCCACCCTAGCCCAAGCATCCAGGTACATTGAAATAAAATCTTTCCTGTTATGGATACTTGGATTACTAAGTGCAGGGGGTCACAGAAACTAGCAGTTGCTTGTAGTAAACTCTTTTCAGTGGTGACAGTCTGATATATCTTTTGATAACTGGCTGTTGATATGTACAAAATGTATCGTCTACTGTGTTCCGATGAACTCGCAACACCTGTGAAGTTTTTGTGAGCTCTGGTCTTCAGATTTCCATATTGTGACTAGCTCCTAAGACTCCGCTGCCCACTTAATTTGACTCTGTAGTGCAGACAGTTCGTAATAAAAAGCTACTGGTCCATTCTTGTCAGCAGTGCCTGCTGCAAAGTCTTCCATATAAGTGTTGTGGTCTAACAAGGAAGTTGGGGTAGGAAACTGCAATTAGTACATGCTTGCCAACTCTCTCAGAACACTGAACGCAAGAATGGACTACATTTAAACCTGTAGTGACTCATGTTACTTGTGTAAATGCACAGACACAGTGAAAGTACATAAAATATTCTGTGTGCCTACTTTTCTGTTATGTATTTTTTTGACGTTACTCTTTTCTCTGATTACTCTTTGTTTCTTATTGACTATTATACCTATACTGTGAATAGCACACATCTTGTAATTAATATGTGTGGAATAAATCTGTATTTGGGTGGACTACCACATATTTGGTGATGCCGACGTGATATGAATATATTAGCACTACCACTCCAACTTCGGCGTTCCAAATCACATCAGGACATATATGCATGTCACTTCCATGCCAGCCTTTTTGGGTGTATTTTCTCACATGCTAACAGAAACTTCAACTTAGATGGGTGACTGTCCGGTCTGTCAAGCGCTGTAGGCAAGCGGGTTGCACTCAGCCCTTGTGAGGCAAACTGAGACGCTACTTGATTAAGACGTAGCAGCTCTGATCTCATAAACTGATGAAACGACAGGGAGAGTGGTGTGCTGACCACATGCCCCTCTATATCCGCATTCAGTGATGCCCCTGGGCTGAGAGGATGACACGGCGGTTGGTCGGTACCATTGGGCATTCCGAGGCCTGTTCGGATAGAGTTTAGTTTTAATGAAAACTTTGACAGCTATTACTGAACCAGCCCAGAGTAGCGGGATGATTGGAAGAGTTACAATAAAACAACTGCCTTTCTGGTGGTGCAGTCCAGCACTATTGTTTGTGCAGCTAGAGAGCCAGTTCATTTTAGTGCAGATTTCATCAGATGAAACAAAGTACAGTTACAGTGCTGCAGCATTTAGGGAAGATTTGCCACCAAGATGCAAGATATCCTCGCGACACCTCCAGAAATGGAACTGTGTGCCATTATAAAGAATGCTCTGATTATGCACCTGTCTCAGTTGGAAGCAAAGTGCCTTGAGAAACTTCTATGGACAAAAGAACTACGAGACCACACTCCATCACGGCTCCTATGGCACCTGTGCATGTTAGCCAAAAAACACAGTCAGTGATGATGTGTTATGTAATATCTTGTTGTCAAGGGTACCTGCTGATGCATAGAGAATTCTAATGGTGTGTCCAGGAGATGTGAATGTATTATCACAAACAGCAGACAAGATTGCAGGGTTCAAATGGTTCAAATGGCTCTGAGCACTATGGGACTTAACTTCTGAGGTCATCAGTCCCCTAGAACTTAGAACTACTTAAACCTAACTAACCTAAGGACATCACACACGTCCATGCCCAAGGCAGGATTCGAACCTGCAACCGTAGCGGTCGCACGGTTCCAGACTGTAGCGCCGAGAACCGCTCGGCCACTCCGGCTGGCTAAGATTGCAGGGATGTACCCTCAATGAGCATTACAACACTGGTGATGAAACTGGATAACACAGTTGCAATTACTTTAGCGTCATTGCGGTCTCATTTTGCAAAACTAACTACACAAATTGCTGCACTGCAGACAGCACATACCAAACAACAGCCACATTGATGTTCGTCAAGAAGTTGTAACCATTTGTGGCAGCAAACACCTCCTGGTATCATAGAAAAATTGGTACACACGAGAATGCACACCACCATGCAAATGGAAGCATGACACAGAATCTGTGGCAGCTAACTCTGTCTTCAATAGTAATATGTGACAATTATTCATCACAGATGACAGTAGAAAGGTGCAATATTTAGTGGATACAGGAGCTGAAGTGTCAATGTATTCAGTACATAAATTACTGGATCACAACTGTGATAGTTATCACTTACACTCTGCCAATGACTTGAAGATTAAGACCTATGGATGAGTCACATTAATGCTCAATCTTGGTCTCCATTGAATGATTGAATGGCAGTTCACAGTGGTTGATGTCTCACAACCAATCTTGGGGGCAGATTTCTTGTCTTTCAATGATTTGCTTCCTGACCTGTGATGGCAGCAATCAATCTAAATGCTTAAGGAAAGATTGATTACACTTCCCCAATGACAGTATGTGTAATTGCCAAGGATACACAACATATGTGATTGCTGAAGTATTTTCCTGAAGTTATGAGGAGGTGACCTACATTACCACCAGTTAAGCATACAACAGTGCACCACATTCTCATTACACTGGGCTCACCTACTATGGCTGTCCTAAGGCCTCTGGCACCTGAAAAGCTAAAAATAGTTAAGCAGGAATTTCACAGTATGTTAGCAGAAGGTGTATCTTAATCTTCAAGTTAGGAGCTGGGCAGCCCTGTTGCACATCATTCCAAAGAAGATCAATGGTTGGCATCCGTGTGGTGACTACCACCAGTTAAACCCAAGGACCATATCAAATCAGTATCCCGTATCACATATTGAGGATTTCTCCATCAGTGTGCACGATAAGATGATCTTTTCCATGATAATGCACGTTATCAGATACCTGTAGCAATGGGGGATGTGCCTAAAACATCTGTCACTACACTTTTTGGGTTATCTGAATTTTCAGATGCACTGGGTGCATTTGTACCACCTAATCAATGATTTGAACATGTCCACTCTGACATTTTAGGACATCTCATCATTTTTTAAGGCTACAGGTTCTGTCTCACAGTAGAGGACTGATTCATGAAGTGGCCAGAAGCATTGGCAGTGACAGATATCACAGCAGAAATGGTAGTACAGACATTCTTTCGTGGGTGGATCGCTCGATTTGGCATGCTTTTACGCATCACTATTGATCAAGGATGTCAGTTTGAAGCATATCTTTACAAGACACTGTCAACGTTACTAGGCATTAAATGCATATGCATTTCACCCTGTGGAAAAGGTCAACATTACTAGGCATTAAATGCATACACATTTCACCCTGTGGAAAACGGCACAGTTGAGTGCCTACATCAGCAGCTCAAGTCAGCTCTATGGTGTTACGCTGTGCAGAAGTGGACTGAGGCTCAGCCTATTGTCCTCCGTGGGTTGTGAACATCTTTCAAGAGTTATTTTCTGGCCATAGCAGCTGAACTCCTCTATGGTCAAATATTACAACTGCTGGCAGAATGCGTGCTTGATGGGACAGATGACAATGTAGCGTCTTTGGAATTTGGTGTTAAATTGAAAACACTTATAAGCCAGCTTCAGCCTGTCTTTCCCAGAGAGCAAACTTGATGATGTCCATTCATTTGTGCAGACTTAGACAGCTGCGCACATGTATTTTTATGCAATGAGTCTGTTCACAAACCACTTCAACCACCATATGAGGAACCATTACTTGTGTATTAAGAGGAGACAGTGAAACGTTCAGAGTTGACATTCGTGGTGTGCCATCTACAGTTGCCCTTGAGTGGGTCAAGTGTATATTTCTCAATGTGCAATTAAACTGACCAGCCAAGTCAATATCAATCGCCTTCAAACTGCAATACACAGGTACACTGCGCCACCAGTGATGACGGTAACCATGTTGCAGAGGTATTGCTGTTCAGATGGAGTCAAAACAAATGGCATGCTTGGAACAAGAGTACCATAAGGCTGCTTAGCCAACAGTCCTGTAGTCTCAGCAATACTCCATGTCTTCCAAGCCAAAATATTAGCATCTGGAAATGCTTCAAGGCCACCATAATCTGCTTGATTGCCTCATACAACGGCAAGTGTCAGCCAGGTACTACCTCCAAACACTGCTTGTACATCACAGGTAAAGTTCAGATGGAGTCCACGAAAAACATTTGGACCTGTGTTAACGTCCAAGTGATAAGCGCTACTGGGGTCCAGCTGCGCCGCAGCACGGAGCGTCATTCGCTGTGCGAACGTCGAGGAGTGCAGACGCATAGCTCTGGGTGTCTCCTGGGCGTTGGCTTGCTGCGTTCACTTGTGTTAACGTGCCACAGCAATGCCTCTGCGATGTGGTTACCGTCATCGCTGGCGGCACAGTGTACCTGTGTATCGCAGTTTGAAGGTGATTGATGTTGACTTGGCTGGTCAGTTTAATAAACAGCAATTGATTGGAGGTCCAAATGTTTTTTGTGGACTCCATCTGAACTTTACCTGTGATGTACAAGCAGTGTTTGGAGGTAGTACCTGGCTGACACTTGCCGTTGTATGGGGCAATCAAGCAGATTATGGTGGCCTTGAAGCATTTCCAGATGCTAATATTTTGGCTTGGAAGACATGGAGTATTGCTGAGACTACCGGACTGTTGCCTAAACAGCCTTATGGTGCCACAGTGCCACGTGCCGCAGCAAAGCCTCTGCGACATGGTTACCATCGTCGCTGGTGGTGCAGTGTACCTGTGTATTGCAGTTTGAAGGCAATTGATATTGACTTGGCTGGTCAGTTTAATAAACAGCAATTGATTGGAGGTCCAAATGTTTTTTGTGTTTCAAGCAGATTATGGTGGCCTTGAAGCATTTCCAGATGCTAATATTTTGGATTGGAAAACATGGAGTATTGCTGAGACTACGGGACTGTTGGCTAAACAGCCTTATGGTACTCTTGTTCCAAGCATGCCATTTGTTTTGACTACAAGAAGTAAGAAGAAGTTAAATGCTGATGAGTACCTCTTTTTGTGGGCGAAAGTCGGCTGTGTTTAGGAGTGGGGATGGTGGGCCTAGTTCTACTAGGCCCGCGTTGCAGATTCTGTGGTTTTACTTCTGGTGATAAGGGACTGTAGTGCTCTCTGGTGGTAATTTTCCTGTAGCTGTGTAGGCTCTGCAGTGGCAGTAGCATGTTAAGGTGAGGCGTTAGAACCTCAATAGAATAAAATCTCAAAGTCCTTCTCAGACGCACATCCAAAGGCCATCCTAGAAAATGCACTAATAAGCCAGCACCACTAGTTACAAAAGTGAAGATGCCACTACTGAAGACCCTTCTGCATGCCGCCTTGCTAACATGCCACAACTGATACCGAACATTACCATGCAGGAGACAGTGCTAAGCTTAAATACTCCTCAACCAGATGTCCCTGGATTCAAGAGTGCTGTGACAACATGTTCTGGGTGTCATATCAGATTCAGCATGAAATATTGTAGACACTGGAGGGGCAGAGGGAATCGTGTGTGTGAAAGCACATACACAGTGACAGTACATAAATATTGTGTGTCTGCTTTCCTGTTTTCTATTATTTGGCGTTAGTTTCTTCTCTGATTACTCCTAGCTTCTTATTGACCTTTGTAACTAGTACTATAAATAACACACACTGTAATTAATATACATGGAGTAAATCTATATTTGAGCAGATTATCACAAGCCCAAAGGGAAGTCTGCAAAATTGGTGTGTAGTCATCCTTCAATTGCTGCTTCCTTTGTTTACTTTTTGCTTATGATTGCTGTGCCTGAAGAATCTAGTCAGGTCTCTGTCACCCAGAAGGAGAACTGTAAAAATGCTTGGATAATATCTGTAACAATGGCGAAACATCACATTTGAAAGTGCATGAATGCTACAGTTACTTCAGGAAGCAGGTGTGATCTGCTTTATAAGACATTAAGTGAAGAAGAGCCCTTTTCATGTGAATATTCACTGAATATGATGTCCCATTTTGTGCTTTCATGTTTCTCCCTCATTAATATTTGCCAAGGCAAATAAAAGGCGTTGGTTGAATTCTGTGGTGGGATCAGTCTTACATGTTTGTTTTGGATGTAGTTTGACATATGTCTCTCACATGTGTCACAGAGGTTATCATTCTTCTCTAGAGGTCCCTGCAACAGAAGGAAACATTTTTTGGCATTACTGAGGTTATCTTGATGGATGACTTCAGATTTTTGTGAAAGAAGACTACCTTTCTTCGATAGGAACTGTGAAATTCCTCGAAAAGTTCTGAATCTTTCACACTCGTGGTGTGATCTTGATCTTTGCATATCTGTACTGCCACTATATCCCAAAAGTTCTTGACTATGTTGTCAAATGCTTGAGTGCATGGCAGGTTGACAAGGTTACTGATAGATCGCTCTGCAGAAATCCTTAAGTGGTTTCTGCTAAGAATGCATCCAAATTTCAAAGATAGTAAGGCTAGAGGTTGGGAGATGCGTATTGGTGTTGTGTTCTGAACAATTCTCCAATAATGATCTGCGCTGATTAGTAACTCAATGGGAAGACCATCATATGCTTCTGCTGGACTGGCCAGTTGGAAATTAGTAATGTGTTTGGTTTTGAATTCTTCTGATACTGGCTGTCACATTCCCTTTCGGGAATGAAAACTCTCAAATGCAGTAAACTCAATGTGAGCATGGCTCTTTAAGTTATGATCAACAACCTACTGATAAAATTAAACAATGGAAAATCCAGGATGGAATGTAACAATATCATGAGAAGGAAAGTTGCTACTCACCATATAGTGGAGATGCTGAGTCACAGATAGGCACAACAACATGATTTTCACACTTAAAGCTTTCAGCAAATGGCCTTTGCCAACAATAGACACACATACTCACACACACACTCACACAAATGCAACTCACAAGCATGACTGCAGTCTCAGGCAACTGAAACCACACTGTGAGCAGCAGCACCAGTGCATGATGGGATGGTGACTGGGTGGGGGAAGGGGAAAGGAGGAGGCTGGGGCAGGGAAGTGGGGGAATAGTATGGTGGGGATGGCGGACAGTGAAGTGCTGCAGGTTGGGTGGCGGGCAGGGCAGAGGGAGGGGGTGGGGGGGGGGGGGGAGTAGTGGAAAAGGAGAGAAATAAATAAATAAACTAAATAAAACAAAATAAATAAAAAAGACTGGGTGTGGTGGTGGAATGACGGCTATGTAGTGCTGGAATTTATTTCCCTCAATTTCTTTCCTTTTCCACTACCTCCCCTCCCCCCTCCCTCCCCACCTCTCCCCAGCCCGCCACCCAACCTGCAGCACTTCTGAAATCATGATTCCTGCATTGTATTATATGCCACCATACTATCCCTCCACCTCCCAGCCCCAGCTTCCTCCTTTCCACCCAGTCTCCACTAACATCATGCACTGGTGCTGCTGCTCGCAGGGTGGTTTCAATTGCCTGAGATTGCAGCCGTGTGTGTGAGTTGCGTCAGCGTGAGTGTGTGTGCATGTGGGTGTCTATTGTTGACAAAGGCCATTGGCCAAAAGATTTAAGTGTGAAAATCTTTTTGTTGTGCCTAGCTGCGACTCAGCATCTCCGCTATATGGTGAGTAGCAACTTTCCTTCTCATAATATTGTTACTGATAAAATTAGATTGGCTGATACCATCTAGAATGCATCAAGTGAGTCTACCTACTCCGGTGGGCCCTTTTACGTACACATGAGATGTCTGAAGGTGTGTGTGTGTGTGTGTGTGTGTGTGTGTGTGTGTGTGTGTGTGTGTCCCAGATATCCAGTGTTCACACTGCTGGTGAAACTGTGCTCGACAGAAGTAACTAACAGAATAGAATGTTCTGAATTTGTGCAGACCAACTTGTGATGACCTTTCCTGCAAAAAAGACAAACTGCTTTTCCTTTCTTCCTGCAGTCTTTTGCTGTATGAGTCTGCTTAAGGCAAAGAAAGCATGTATTACTGGATCCCAAAAGCTTGAGGCAATTGTGAATATTCTTTACTGTCTTGCAATCTTGTGTCTGGTGAGCACACTGCTCGCAAAACCCGTGGTATTCTTCTACCTCCCATACTGACTCAGGTAATTTATGTCCTGGCTTAGAGCGAATGTTGAGGTGCTGCCATAGGTGGTACAGTGCTAGTTAATCTGTCTGTTTCTCCTTGAATGCTTGTGCTGTCAGCACCCCACCTACCTCTTCTGACAAGAATTCCATTATTTTCAGAATGCTTCCTTCTGGCAATAGTACCCTTTCAGTGCCAAAATATGTCCTCTGGGAAAGTGTAAAATATTTTGGGTACTAACACTTGTTCTAGTTCTCCCATAGCACCTGTAGAGCCCAGGGAGTCAGATGTTACATACAATATGGCTTTCAGACGATCAAGATTTGCCTGAATATTTTTATCCCTGTCACCATAATATGTATGTAAAATTTAGTGTGCTCACAGAAAGCTGAATTTACAGCAGTACCTTCTATCAAACTCTTGGGTTACCCCTCAAGGTAACCTCCAAAAAACAAGTGCTTGACAATTGACAAGTTCAGGTCTGTGGCAGTGGAAGATCCAAACTGTTCCCAAAAGCGAATCCAATGATCAATGCCACTGGAGAATGGCTCTAGCCTAATATATGGTACTAAAATACTGTTACATGACTGCGTAGAAACCTCTGAAGTCATCCTAATGGCCACGATGTACGAAATTTTTCCCTCAGTATTGTGTTTTGCCATCAGGATCACTTGGTTTGCCACGTTTGTGTATCTTTGCATGCTGATACATGAACTTCATACTCTATTTCATTGAGTAAGTCTTGAATAATGTTATCCAAGGTTAGCAGATTAGCTAAAGTACATGTGACTGCTAACATGTGCCACCTCATTTCTGGGCACAGAATCATTAAATGAATTTGTTTGGCTAATGATGCGAGTAACATTGGAACACTGTGTCCCTCATCTATTTTTTATCTTGCAAAGACAATCTGCTGTTTCAATGGCCGTGGCCATGATCTGTGATAGTACTCTGTAAACTTCCATATTGACCTTCTCTTTAGAGGTCAATTATGCTTGTTACGAAATCAGTTATCCTCCTACATTATGATCAACTATTACTTCAGCTGCTAGTAAGCGGGGAGTAATGTAGTATGTTCCAGTCATGAATACAGATATACCTAATGCCACAATGCATGAATGACTTAGATGGAGTTGCACATTGTGCATTACGTGCGAAGAAGATATTCTAACGTGTATTTGCCATGTAGTCACTCGAAATCAGTGTGCGCTCAATTGGTGTGTCTTTGACATCCCTGTGATCCTGAATGTTCCTGTTCATGTCACTGCGTCTTGGATTTTGGCACCAGAAAATGTTGAGGAATTTTAAACATCAAACACTGGTAACTTAATTTGCACAGGGTCTATATATCAGACGTTACATAATTTATATAATACAATGCAGGAATCATGATTTCGGAAATTATCCACAATCTATGAGAACTTCTTCAGTAGAAGACATGTGTTCCACAGTAGCAAATATGAATAAATGTTCATACCTCTTAAGGTATGCAACTTAGAGCCCACATTTATTGGACATTTTTTCCTTGTTTTAGTCCATACCACCACTGCTCAAAATGTAGAAAGAAAAGAGTTTGCAGTAGAAGAGATTTGTTTCACAGAATCAGAGATAAAGAAGTGCTCATAGCTCTTAAGATATGCATTTTAGAGGCTATGTTTACTCGAATTTTTTTGCTTCAAATGACCATTCCTGTCATATCCCTGAATATTGGCCATTCCTCCTGGGACACCCTGTATTCTCTCTTACCAAAGCTGTCACAGTTTCCTCCATTGCAGTGGCATCTACTGCTCCTGCCAGTGTCACTGTTCTCTGAGCACATACACTATTGTCTCTATTGTATTATCATAAATCCCTTGCATCAACATAGCTCTATTTAGTTTCCACAAGAGCATAAGGCTACCTGGTAGCTTTGACTCTGACATCGTACCTCAGGTGATGACTCATTGCACCTGGGTGTGAGCCCCACTGTGCTATGCGTTCCATGCATTTCTGCCAACTCATTAACATTTTGCATGTATAATTTGCTAACATTCTTGTAACGGCATAATTTTCTACTAGAATGACATGCATATCTCACCAAGTGGCACTTAAAATTCTCACTATCAACTTGCTTCACACAGAGGCAGTTATTACAGTTCCACAGATTTCTATAAAGTTTCATGCTGCACTGGATTTACAAGCTTAAATGTAATATTGCAGTGGTTGGTAAACTCATTTAAAATATTATTATTGTGATTGAATGACTGCTGTTTTAAGTGTTTCAGACAAACTAACAAATTGCCTACTGGGTTACTCCTATGCATCAGTGCCATTACACAAACTACGATCTCTGTTACGTGATGTGCCAACTAAGCTGCTTCATTCACCGTGTAAAGTCTCGGTGCTGCTGTGCACCGTCCGCTGCTGAGCATCGTCTGCTGCTAACAGTCGTCCACATCCTTGCACTGCCATCTGCTGCTGCTGCACTGCAACATTTCTGACCACCTACTATCTGTAGGACTCGTCCCAGCTTCTTCTTCTACCTTCTTTCCTCTCCCATTTGCTCTGCTCCTGCTGCTAGCTTGCATAATGTGTTGTTCAATTAAAAAGGATTCTCAGAGCTGTTCTGTTCTTTTGCTTGATGTCAGGCTGAATAGGTCTGATATTTCAAAAGGAATTGGATCCTATTCCAATAATTAATAGGACACAGTTGCTGCATAGTGAAACTGCAAACAACACCATGCTAATTCATGAACAGTTCAAGATTTAACGCCATAAAACTATATCTGTTGCATCCAGCAAGTGGTCTGAACATTGCTAGGCGGGTCCATCCAATGAGCTATCAGTGGTATTGCCTAACTGAATATTTCTGATGATTATGCAACATTCAAGGAAATACAAACAACAATTCAATAAGTGATTAACAATCTTTCATGTTTTCCTGAGCAAATGCTCCCATGGAGGAAGTACACTAGGCTGCGTGTTCAGTGACAGAAACAGAGCAACTTGCAATTCCTGACCCAGGGTCTAACCTACACAAAGTTCCTCCAACTGACTGTCTCACAGCTAACTAAACTCCCACAAATGATGTGCCTCCACCTTATACATGATCTGTTGGTGTCCCCAGTACTGACCTCAACCAATGCCTCGATCTTCACCTCATAGCAGTCAACAAGATGAATGTTTCAGCTTTTCATAGAACAAAGCAACCCCACATACCGAGGCACTTTTCTAGCTGTGTCAGCTTACCATTAGGTGATGCTGATGGACATTAGCACCAGTTCACTTTGCTCACTATTCTTCTCATACCCTGATTCCAGTAGTTAACATGTCGGACTGGTTATCTGCAAGCTGATTCCCTAACTCTAGCTACTGCCATGGCTCTCAGGCATGCATTACTCGCATTTGTGACAGTTGACATGCAAACACACAACAAATACAAAAATTATTAAAACATTAATTTCAGTCAAAAACTGGTTGCTGTACACTTATACACACAAATTTGTAATGAACTCTGTGTTCCAGCTGCTGTCAGTTCCACTATTGATATCTACTGCTCATGACCTGGCATACTGCTGATGGGAATAATGATAAGGGCTTTATATTACAGAAAAGAGCTGTGAAAGTAGTCCACAACATTAATAAAAGAGAATTCCTATTTGAAACACATGATGTTTACAATCAAATGTCAGTATATTCCACTTGCTTATGGCTACTGTAGCAAACAGGAGAAATCTTTTCCAGGTTAATTTTATATTTGTTTATTCTGGAGTAATGTATTATCATGGACATTCTACTTCTTGATGAGATTCATGGCATATAAATGCTTATAAATGTACATCTACCTTCTCCTTTCCTACAAAAACTTTGTTACTCAAGTTTGCTTTGCACTGTTACTTTTGGCACCAACATCTTAATTTTTCTGACTCTTTTCTCTTTTCTCAGGGTATGCTCAAAAATACTGTTTATGTAAACAACATTATTGTTGCGAGTTCTCAGAGTATCTGTTTCCTTCTTGCGAGTTCCATTGTTAAATATCTTGGGAAAAAAATTACCATGGGTGAGTACCATAGACTTTTCTTTAGAGGCTTAAACCCATTTAATTTTGAGATGACATGTTAATTAGTTTCACAAATACTTCAAACTCATAAAAGAGCTTGAGTTATTTGTGGAACAAAAGCAGACTCAAAAACGAAAATAAATTAAATCTGCATTCTGTTTGTATAATGAAAAAGTATCAGACTTATTTTAATATATATAAATTAATCTCTGTTAGTTATTATAACAAGAGTGTTTTCTCCATATCACACCAATTAATGATATTTTCTTTTGTAGTGATAGCTTATGTTGGAGCTGCAGTATGTTTAATGTCAGCTTACTGGACTTACAGCCCCTCGTCTACCTTGGCCTGCTTGGCTCTCTTTGTGTCATTTTCCAGTGTGAGCCAAAATACAAGTTTAGCCACTATTGTGGACATGTTCCCAACAAGCATCAGGTAATGTAATACAGTTTGCTAGCTACTGTACATCACAGTGAACTTTCTTATTTTTGTATTTTCTTGTGTGTTTTTCTCTCTATTCATTGACAGTCTGACACTAAAATTCTAAATGAATTAAACTACTTCTTTTGGCACATGTACAACATCTACAACTAATCAGTGACCTTTCTCATGCCCCTATGGGGACATCAAGAGTTTAAAGAGATTGAAACATCACTGAAGTCCCAAGGAGACTGTCTTTGGAGGAGTTGTGCAGTGCATTCTTGAAGTTGTAACGGTGTGGAAGCTTGGTCAATTCATCCTATGCAATAAAATGATTCATGTATAACTGTGTCATACATCATTCGGTAGTGGTCCTATTATTTTTTACTACCACAGTTCCACATTGGTGACCCTGCATTTTCCTCTGGATATGCGACATTTCTCTGTTCAGTGATATTCAGTTGGATCGCACCATGACAATGTGGTAAACACATTCTACAGCAACCATCGCACCAATGCTGGATTACATCAGCAATTTGTGAGCAATGAATGAAGAACAATGTTGTTTCTGTGCTAATCGCATAGTGCAAACTGAGAGTGTTGTTAATCTCCACAATGATCCCACAGACAGTGAACAATGTCAATGACGATTCTCAACAACGGACCTCTTAGTAGATGTCAAGGTGGATACACTGATAGAAAGGTGTTTGAATCACCCGCACTATACATCATGTATAAATCTTGTGCCTTCCATGTCCTCTGTGCCACATAATGGATACGAGCACCCGCACTCCACATCAGCATGACCCAATGTGTTAAACAAACAATCAGCAGCCATCTCACCATGTGCCGCATGCATATTACACTGTGTTGTGGATGATGTTCACTTGAACAGTGTGACAAATCAGTGTGCCATCCAACACAGTTCATGTGCCAGTGTCTTGCTACCTGTGTCTGCCGTGCTGCACTTGAATTACAAACAACTGCATCCCATTACCACCCAACCAGTTGCGCATTATGGACCACTGTCAGCTTGACTATACTACACAGCAGTTCACCACAGATCAGATCAGTCCGTGTCCCCACAAACAATTTAATGTGTCATTGCCTACCATAATATGGTGCAATTGCTGGTTTTGTGCCACCCGCTGCTACCGCATCATGTTCCGGATACTAGCACCCACATTCCGCATTGCTGCAACCAGTTGTGCATCAGTTTTACTGGCCAGTAACCACACTATCCCACACAATGAATACCAACCAGGGCACACAAGTTACTTCTCTGACAACCAGTGCTGCACAAGCCCAAAGCTCTCTGAGTAATATTCCCACCAGGCTCGTACCACCCATGTGCCATCACCTCGAACTGCCACATCTCATAATGCCACACCAGGGGGCATTTTAAGAGCAATCAGTGGTGACATCATCACCTGCACTAAACTCACACACATGGGTCCCACAAGTTCACATTCGCAGAGTGTTAACTACCCCACACAGCCTCCATTTGACAAAGATCGCCCAGCACTGTGGTTTGCCACTGCTAAAAGTGTTTTCAAATCATCCAAAATCTTCGATGACACCCCAAAATATGTAAATATCCTCTGTCATCTGGGCAAACAGGCAGAGCTGATCAGCAATATCATCCTGGCACGTCCACAGATGAACAAGTACAAGACTGCTAAGCTAAAACAGCCTTCCTACACCAACTTTCCTGCCTTTCTGAACAACAACTTTGTGAGGCACTGTATGGTCAGCATTCACAACTTGACAAACCTTCACAGTATCGTTGCCATCTACAAATTAGCATTGGTACTAACCTACTATCTGACACAGCTCTGTGGACCCTGTGGCTCATCAACCTGGCGACGGACCAGCAGCTCGCCATGATAATGTGTGCTGCAAAAATACTTGAGCAGCGACTCCTGCTTGTGAACCATCTGTCCTCAGTCATAAATAGTAACCACATCAGTAACAAATAGTGTCCCCCACTTGGCACAGTAAATGGTGCACCCCACACCACCTGAAGTGTGCCAAACTTCTGCAACAGCTAATGAAGAAGGTAGTGCCACGTGGCACCCCCTGTCAGTGCCACACCCATCTAAACCACCAATGCCTTCACAGCAGGCAGCTGCCACATTAACAGATATGACCGGAGCTGAACCTTCAGTCTGTCAGTTTCATCACCAGTTCGGGCAAGCCGCACACAAGTGCCACGCCCTCTGCAGATACTACCCAAATGACAGCCACTGATCAATTCAGATGGTCTGACTTGTCTTTATGACTAAACTCATATCTGTCACTCTGGTATCACACAGATAAAGGACACTCCACCAACGGCACTGTGTGTATGTCTCTTCGTCCTTGACCTCACCACCCAAATGTACTTTTTATTGGATATGGTCTCAGACATTAGCTCACTCCCATCATTAGCACTGCAAGTTTCATCCAATGTTGACCTTACACCCACATTCAGCTACTGACACTGAGATCCAGGTATACAGAATGACATCAGTCACTGTTTGCCTAGCAACAATCTTCAGGGGGCCTTGTGTGTAATTGACATCACAGAGTCAGTCTTGGGAATTGACTTTCTATATTCCAGTCAACTTTCGCTGGATTTGTGCAAACCTTGCTCACACAGCATATGACAGTATATCATTCGGATGGTCTCATCACACTGTTCCCATCTACAAACTGACGTGACCCTACAGAATGTCACATTTTCAATAACTTCTGTGCTGAAACCTTCCATGACTGCACTCACACAGTAAACCTAAATCCTAATGGCACATCAATGAATTTTCAAATGTTAGTCACAATCACAAAATCTATGACATGAGAATTCTTTGCTTACGTGCTGTGTCGAAAACATTGCTGCAGCAGTTACATCAGCGTGTGACCATCAGCAGTCCTTATTCTCACAGCAGCTGGTTACATCAAATGCTCACGACAAAGGAGCTGACCCGCCACCACAAGACAACAGTCATGCCCACATCAGTGTAAGGCAATGTGCAGTATTAACAAACAGTGCTTTCGCTACAGCCACCTCCCGCTCCCTAGCACTCACATGCATGGTCAAAGGTACAGCATTCCACTTCATTACAAAAGAACTTCTGCCCAGCTGTCAAAAACCGTGCCCTTTCTATCCAGCAGATCTGCAGATTGCAAAGAATGTTGCCTACGAACTGCTCCAAGCGGGGATCGTGCGACCGTCAGACAGCCTCTGAGATCAAACTTGTACAGAAAAAAACATGATACCTTAAGGCTCTGTGGTGATTATGGGGGCCTTAATTTCAGGACAGTTCATGACTACTATCAGTTCCCAACACACAAGATTTTACTTACACACTTGATGCCACATTATTCACTGTCATCAACTGCAAGCTCACATACCCACAGGTTCTGATGTACTTACATGACATTTCAAAAACTACCATCATTATGCCATTTGGACTCTTTGAGTACCTGTATAAGCTGTTTGACTTGAAGACTGCAGCCCAAACATGGCAGTGATTCATTGATGGGCTTCTCCCCTGAGTCCCCAACAGCTACAGATATTTAGACCACATTTTGATTTACTCCAACTATCTCAAAGACCACTTGGTTCATTTAGAGCAGGTCTTAGCCACTCTCTGTGAAGAAGGTGTTTTCATTAACAAGGCTAAGCTTCAACTTCAGCGTATGTATATTCCAGGACCTGCCTCCACCAGAGGTGTACTGTGACCTACATTGTTTCTTTCACACACTAATTGTTTACCCATGCAACTTACCACACACAGCTGCTGCTGCTGCTGACGGATGTGTCAGCTGAAAATGACAATTTGCCAATGGAAAGGTTGAATGGGTGGCAAGCGTGAAAGAAGTATTCCAGATGCTGCCACCCCAGCCCATCCCGACCTGAACACGAGACTCACCATTACCACAGATGCTAGCAACACCACAGTGGGGGACTTTATGGAGCAAATCATCGACAACAAACTGCAACCACTTACATTCTTCCCCAAGAAGCTCACACCTACCCAGTCTAAGAGGTCTGCCTTCAATTGCGAGGTGATCATGATATACACAATGATCAAAAATTTTTGGGAGGAGATCGAAGGAGGCAACATAACGGTTTACACTGACCAAAAGGCACTTGTGGACACAATTGAGAACACACTTCAACACTTCAGTACACCTCATTTCGCAGTGCACTACTGATGTCCACCACATCCAAGGGGCAGAGAACATAATCACTGTCCTTATCCTCACAGCTGCTGGTTACATCAAACGCTCATGAGAGTGTAAGACAATCTCATGGATCAGTGAAATTTCATTATAATACAAATATGAACTTCCAGCTGCAGAGCGAGCAAACAATCCTTCCATCGACGATCTCATGACAGATACAATGACCAGTCTTTGGATCAGATGTCAAATCTTACCCAATATCAAGCTAACACTGCTGTGTGACGCGTCCCAAGATAGGATATGCACCACTGTGCCACTCAGTATGTAATGGGAAGTATTCAACAGCCTACACAACCTCGAGCCACCCAGAAATTGGGACAATAACATGCATGGTCACAGACAGATTCATGTGGAATGGGGTTAAACTTGACAGCAGGCATTCTACATGGGCTGCCTAGTCTGTCAACAAAGCAAAGCTAGCTGAAACACCCAGCCACAGTGCAAGCACTTTCTGAAACCCAAGGCACATTTCCAACATGTACATATCGACATTGGGACCTCTTCCTCCATTGGAAGGTTTCTGGTACCTATGTTCAGTTACTGATAGAACATTGAGTTGGGTCTAGTTGGTTCCTACCCATGATAGTACAGTGGAAATGATGGTGCACACCTATACAGAAATGTGGATCGTGCACTTTGGAATTCCAGAACAGATCACCACAAACCAGGGCTCATAGTTTGAGTCCTTCCTCTTCACAGCCCTGTGCCACCTGTGTGGTACCAGTTGCACACATGCCACATCTTACCATCTCCAAAGCAATGTGCTTGTTGAGAGGTGGCACAGGATTCCAAAAGCAGCTTTGAAGTGCCACAGTAGGCCCTGATGCAAGGCATTGCTACGGTTGCTACTTGGCATTCGGTCGACATGTAAAGATCACCTCCAAGCATCACTTGCTGAGATCTTACACAGTGAAATCCTATTGCTTCCCACGGAGTTTGTGCAGCCTACATTTGAAGCAACACACACTGACCTGCTGACATTAATGGACCAGGTTCATAGGCATATTCAGAACATGTATATGTTACCAACATGCCACACATGCAACAAAAGTCGTTGTTCATAAGGACCTCCACTGTTGTTAGTTTATAATGATACGAGCGTCACTCCAAAAGAAATGCACACTATTTTTGTAAAAATACTGTTTCCATTCTGCATGTGTGAAAGTTTTACAGTGTGTAGAGACATCCTTCCCACTTGTTTTCAAACTTAGTTCAACCTGTTCCCATGAGTGGCGCTGTCACAGCATGTCTTCCTGTGCTGTGAAAACGAGACAGTGGGAAACATCCAGAAGAGGTTGAAAAAGGTGTATGGAGATGCTGCTGTCGATGGCAGTACAGTTAGTCAGTGGGCAAGCAGGTTACGTGATGAAGGCAGGCACGGCAATATTGAGGATTGTCCTCGCAGCAGCGGGCCTTGTACTGCACACAGTCCAGACAATGTGTAGAGAGTTAACAAATTTGTGACTGCTGACAGATGCATCACAGTGAACGAATTGTCATGCTATGTTGGGATAGGGGAAGAAAGTGTTTGCAGAATACTGAAACTGTTGGCATTAAAAAAGGTTTGTGCCAGGTGGTTTCCAGGATGTTGGCAGTGGCTCACAAAGAAACAAGAAAAACGGTATGCAGCAAACTTTTGGAACAGTACGAGAATGGTGGAGATGAATTTCTTGGAAGAATTGGTGACAGGTGATGAAACATGGCTCCATCATTTTTCACCAGAGACGAAGAGGCAATCAATGGAGTGGCATCATGCAAATTCACCCAAGAAAAAAAAAATTCAAAACCACACCTTCTGCTGGAAAAGTTATGGCTCCGGTGTTTTTCGATTCGGAAGGACTCTCGCTTGTGGGCATGATGTCAAGTGGAACCACCATAAATTCTGATGCATTTGTGATGACACTGCAGAAACTTCAAGCTTGACTAAGTTGTGTTCGACCACATCAGCAAAAGCAGGATGGTTTGCTGTTGCACGACAATGCACGGACACATGTCAGTCAAAAAACCATGGAAGCGATCACAAAACTCGGATGGACAACACAGAAACATTCGCCTTACAGTCCTGACCTGGCTCCATGTAACTATCATCTCTTTGGGAAACTGAAAGACTCTCTTCGTGGAACAAGGTTTGAAAATGATGACTCCCTTGTGCACACTGCCAAACAGTGGCTCCAACAGGTTGGTCCAGAATTTTACCGTGCAGGTATACAGGCGCTGGTTCCAAGATGGCATAAGGCAGTTGAGAGGGATGGAAATTATGTGGAGAAATGAAAATATTGTTCCTAAAGCATGTATCTACACACTGTAAAACTTTCAAATGTGTAGAATAAAATATGGATTAAAAAAAAATAGTGTGCATTTCTTTTGGAGTGACCATCGTACATGATGACACCATACACCCAGTCTTCCAACCACCACACAAAAAGCCTCACAAAGTGCTGTTCTGTGGCAAATAGACATTCAAAGTACTAGTGCACAGCACACCAACAACTGCGTTGCTTGCGAGGTTCAAACCTGTGTGGGTTCTGCAGGATGACAACATTACACTCCTGATGGACATTTGCCCACAAATTCCAACCTAGACAAAGAGACTACAGCAATTTCAACAGCCTTGCCTCTGCTACCAGCATGACATATCAGCTGCTCACAGAGCTACTGTTGCTGTCACCTGTGCCAGACATCATCTCTGAATGGTGTTATGGCCACATCAGACACCTGGTGCAATATCACTTGTATGCTGTTTGCCAACACGTAACTCCCCCTTCGTGGCACACAATGAATACCTGTGCATGCTGGAGGCCCCACATGAGCTTACCACTGTAGTATGGCAGCGATCCAACACACGCTTTAATGAGGAACAGTCTCACTGTGTCTCGCTCATGCACCTGCCACATCGCAGTCAGTCTGACGATCCTGCCCATCATTCACCATCAATTCAACCCAAAATGCTCTGCACTCCCTGCGGAGACTCTGTGGGAACATTGAGAGCTTTGACAGGTCAAAATCTCTGTGACATCCCAAGGAGAGGACCTTTGGAAGAGATGAGAAGTGCATTCTTGAAGTTGTAATAGTGCAGAAGCTCAGTAAATTCACTCTATGCAATAAAACAATTCATGTATAACCATGTCATACAACATTTGGTAGTGGTTCTAGTACACCTTAGTACCCTACTTCCACACCACTATCCATTTAACAAGTACATTCATAAAGAAACTGAATTAACAATACCTGCTGCTTTCCCCTTGGTGAATAGTATAGTTCAACATATCAATTGAATGAGATGCCATCACACCTTGTAGAGTATGTCAGTGTGACAGTCAGGTACAGAACTGGTGGCAAGACTTGTTATCATAGTTCAGTTGATTGTGAGTACCAGATGTGTGGGACACTTTCTGATGTCATGCAGGTGCTTGGCTTTTTTCACAACATTGTGTCAAGTGTGAAAACCATGGCCACCTGTTAATGACCATGGAAAGACAATGTTGTCAACAGGTGTAAAGATTAGTGAGAAGGTGTTAAATAAATATTTTGTCATGTCCTACGCCATGAAATATGTAGTGCTGCAAGCCAAAGTGAAACTAGGCCAGAGACATTGGTACCACTCATAGGACTACCTGGAAAATGTGCATGCATGTGACACTTTCAGATGTAAGTGAGAAACAGCCATGGATAGAAGGGTTACAGTAAAGCAAATCACTCTCCATTCCATTGATTGATAAGAACAATTAATGGACAATCATATCATCCAGGACCAACCATTCATTATGGTGTACAGAAGCCACAATGTTTACATGCTCCTCTACTCAGTGCAAATCACTGGTTATACATATTAGCATTGCCACTAGAACATTGCCATTGAATGTTTAAACCATGAAAGATCACCTGGGTTTGGTGATGGAGGGTACACACATGTCATGAATCACAAGAGGCATTGCAACCCATTTGCTAACAAGATACTGCCAAGCAGGTGAAGTTTATACAGAATAAAATTTGGAGACTGACACATTTGCCATTGTCTTCACTGGTATATGATACAAGAACTTTCTGTTTCACCATGTGCATCTTTGTTTGATCACTTACACTGTTTAATCTTTGCAAGGCCTTCTTTTGTATGCCCTGATTGCAATTAAGCCTGAAACCTTACAGTCTCTTCTTCCATTTTGTTCACTCCATGCTTTGTGCATTTCAGTTGGTTGTCAGTTGTAATGATCCCTTTGACTCTTTTATCCTTCATGTCCTTATTATCTTACCAGCAGATCTGTTCATCTTCTGTTGGCACCACAGTGGCTTTCGTATTCAAGTGCCAGGATCTGATGGTCCTCAAACTGATACCACTTTCATGGGACTTTGTAACAATGGGGTGCCTGTGATTTGCTGCATCTGCATGACTTGCTGCAGTTGTGGTTTGGAGATGTCCCTTGGTAGGAAATGTGCCAGTCACTATGCACAATTATGCCAAGGTGTTCTGGTAATGTTGATGTAGTATACGGCAGTGGGTAGAGGCATTTGAAGTGACACAACACCTTCACCTTCCGCTACAGTCTGTGTATGTGTGGGAACCGTGTTAACCAAGTGTCCAACATGACACCTAGGTAACATACTGTTCTCCTCTATACCACCAGGTTTCCATGAATTTTTACAGATCACAGGTTAGTTGGGATTTCACAACAGTTGACTGTGGGTTGGCTTTTGGTGTGTTGGAAGCCAGATGCCACTTCAGGGCCAACGTATTTGAAATCACAGGATATGACTAGGAAGACAACTCCAAAGAATTCCTAGTGTTCTGTTGCAACAGTTACCTTCTGCAGCATCTGCAGAAGTTGATAGCTTATGGAGTGCCCACAGTGAAACCCAAATTACTTCTCAGGTAGTTTGTTGGTTTTAGGACATATTAGCCTATGTGCTGCAAAGACCTGTTGTCTGCATATGGTGTGAGCTGCATGTGGTTCTTGGCTGACTTGTTAGTTGTGGATATAATATAGAGCATTAGCTCCAGAACTGACAATTATGGTGCAACAGCAGTGATGGTGTGGTCCGAAGAGATCCTATATTGATGCACACTTGAAATGTTCCTCCTTTAGGTATGTGTGATAGACACAGACAAGTGATACTGGGACCTACTGACTAAAAAAGTTGAAGATGAACCTGCCATGCCACATGTTGTTGAAATCACAGCATATGACTAGGAAGACAACTCCAAAGAATCCTAGTGGTCTATTGCATCCATTGCCTTCTGCACCAGATGCAGAAGTTGATAGCTCATGAAGAGCCCACAGTGAAACCCGAATTACTCCTCAGAGACAACAGATCAAAGCCATCTGTAAAGACACTCAGTGACCATAATGGTATTGAAACAGAGGATATCAGAGAAAAGGCAGAAACACTAAATTCTCTTTTCCAAATGCTTTTCTTTGAGGAAGATCAGACAATGGTTCCTCCTCTTAACAGTGCATGAATGCCATAATGACAAATATAAAAGTAAGTGACTGCACTATAAAAATTAACTACGAGGGTTGGAACTTAAATAGTGGCAGCTATTTATTCACAACCAATACAAAAGAGTTACATGTTTTCACCTGTTACCGTCCTTCAAAGTAGTCACCAGGATTGTGTAGAACCTGTTGCCAGCAATGTGGAAGGTGTAGTATACCGTTAGCAGAGCTTGTTCGGTTGGTGGTGCAAATGGAGCGGTCTGCTGCCTGTCGAATCTCTGGAACAGTTCTGAAGCAAATGCCATGAAGTGGTTCCTTCATCTTCAGAATCAAATAAAAGTCGTAAGGACTTAAGTCCGGGAAGTATGGTGGATGATACAGTACTTCCCAGTCCCATCGACCAGACAGGGCAGCCACAGCTTGCGCTGTATGCGGCCGCACTTTGTCATGCAAAATGATGGGTCCCTGGTGACTTAAGTCCTTGTGACTTTGATTTGATTCCAAAGATGAAGGAACCACTTCATGGCATTCACTTCAAAACTGTTCCGGAGATTTGACAGGCAGTAGACCGCTCCATTCACACCACCAACAGAACAGGCTCTGCTAAAGGTATACTATGCCTTCCACATCACTGGCAATAGGTTCTACACAATGCTGGTGACTACTCTGAAGCACAGTAACAGGTGCAAACATGTAACTCTTTTGTATTGGTTGTGAATAAATAGCTGCCACTATTTAAGTTCCAACCCTCATAAAATTGCTCAACAGAGGAAGGCAACTGGACCTGATGAGATGCTATACAATTGTACATAGAGTATCTATGTACAGTTTCCTTTCTAACACCTGTTTACCTTAGGTCATTAGGAAACAAAGTGTTCCAAGTTATTGGTAAAAAGTGCAGCTCATTCCCATTTTCAAGAAGGGTCATCAAACAAACACACATAGTTATAAGTCTGTATCATTGACATCAGTGTGTTACAGATTTATGGAACTCATTGTATGCTCACTATTATGACCTTTCTGGATTCCAAATATCTTCTCTGTAGGAATCAACATTGATTCCATGAACAATCATCATGTGAAACCCAGTTTGCTCTGTCTGTCCATGAGACCCAGATACCAGCACCCGGGTTGACATCTGGAAGGCAATCAATACAATTCTACACTGTCACATTATGAATAAAACATGAGTGTACAGAATATCAGCACATCTTTGTTACTAGACTGAAGAGTTCCTAGTAAATAGAAAATAGAATGTCTTTCTTAACAGAGATAAATCTTGTGAGACGTAAAAGTAAGTTTTGGTGTATCCTGAGGGAGATTTTTAGGAACATTACTGTTAATAATAATGAGCTAGCTGACACTGTTGGAAGCTCCATGAGGCTATTCATGTATGGTGCAGTTGTTTATAGACAGGGCACAATGCTAGAAACTTGTAGCAAAAGGCACGAAGACCTGCAGAGGACTCATACACGATGCAGAATTGGCAGTTGATACACAACATAAACAAATGTAATTTATTGCACATAAATAGGCAGAAAGACTTTTTATTGTGTAATTACATAATTTCTGAAGAATCTCTGGAAGCAGTCACATCCATTAAATATCTGGAAATATGCTTACAGAGGGATTTAACAAGGAGTGAATGTGTGTAACTATGAGGTGTGTCCAGAAAGTAAGCTCCAATGACCGATAAAGAAAATAAAGTCATCACTAAGTAAGAAGTATTTACTGTAATATTTACATAGATTCACTGGCTACTTCTCAACAGTCACCACAATTGTTGATGCATTTGTCATAATGGCGTACCGTCAATTATATGCCCGTGTCATAGGAGTGTGCCGCTAATGTCCAGAACCACAAAGTCATTTCAGTCTGCACCTCAGCATCATTGTGAAAACATTTTCTGCCAGAAAACACTTCATGAGATGAAAAAGATGAAAGCCACTTGGGGCAAGTTTGGGGCTGTAGGATGGATGGCCCAAGATCTCCCATTCAAACTGATTTGACACATTTCGTGTGGCATCGGCTGTAGGGGGTCTGGCATTGTTATGAACAAGCATAATGCCTCTTGTTGATACCCCATGCCTCTTGTTCTGGATCACTCTCCTCATATTTTGCAATGTCTGTCAATACCGATCAGCATTTATGGACTCCCTTCACAATAAAAACTTGCACAGGACACCACATCAATCCCAGAAGACAGTGCATGTGAGTTTTTTGACAGTGACTGTCTGCTTGAGTTTGGCCTTGACAGGTGAGCCACTATGCTGCCAATGTATGGTGTTTCATTTCTGGTGTGGCATGCAACATCTATGTTTCATCCGCAAAGACAATACAATCACGAAACTATTACTTTCCTCCGAATAACGCTGTAGGAATGTCAATGCTGCGGCCACATGTTTGGTTTTGTGTTCATTTGTCAGTTTCCCTGGCACCCATATTGCACACGCTTTATGAAACTCAAGCCGCTGGAAGACAATTTCGTTCAATAGTTCATCATATCTTTCCATCATATCTGAATATCGATTCATCCTTCTGTGAACTGCCAGCACTGTCATCTGACCGTACTGTCATTCATAATGTCACGAACGTACACATGGCACAACTGGCGGCGGGTGTTTGCTGGAGATTGCTTCTGAGCATGCAAAAATCAGCTTCTGAGTGCCCAGAAATCAGATAACTGCACAAACCTCGCAGTTGGTGGGAGACAGTATCAGAGCAGCTATTTTATCCTAGCACTGTGTAGTAACCACTGCCATCACAAGACTGAAATTGAACAGCATTGTTCACACATACCTCCCCTCAGTTTGTGCACATGCGCATTCCTATCTGACTACTGGTGCCATCTCTGGATGCGGTAGGAACTTACTTTGTGGATGCTCCTCATAATTGTAGAGAAGACAGAGACCCAACTGAGATCCATTGGAAGAATCCTCTGGGTGTTTAGTCCACTCCAAAAGGAGGTAGCTTACAAAAACCTTCGTTTCAGTGACACTTGAGTATTGCTCCTCAGTCTGGTACCATTGCCAGAAAGGATCAATAATAGAGGAAAGAGAGAGTGTCCAATGATGAGCCATGTGTTTATATATGCTCTTTTAGTAACTGCATCCGTTTCATCGACATGATCTCCCAATTCCAGTGGAAGGCACTACAGAAGAGACATGTTTCCCAGTTGGTTTACTGTTAAAATTCCAACAATGTATATTCCTACTACAGTAAACTAATATATTGCTTCCTCTTATTTATATCTCATAAGAAGGCCATGAAGTTAAAGTTAGAGGGATTCACCCTAAAATGGAAATTTACCAATACTCATTCTTCCCACCCATCTTTTGCATATAGAGCAGCAAAGGGGGGAGGTGGGGGCAGTGGTGTACAAAGTATCCGCTGCCACATACCATAAGGAGGCTTGCAGATAATAGCCATAGATGTAGCAGTATTCTAGAATTAGAAAGATGCTGGTGAGAATATTGTATGTCATCTCAAGTAAATGGATGAGGGAAGCTGGAAGTGACCCATATTATCTCCTCAGTGTGCACAAACTAACTGTTATTCTGTTGTTGGGGAGAAATTTTGAATTTATATTTGACTGAATTTTGGCACCTGATGGATATAGTAGCACAGCATACATAAGGAAGGCTCTAAAGTTACAGTGTGACTTCTTACAACAGGCATGAGAATAGTTCCATAAAGATTGAAATTGTGCAATCAGTTGGCATGGTTTATAAAAGCAGACATGTGTAATGACAATATATTGCTAAATACTGCACCCTTTCTGCAACGCAATTTTGACACAAAATATGAGGATGCCGAAAACTCAAAGCCTCTCAGTAAGAGGCAGCTCTCCTTAGGAAAATATGCACTTTCATTTCAGCATATTTTATTCTTTGTCAAATGGTCTGCAAAAACCTATTCTACATTTGTCATAATCTTTTCACTTGATTCAAATTATTTTCCATCTACTCAAGTTATTGCCAAAGCATCTTTGTGGGCAGGTGCACTGTACTGCTGAAAAACAGTTTTTTTTCTATTTGTTAAGCAGATCTCATCTTGATTTTTTGTCATCCAGTTTGCCCATAATACTTGCATAGTATTTGCAAGTTATTGTTTTATTCTTTACAGGCAATCAATAAAAAGTACACTTTGGCATTCCAGAATACAATGGCATCGAGGAGTGGACAGGACGAGGATGGAGGAGATAGAGAACTCGTGCCCTTCTCTTGGTAGTCTCCCTCTTCATCTGTTCCATTCCCCTCTCCCAGCCTACTCTTCCATGTCACAGTGCCTCACACATAGCCCCCTGACTCCTCCAGAGTGAGCTACAAGTGGCACATTCCTATCCAGTGCACTTGCTGCCTCTCCCTCGAAGCTATCAGCCACTCGTCCCCCAATCCTTCCTCCCACTCTCCACCTACTTTCTTCCCTCACCATTACAACCGATACAGCCAGCTGAGCTGGAGTGCTGGTATAATGTACCCAGCCATGACAATGTAACCAAGCAAATGAATATAATAGAGGGAAACATTCCACGTGGGAAAAATATATCTAAAAACAAAGATGATGTAACTTACCCATCTACTCAATCTCCCACTTCCAGCTCCACTCCCCCCAAAACCTCAAAATTGTAATCAACACAATCTGGAACCACAACACCCTAATTCAGTAATTAACCTTCCCTCGAAACCTCTCTCCCAATCTGAAACCTCTGTCCTATCCAAAGGCCTCACCTTCAGCCCTACTCCCAGATTCAACCAAACAGCCCTCGTCAAAGATTTACTGTCCTGCACTCGTACTCTCTGCTGGAAATATCACTTTGCCATGAAGAAAAATAATCCTAATCCTACTCCTAATGATCCAACTCCCCAAGACACCATCCAAATTGAACCCTGCCTGGAACAGTCCCATCCTCCGTCATAGTGGGACCCACCTCCTCTTCCTCAAAATCACCCTCTCCAAACCTTCCAGGAATTTCTCACTTCCAGCCTTGCCTCTCAATCCTTCTTGAAAAACCTTAATTCTACTCCCAACATCACCACAGCTGAAGCCCAGGCTATCCGTGATCTGAAGGCTGACCGATCAATCGTCATTCTTCCAGCAGACAAGGGTTCCACGACCGTGGTACTTGATTGTCGGGAGTATGTGGCTGAGGGACTGCATCAGCTTTCAGACAACACTACATACAAAGTTTGCCAAGGTAACCCCAATCCTGATGTCCAGGCAGAGCTTCACGGAATCCTTAGAACCTTAGGCCCCCTACAAAACCTTTCACTTGACTCCATCAACCTCCTGACCCCACCAACAGCCTGCACCCCTACCTTCTACCTACTTCCTAAAATTCACAAACCCAATCATCCTGGCCACCCCATTGTAGCTGGTTACCAAGACCCCACAGAACGTATCTCTGCCTACGTAGATCAACACCTTCTACCCATTACATGCAGTCTCCCATCCTTCATCAAAGACACCAACCACTTTCTCGAACGCCTGGAATCCTTACCCAACCTGTTACCCCCGGAAACCATCCTTGTAACCATTGATGCCACTTCCTTATACACAAATATTCTGCACGTCCAGGGCCTTGCTGCAATGGAGCGCTTCCTTCCGCCGGTCACCTGCCACCCTATCTAAAACCTCTTTCCTCATTACCTTAGCCAGCTTCATCCTGACTCACAACTTCCTCACTTTCGAAGGCCAGACATACCAACAATTAAAGGGAACAGCCATGGGTACCAGGATGGCCCCCTTGTACACCAACGTATTTATGGGTCACTTAGAGGAAGCCTTCTTGGTTACCCAGGCCTGCCAACCCAAAGTTTGGTACAGATTTATTGAAGACATCTTCATGATCTGGACTCACAGTGAAGAAGAACTCCAGAATTTCCTCTCCAACCTCAACTCCTTTGGTTCCATCAGATTCACCTGGTCCTACTCCAAATCCCATGCCACTTTCCTTGATGTTGACCTCCATCTGTCCAATGGCCAGCTTCACACATCTGTCCACATCAAACCCACCAACAAGCAACAGTACCTCCATTATGACAGCTGCCACCCATTCCATATCAAACAGTCCCTTCCCTACAGCCTAGGTCTTCGTGGCAAACGAATCGGCTCCAGTCCTGAATCCCTGAACCATTACACCAACAACCTGAAAACAGCTTTCGCATCCCGCAACTACCCTCCCGACCTGGTACAGAAGCAAATAACCAGAGCCACTTCCTCATCCCCTCAAACCCAGAACCTCCCACAGAAGAACCTCAAAAGTGCCCCACTTGTGACAGGATACTTTCCGGGACTGAATGTGGCTCTCCAGCAGGGATACGACTTCCTCAAATCCTGCCCTGAAATGAGATCCATCCTTCATGAAATCCTCCCCACTCCACCAAGAGTGTCTTTCCGCCATCCACCTAACCTTGGTAACCTCTTGGTTCATCCCTATGAAATCCCCAAACCACCTTCCCTACCCTCAGGCTCCTACCCTTGTAACTGCCCCCGGTGTAAAACCTGTCCCATGCACTCTCCCACCACCACTTACTCCAGTCCTGTAACCCGGAAGGTGTACACGATCAAAGGCAGAGCCACGTGTGAAAGCACCCACGTGATTTACCAACTGACCTGTCTACACTGTGAAGCTTTCTATGTGGGAATGACCAACAACAAACTGTCCATTCGCATGAATGGACACAGGCAGACAGTGTTTGTTGGTAATGAGGATCACCCTGTGGCTAAACATGCCTTGGTGCACGGCCAGCACATCTTGGCACAGTGTTACACCGTCCGGGTTATCTGGATACTTCATACTAACACCAACCTATCAGAACTCCGGAGATGGGAACTTGCCCTTCAATATATCCTCTCTTCCCGTTACCCACCAGGCCTCAACCTCCACTAATTTCAAGTTGCCGCCACTCATACCTCACCTGTCATTCAACAACATCTTTGCCTCGACTGACATCTCTGCCCAAACTCTTTACCTTTACATATGTCTGCTTGTGTCTGTATATGTGCGGGTGGATATGTGTGTGTGTGCGCGAGTGTATACCTGTCCTTTTTCCCCCCAAGGTAAGTCTTTCCGCTCCCAGGATTGGAATGACTCCTTACCCTCTCCCTTAAAACCCACATCCTTTCGTCTTTCCCTCTCCTTCCCTCTTTCCTGATGAAGCAACTGTGGGTTGCGAAAGCTTGAATTTTTTGTGTTTGTTTGTGTGTCTACCAACATACCAACACTTTTGTTTGTTAAGTTACATAATCTTTGATTTTGGATATAAACATGCAAATGGACATACATTCTTTTAACTCTGAAGGAGGACTCATCTGAATGCAGCTTTTATGTGATTATCAATCATTCAGTACCTCAACTAAATGATTGTACATTGACGACAACAAGAACTGTTCTGAGAAGAAGGTGCACACTTTCTATAGCCCTTCTATTAACTTTTGAGATATTATTTTTTACGTTAAACTACTCCAAGATTTTTATGATGGTACAGTGTTCCTGTTTATCCATTTTAAAGGAACACATGCAAAACGACTATTTGACAATGCTTTATAAACAAAATGATGCTGTAGACTGTGTTGGAACTTGATTTACTTTAGTGCACAGCATGTATCAGCATAGCTGGAACAAAATTTCATTGATATCAGTGACACCTCTTTGCCAAACCAACAACTTTACAGCTTGCAAGTTATTGCTCAGTTAAATGTTGTGCAGCTTGTCGAAGCTGTTCTCCATGAGCACTGAGTGTCAGACTCTCCTCAGCCTGCAAGAATATGTCTACTGCTCACCAATTGTACCAGTTATGTACCCTGGTGCTGGACTATCCAACACTAGTGCTTGCATGTGGGGCTAACACTGAGACAGCAATGCACCCACTATCTTAGGAGTTAATCGTTAATCTTTCACTTTACTTCCCAGTTAGCAGATTCTCTCAGTACCACAGATGGAATTCAGATGCCAATAATTTTGTCTTTACAAAATTCTTGTGAATGCAAAAGACAAATCTATAGTATAATTAGTGTCAAGAGCAACCTAAGTCAGCCATAAATACAATTATTTGCTCAATTTACAGAATGCGGAATAGTACATATTCATTTTCTGTAAAGATGACAATAAAAGTATTTAGCAGATGATGTCATCCCCAACAAGTAGCTTTCTGTAGACATATTTACTGATTTTCACTTTCATTCTACTTATGAAGTACATACAAAGAAAGCAACCTTCCAGTATCAGGTACCAGTGTAAATAGTACTCAACTTTCAATAATACTAAAATCAATATTTTTAACAAAGGTGATGTTATTTATGTAATACAACAAGACAAATGTAATTTGTTTAACATGTGTAATAATTTCTATATAACTGTTCCAGGACCATGGCAATGAGTCTCAATACAATGTCAAGTCGAATGGGAGCTTTTAGTGGAAATTTATCATTTCCATACTTGCTGGCAATTGACTGTATAGCTCCATTTTCCCTGTTGACTGCTTTAGTACTGAGTAAGTATTCATCCTACAATACTAGAGGTTTCAGCTGAAATATTTACTTGCCTGATCAGTTAATCATCTTAAGTTCAAAATGTTATTTGTTACATGCAGAAAAGCACTACTAACAAATATCAATTAATGTTCAAATTGCTATTTTATAGCCACACTTTAAGGTTTGATTATTATGATGGAGGACCCTAGAACTAATGCAAAAACAAATAAAGAAAATCTTAGTAAAACATGGTTCAGGAGAGGTGGGCAGACCAACTACAGAATGTAGTGTAAGGTCACTCTCTCTCTCTCTCTCTCTCTCTCTCTCTCTCTCTCTCTCTCTCCTCTCTCTCTCTCTCTCTGAGGGATCATCAAGAAGTATGGCAGGAATTGCTTCATCAAAATGTTAACTAATCAAATTTTGGTCCAATATAAGGATCATGTGTTGCTTCTTAGAGTTAAGTTTGAGACCGAAGTTTTCTGCACATCTTCATGTGCCTCCCGAGATGGCAGAAACAATATTCTTAGGACTGTCATTTAATGCAGTTGGCTAAAGTGACATTTACAACAGTATGATCAAGATGACATTTTTGTTAATATACAGGGGGAAAACCAACAGTTCCGTGACTGAATGCTTATGGGCTTCTGAAGGGTTGAAGGTTCATTTTCCCCACAAGAAATTCTGCTGCCCAACACAATGTTCTTCACTTCAGTGACTGCTTCATAGCCTGTGCCATGTGGATCCTTCATATTAATGCCATATTTTCTGAACTGTGCAGGTAGGAACACACCCTGTAATATATCCTACATTCCTGCAACCCCCCCCCCCCCCCCCCCCATTCTCAACCATTCCCTTCCCTGCTCCCAAACCAAGCACTACACAGCTTTTTATTCCACCAATTCACCCTGAGTCTCATTTTTCCCCCTCCCTTACTTCCCTCCTTTTCTGCTCCCTTCCCCCTTCTCCCCCTCTGCCTTCTGTCAAACCATCTGACTACATCTGGCAGCCCTATCCTGTCCCCAGCATGTCCCTGCATGCTCCCACAACCAGCACTTTACTGTCCCCCACCCCCACCCTGCTATCCCTTCCCCACCCCATACCAGCCTCCTCACTATCCCTAACATCTATATTACTTCTCCCACCAGATGCAGTTGCTCACAGTCCAGCCTGAGTGGCCACAGGTGGTCGTATGTGTGAGTTCTGCTTGCGTAAATCTGCATGTGTTGCCACGTGTTTAGCAGGCTTTTTGTTGTGTCTGTCTGCGACTCAATGCTCTGTATGGTGAGGAACAGTCTATCCTTTTCCTGGATTTTCCATTGTTTGATTTTGACTAACAATTTTTTTTTCCATCCTCCAACCCAGTGCTGTCTTTCTTCGTTTCTATTCTCTAACACATTACTTTACTCAGTGTCCATCCTCTTCTTTCCTGTATTTTTCCTGTCACCTTCCAAACCACACCTTATTCTCTGACTTACGAGCCACACTGTATCAACAGTCTGGTCTGTGCGTAACTTATGGCTTCATGACTGTGCTGGCTGTTGGTGCAGCATCTCATGTCCCACATTTCCCCCACCAATATAATTAATCTTGAGCTTTCAAACTGAACACTCTTCCTGCCTCACTCTTCTGTATTTCTACCTCATCTTCCCCCTCACCCCCCTACCATCCACCCCTCTTTCTTCTCTCTTATTCCAGTACACACATACCAACCTCTCCTAATCCTGTCACATCCTCTGTTCCCCTTCTTCATACATATCCACCCACTGACCTGCATCCCACATTATTCTCTTTTTATTTATTTTTCTCTTTGAACTCATTGTGTTTTCATGTTGATTTCAGCTTGTTTCCACCTTTCACTGTCAGCTCTACTTCCCCATATTTCATCCACTCTGTCCTTTTTGTCATTTTTCCCACACATTTTGTGTGTTTTTGTAAGTTTTTTGCACATAATATTAAGTATTTTTATCCTCCACTGTGGATCCTCGCTGCTTCCATCTGCACCAACACAGAGAAGTTTCCTTATTCCTAGTGTACTAGTTGTTATCCTACTCATTTCTTAGATAACTGAAAAATTGTTTGTAGAATCTTACACAGTATAGTGTGGTAGGACAACACTCTCACCACGTGTTTTTGAATGGGAATAATATGACCAGTCCCAGCACAAATTCAGCACAAATTATTTTTTTAGTAGTTGCTGAAAGATTACACACCCAATATCTGCATATCCCGTTTGTCTAGGGGGGTTTCATAGTTTTCTTTGTCTACAAAATAATTATTCCAACATTAAGCATGGCCTGAGTTATCTTCTGTTTAAATAAACTCCATCAGATTGGAAATACTTTCAGCTAAAAATTATATTTATTCATACTTTTTGTTAGGAACTACACCATTTTCACTATCAACATTGGTAATCTAAATCCATTACACTTCACTTGTCACAAAAACACATCCGCCTTCCTCCAAGACTGAAAAAGAAGTGGCGGGCAAGCCAACATGTGTCCGGAAGTTGCAGACATTCCCACTTCCTAGCTAGCTTCTTTGATCTACTGACCTTATAAACTCCAAAGATAGATAGATATATAATTTAACATCTTAAACAAGTTCATTATTTATCATAAAAGAACATATTCATAATTAAATTAATAAATTAAGCACATTTTCTGGCAACATAATACAATCATGAATTTACCTCAACTCTTTATCTTCGATGGTCGATTACATTATACTAGCCAGAACCCAGTCCCACATACTGCTCCTGCATTGTTGCCTGGCTCATTGGATCCCCCCAAAATACTTATCTCCAGCTGCAACCCTTCTGTTCATGATGACCTCCATCTGTTCATATTCTGCCAGTCCTCAGCCCTCACCAAACTAGTCCTGCAAAAAAATTAAAATCAGGCCCAAACCTCCTTGCAATACCTCCTCTCCATACATAAAATTACCCTGCTTTGCAATCCTAAATCCCTGTATCCTGTCTCTCACAATGAATCTCTTGCCCTTCAGGAACTAGAGTAACATGCACAACAACACCTCAAAAAACTCGCCAACTTGTTCCCTTGCTGCTCTCACATTGGACTACCACTATTCATCACCTTTACAACAATCTCCAAACTTCCACCATGTCCCTTCGTAGCTGACAAACCCTGCCTTGCAGACCTACTGCATGTACCACACTATCAGAAACTCCCTCCTACCGTTATACAGAATCCAGAACCTAAACAAACCCAAAACACAGTCATGAACCTTTCCTCCAAAAGCCTTAATCCCACAGAAGTATCAGTCCTTTCCAATGGTCTTATTTTTTGCCCAACTCCTGAATTCAGTCATGCTAGACTTGTTAAAGACCTTGTCTCCTCCTCCTGGTCCCTACAGTGCAAACACTTTTCCTCACTAACCCTGCCAGTCGGACTCAACCCAATACTAACCTGGAACCTTGCCTGACTCAGTTCACTCTTCCAACCAACCGCGATCCATCCCCACTGCCCCCAAATCATCCCCGTTAACATTCCAGAATTTTTTAAACTAAAACCTTGCCCCACCATCATTCTCCAGATCCCCAGATCCCTCAACATGGTAGCTACCCTTACATCTGCAGAAAGAACCAGTCCACCACCTAAACACTAATCCTGATCTTATAATCCTACCTGCCAACTAAGACTTCACCACTGTGGTTTTGAACCACAGGGATTGCTGGCAGAAGGACTCCACCAGCTGTCAGATCCTGCCAAGTGACTCATTCCAGAAACCAACAGGATCTCCACTCTCTCCTCAAATACTTAGGCCCATCACAGAACCTCTCCCCTGAGTCTGTCTTTCTCTTCACCCCTACCACTCCCCGCATTCCTACCTTCTACGTGCTTCCCAAAGTCCATAAACCCAACCACCCAGGACACCCCATTGTGGCTGGTTACTATGCCCCCACTGATAGAATCTCTGCTCTTGCAGACCAACACCTTCAGACTATTACCTGTGACCTACCCTCTCCTATATAAAAGACACCAACCATTTTCTCCACTCACTATGCACAGTTCCTGTTCCTTTACCACACAACAGTCCACTCCTCACTATTGATGCCACCTCTGTTTATGCTGACATTTCTAATGCACAAGGCCTTGACACTATTGAACACTACCTTTCCCAAGGCCCGAATGATTCCAACCCTACAACCTCCATCTCGGTTAGAGTGGGCAACTATAAACTCACTCACAATTGCTTCACCTTTGAAGGCACACCTATAAACAAATATGTGCTGCAACAATGTGTAGGCCTACTGTCATGCCACCATCCTCCAAGGTGTGTGAGAAAAATAATAAGACTGGCAACACTGTGAGCACTCTGGCAATACAGTGTCATTCTACTCATGTAGACCAATGTGTTCATCCCTTCCAGAAGTTCAGCCTGAGTTTCAGCTTTGTACAGCTATCATGTGATGTTTGGAAGCACCATCAGTGAAGTCATTGTGTGACATGAAAATGTACTGTGGAATTTAGAGCAATGTTATGCAATCAAATTTTGTGTTAAACTTGGGAATCCACAAGTGTGACCTTTGAAAAGTTGATGCGGCTCACGGGGAACATTCCTTATCAAGAGCAGAAGATTTTTGCTGGCACAAATCATTTTTGGAAGGGCAAGAAAACACCGAATATGAACTTTGCTGAGGGCAACATTCTACACCTACACCTACAAACTGCAAACCACTATGAAGTGCTTAGCAGAGGGGTACATCTCATTGTACTGGTTATTGGGGTTCACTGCACACGCTGTAACTGTTATAACCTTATCCTCAAAGTCCCATGTGAACGATTTGTAGAGCACTGTAGTATATTTCTGGAGCCGTCATTTAAAGCCAGTACTTGAAACTTTATTAGTAGACATTCTCAGGACAGTTTACATCTATCTTCAAGAGTCTGCTAGTTTCTTCAGTACCTCTGTGACACTTTGCTTTTCTTTAGTATATCTGTGAAACTTTCACATTGGTGAAACACACACCTGTAACCATTTGTGCTGCCCGTCTCTGTATAAGTTCAATATCCCCTGATAGTCCTATTTTGTACATGTCCCACACACCACAAACTTGAGCAATATTCTAGAACCAGTCACATGGATGACTTGTAAGCAATCTCCTTTGTGGACTGATTCCACTTCTTCAGTATTCTACCGATAAACTGAAGTCTACCACTTGCTTTACCCACATCTGAACCTATGTGATCATTCCATTTCATATCCCTACAAAGTGTTACACCCCGGTATTTATATCAGCTGGCAAGTACCAACAGTGGCTCATTAATATGTAGTCATAGGATACTATGTTGTTTTTTTTTTCATTTTGTGAAGTGCACAACTATACATTTTTGAACATTTAAAACAAGTTGCCAATCTTTGCACCACTATGAAATCTTATCGAGATCTGCAGATTCTTTCAGACAGTACTTAGTTACAGGTAACTGCATCACCTGCAACAATCCTGAGGTTACTATTAATATTGTCTGCAATATCATTAACATACAACATGAACAGCAAGGGTCCCAACACACTTCCCTGGGGCACATCCGAAGTTACTTCCTCATCTGACAATGACTCTCAATCCAAGGTAACATGCTGTGTCCCCCCTCCCAAAAAGTCATCAATACAGTCACAAATTCACTTGATACCTCATACAATCATGCTTTTGACAATAAGCATAGCTGTAGTACTGAGTCAAAAGCTTTTCAGAAATTGAGAAATACTGCATCTACCTGGCTGCCATGATGCAAAGCTTTCAGTATGTCGCGTGAGAATAGTGTGAGATAGGTTTCACATGATTGATGTTTTCAGAATTCATGCTGGTTGGTATGGAGGATGTCATTCTGTTTGAGACACCTCATTATGTTTGAGCTCAGAATATGTTCTAAGATTCTACAACAAATTGATGTCATGGATACTGGACTGTAGTTTTGTGGATCGCCTCTACTACCCTTCTTGTAGATGAGTGTGACCTATGCTTTTTTCCAAGACCTGGGCATGGGGTTTTGTTCGATTACAATTAGAAGATTGTTAGATTACAATTAGAGGAGGGGCTAACTCAGCCACAGATTCACTATTGAATCCGATAGGGGTTCCATCAGGCCCTGGAGCTTTGTTCAGTTTTAATAATTTCAGCTGTTTCTCAACACAACTGACACTAATATTTATTTCACTCATCTTTCCAGTGGTACAAGGATTAAACTGGAGCAATTCTCCTGGGTTTTCCTTTGTAAAGAAAATTTGAAAATGGAGTTAAGCATTTCATCTTTTGCTTTGCTATACTCAATTTCGTTTCCTGTCTCATTCATTAGGTACTGGACACTAACTTTGGTGCCACTAACAGCTTTCCCATATAATCAAAATTTATTTGGGTTTTATGAAAAACATCTGAAAATATTTTGTTATGCTAGTCACTGAAAGCTTAACAAATGGTTCAAATGGCTCTGAGCACTATTCGACTTAACTTCTGAGGTCATCAGTCGCCTAGAACTTAGAACTAATTAAACCTAACTAATCTAAGGACATTACACACATCCATGCCCGAGGCAGAATTCGAACCTGCGACCGTAGCAGTTGCTCGGCTCCAGACTGTTGCGTCTAGAACCGCACGGCCACTCCGGCCGGCCTGTATGCTTAACACATTACTCTCTTGACAGCCACATCCATTTCATCAGCATCTCTCTATTTATGGCCCTATGCTTTGTTTCACACCTATTATGCAATAATCTCTGTTTTTTAGAAGTTTCTTTACAGTGACTGTGAACTGTTCCACTGGGTACATACCCATCCAGTGCATGGCTACTTATTCTTTTAAACTGGAGCCATAGTTCCTCTACATATTCCTGCCCTGCTGGAAGTTTCAAGTTCCTTATTGAGATATGACACAACTGATTTTTTATCTAGTTTACTGGACATACATATCTTTCTGTTTGTTTTCATTGTCCTTCGTACTTTGTTAATCATTGTTGCCACAAACTGTTTCTTGGTCACTGATACCAGTTTTGATGTGGACATCCTCAAAGAGGTCTGGTCTATTTATTGACATTAGATCCAATATATTTCCATCATGAGTGGGGTTCCAAACTACCTGTTCTAGGCACTTTTTAGAGAAGGCATTTAGTAAAGTTTCACATGATGCCTCATCACACCCACACTAGCAAAACTGTAATTTTCTCAATTGATTATTAGATGATTAAAGTTTTCACCAATGATTACACTCTGATTGGGGAACTTACATACAAGTGAACTGAGGTTTTCCTTTAAAGTTTTTGGTTACGTCAGATGGATGAGTCTGTGGGCAATAGGAAGAGCCAACTATCATTTCATGCCCACCCCTAATACTGAGTATAGCACAAACATTCTGACATGCAGCTTCAGTTTCTGTATCAGTGGATTTGAGTTTCTTGTCTACTGTGATGACTACACCACCACCATTTACCATTTGCCTATCCTTTCAGTACACACTTAAATTTTCCCAAAATTCCCACTGCTCTCAGTCTGAGGTTTCCCCCAGCTTTCTGTATCTAGTATTATGTGAGCTTCAGTGCTTTTCAGGAGAGCTTCATACTGTGGCACTTCAGCAGTTAACCATTAGGATTTTAATTCTCTCATCTGTGGGAGGTATTTCTTCTCATCTTACACTGATACTTCTGGGTTTCCTACAGCTATCATTATCTGGATTGGGCAGAGAATTACCTAATCTAATAAACTCTTGTGTACACTCCACACACACTCAGTCAGCTACCTGAGTAGCAGCCAGTGTAGTGTACACTTGACCCATTTAGTAGGACCCTACAGTTCTTAACCCAACGGCGCAAGCCCAGGAAGTGGCAGCATGGCTTGTCACAGAACCATCAAAGTCTCTGGTTCAGTCCTTCCACTCCACTCAGAACCAAAGGATCATGATCTATTCTGGAGACAATGCTGCAAATTGTGAGTTTCATTGAAACTCCATGCACAAGGCTGCTCTTCTTGACCTCCTTTGCATCACTGGAGTGACCCTAGTATGACCTCAGAGCCCAGACGACAGGCATCATTTGGTCCAATGTGCACCACAATCTATAGCTGGTTGCACCCTGTTCCATCAATTGCTGCTGAAATAGCCTCTTCAGTGAGTTGAATGAGGCCCGCAAGCATACACACTGATTGCACTTGGTGCCCCATCTCCTGCTGCCATTTCCATAAGGGGTACCATCATTTGCTGTATGTTTGAACTCCCGATGATTGATAGACCCTCACCCTTATGTGACTGCCTCCTCTTCACACCAGACAAAACAGGTGAAGTGAGTCCCACTGGCTCAGTTTCAATTTCTGTGAAAGACAGCACCTCAAACTTGTTGGCAATGGGTATTGGGACAACACCCTGAATCCACCCTGGTCCCCGTCCAACCTGTACAGCATGTCTAACTCTACCACTGAAATGCTATTCGCAGTCAAGTGGATGAGTAATGACAGATCCCATACTCTCTGCAGAGGAGACAGGACCCACATGAGTAGATAGTACTTGAGAGATCTTTGGTACCACTACCACAGATACATGACTCTTGGGAGCTCTTCCAACACAACAACCTGCAGCAGCTGCCAATCATTTGACAGTAGTCAGGGTGATTTCCGGCTGCTTATGACTGACAACACACTCATTCCAAGTTCGAGAACAGCATTCATAGTGGGGCTGCATTTTAGGTGGTGCGATATGTTACAGTCCAGTGAACAAATAACTTTAAATTAAACTTGCTGATTATCTTTTAATCTCATGAGCAATGAAGTTTCTGAAACTTCCTGGCAGATTAAAACTGTGTGCCGGACCGAGACTCGTGAAAGGCAAAGGTCCCGAGTTTGGGTCTCGGTCTGGCACACAGTTTTAATTTGCCAGGAAGTTTCATATCAGCGCACACTCCGCTGCAGAGTGAAAATCTCGTTCTGGAAACATCCCCCAGGCAGTGGCTAAGCCATGTCTCCGCAATATCCTTTCTTTCAGGAGTGCTAGTTCTGAAAGTTTCACAGGAGAGCTTCTGTTAAGTTTGGAAGGTAGGAGACGAGGTACTGGCAGAAGTGAAGCTGTGAGGACGGGGCGTGAGTCGTGTTTGGGTAGCTCAGTCGGTAGAGCACTTGCCCGCGAAAGGCAAAGGTCCCAAGTTCGAGTCTCTGTCCGGCACACAGTTTTAATCTGCCAGGAAGTTTCATATCAGCGCACAGTCCGCTGCAGAGTGAAAATCTCATTCTGGAATGAAGTTTCTAGTCCCCTATAAGAATTGAAGCAAATACACAAAACGAGATTTCTATTAAGGCAACAGAAAAACTTTTTAAGGTTAATTATAGTGTCTTACCAAACTTGAAAATAGAGATAATTTATGATAAATGTATGTCATATACACTCCTCTTTAAGGGAAAACTAAATGTAACTCAATATGTTAGTTGGAATATTTGCTACAGTAACTAAATCACGAACGCTGATTTACTAAATCTTAGATTATGCACAGGACAATCATGGATCTGAAAATTCTCAAAACTGCACGTTTATTTGTGTTGATATACAATGAAATTCACCGGTGATCTATTCTTTGGCAGTAACTGTGAACCATAAACGTTGATTTGCTACAAAATATGTTATATATCTAAAATTCCAGTACCGATAACTTATGAAAATATAGTTTTGTAAGCATCCAGAAATTCTCAAAGCAACCTGTTTCTCATGTAATTATACAATGAAATTAGAGAATTACTGTTTTGAGCAAGGACATGCCTACTGTTCTCAAAAGTTTTAAGAGCACGAATGAGATTACACCTACAATTGATGACAACGGTATGAGTTTATTGCAGCACTTCCGAAAGTTCAAAATTTCACAATACATCACAGTAGAAGTGGATATTGATATAATCAATGAAAGATTGTGCAGAAGCAATGTAAACAGTAAAATATACAAATCTAGAATTTCAAATCAGCACACAAGTCTTGTACAGGGTGTCTCACACAAAAGTAAATTCCGAAGTCAGCTTTCATACATAAATAAGTGTGCAAATTTCATGGATTTTTCACCTTAATGTTTCTATGGCAACTTCTACACTGGTGTGCCAAAGAAGAACACTGCATCATGAGTTTATCTCGACCAAAATCGCTCAAATGTGCAGCACCAATAAAGCACACTTTCTACCTGTTGCAGCTAACAATGCAACATTCATCTTCAAAAAGCGACAAAATTTCTAATATATGCCTACTCTTGTGAGATCCAGACCAACTTTTAACAATAAGGATGATAGGTGAGTTTGACTGAAGTTTTGTACACGTGAAAGGTTTGTGTCAAAAAGGTGCCAAAAAACGCCACAACTGAGCAAAAGGACAAGTGAAGAAATTTGTATGTTGATCTTCTTGAGAGGATTGTCAATGACCACGATTGGTCAGTTGTGTGATCACAGGTGATGAATCCTGGATTTTCAAGTATGACCCAAGGCAAAGCAGCAAAGTGAGTAGTGGCACAGTGAGACATCTCCTCGACCAAAACAAGCTCAAATGAGCAACTGTAAAAGATGAAAACAATGCTGATTTGCTTTTTTGACAGTAGGGATATCATACATAAAGAAATTGTTCCTCTGGGACAAACTGTCAGTGAAGTGCTTTACAAAGATGTCCTTGAAAGGCCCAGGAAAAGGATAAATCAAGTGAGACTGGACATTGCAGACAAGTGGATGCTTGATCATGACAACACTCCATGTCACATGGCCAGTTCCATCATGGAATGTTTTACCTCAAAAGGCAGTCCTTTTGTTCCATATCCTTGCTATTCACCTAATCAGAGTCCCTGTGAATTTTTTCTTTTCCTGAAATCTGGATATGTTTTAAAAAGACATCATTTTCGGACTCTGGAGAGCATTCAAAAGAAAGTGACCAATGTAATAAAGGCCTACCAGTTGAAGCCTTCAGGTGTGCTACGAGTATTGGTAACAATGACTCTGCCAGTGTATAGCTGCTGAATGGAACTACTTTGAAGGGGACAATATTGTTGTCTGAAAAAACTAAAAACTTTGGTGCATAAAAAACCAGTCTCATTACTTTTCTCATACACCTCATAAGCCAACCTACTCCTAGAGGAAACCTTCTAACCCCCAGAAACCCAAACCCTTCACCTGGTTCAGATTCATTGATGACATCTTCGTGATCTGGATCAAGGGTGAGGATGCCTTATCCACATGCCTTCAGAACATCAACACCATCTCTCCCATTCACTTCACCTGGTCCTTGTTAACCCTACGAGATACCCTCCTCGATGTTGACATTTACCTCAAAAATGGTGATATCAGTAACTCTGTCCACATCTAACCTACCAACCACCAACAATACATCCACTTCGACAGCTGCCACCCACTCGATACCAAGATGTCCCTTCCCTCAAGCCTAGTTACCCGTGGCCAACATGGTTGTAATGATGAGCAGGTCCTCTCCAAATATACCAAGGGTCTCACTGAGGCCTAAACAGACCAGAATTATCCTCCCAACCTTGTACAAAACCAGATGTCAGGTGGGTTGTCTATCCAGTCATCCACCACCTCCCAGAGTTCCTATAGTTTGGGCACAAAGGAGCACTCCCCTTGTGACTCAGTACCCCCAGGACAGGAATCACATTCTCCACTAGGGTTTCAACTACCTCTCAACATGCCCTGAAACCCCTCTCATAGCGATATTCTGCTGCCCAATGAATCTACACAACATTTTCATCCATCCCTACTCCATACCTGCTACCAACTACTTGCATCATGGTTCACATTCCTGTAATAGACCCAGATGCAAGATTTCATCCTCCCACCACCATCTACTCCAGTCTGGTCACAAGCATTACCTATACCATCAAAGGCAGGGATACAAGTGAAAGCAGTAATATGATCTACAAGCTAAGCTGCAACCTCAATGCTGCATTCTATGTGGTCATGATAACCAACAAGCTGTCTGTCCAAAAGAATGGCTACATAAAAACTAACAGAGAGACAGCTGGATGCTGAGCTTGCTGCCCAACACAACGTTCTTCACACCCTGTGCCATCTGGATCCTTCATACCAACACCAGCTTTTCTGATCTGTGCAGGTGGGAATGCTCCCTGCAATATATCCTTGCATTCCCATAACAACCCCCTCCCCCCCCCCCCCTCACCGCTAGCCTCAACCTTTGTTAAGTCTCTACCCTTCACCCACCTACCCCCTTCCCTGATTTCACTCCAGTACTACATAGCCTTCTAGTCTATTTTTCTCCCCTCCTTCACTCCTTTTCCACTCCTCCACCCCACCACCCCCACATCCCACCCTGAAACGTTCCGACTGTATCTTTCTGCACTATCCTGTCCCCACCATGTCCCTGTATGCTCCCACAAGCAGCACTTCACTATCCCCCATACCTACCTTGCTGTTCTTCCACCTCCCCACCCCAACCTCCTCCTTACCCTCTCCACCCAGACTACTTCTCCTATAATGTGCAGTTGCTCACATACTGGCCTCAGAGGCCAGAGACAGTGATTTTTTGTGTGTGTGTGTGTGTGTGTGTGTGTGTGTGTGTGTGCGCGCACGCGGGTGGGTGGGTGTACATGAGTTGTGCTTGTGCAGATGGGTTGCCTACTTTAGAAGAAGGCCTTTTGGCTGGCCAAATACTCACAGTTCAGCAGTATTTTTGTTGTGCCTGTCTGTGACTCAACATCTACATGGTGAGTAGCAATTATTCTTTTCATAATGTTGTCAATTTGAGCAATGTACTTCATAGCTTTTGATTTTGTGCTAAATATTCTTATCAGCCTGATGTCACATGATTTTTGGACATTACTCAAAGGAATAGGTTGGATCAATCTTTGCTTCAACTCTGTGGAATTTGTACCACTAATATTATAAAAATTGAAGATGGCTGTAGGAACTGGAAGATGTGGGATTTTCAATTATGTCTTTGCTTGTGCCATCATTAACTACCAGCTCAGATGAAATTTGTTGATGGCTTTCCATATTATGGTAGAAGAAAGATATTTTATGGCAAATGGATCTATAATGGATGTGCCCTCTTCTAGATGTCATGATTCAGCAGCTTGAGAAATGGCTGGTGTCAGGAAAGAATTATTTAATTTATCAGCAGAAGCTTGACAGATTCCACGTCATCTTTCCTTTGCCGAGGTTGCGTAGTTTCTTTTACATGGCTGCAAGCTGTAGAAGTGTACATTTATGCATGGTAAATTTATGTGAGTGACATACAGTGCAGAAGTGTATGTTTCAGCATGTCCAGTCCATCCAAGGCTTACTTGAACACTTGCTGTCTGCTGACTGGGAGGAATGTAATGCATTTTCAGCATAAGATATTTATTAGGGATAACCGAAGTGAAGAGTATACTGTCTAAAAGAAAAGTAGGATGTGCAATGACCATGAGTAGTTGTCAATAAAAATATATATGCAACACTTGTAAAATAACTGTGTTCATGCAATGTCTCAAAGACTGTTGAAAACACTGTTCAATGGGACATTTAATACTTGGAAAACTTGTCACTATTACTGAAACTTCCTGGCAGATTAAAACTGTGTGCCGGGCTGACACTCAGACTCGGGACCTTTGCCTTTTGCGGGCAAGTGCTCTACCAACTGAGCTACCCAAGCATGACTCAAGACCCATCCTCACAGCTTCAGTTCTGTGAGGTCAGGTCATGAGTCACGCTTGGATAGCTCAGCTGGTAGAGCACTTGTCAGCAAAAGGCAAGGTCCCGAGTTCGAGTCTCGGTCTGACACACAGTTTCAATCTGCCAGGAAGTTTCATATCAGTGCACACTCCGATGCAGAGTGAAAATCTCATTCTGTCACTATTACTCTTGAACAAAAATTCCTGCATTTCCAGTGCGATGCCAATATAATACCTTCATTGGCGCTTTCTGCATGTGTAAATACTCATGGCATCATAGCACACAAGATAAAGTACAAAAGTAAATTGATCCAACTTTTGTGACACTTGCAAGCTAGGAGCCACTTAATCCACTGTAGAAGAATTGAAGGCATCGAGGTAATAGGGCGGCTCGAGCCTCCAGCAATGCGCAGTGATGCCAGTGACTCACCAGGAACGCTGACATAATTATAATGTCAGTTATGTAATCATTTAAATAATAGTGTGAATCATTTAAATAATGGTGTGAAATATTCTGATATTATATGTTACATATACCGTGGTGGCATCACCCGCCAAGTTAGTCCAATTTTAGTCTGCATTGGGTCAGTAGTCTGTGTTGGTTGTTGCCAGAAATGTGTACAGCAATGTGTCTCTCTAATTGGAGCAGTAAATGAAGAGTAATTTTAGAACAGTGTATGCTTTATGATTATTGCAATTACTAAATATCCAGGCAAAGTTACACTTTGCCCAGATGAGTATACTTTTCAAAATTTTTCTTAGTTGTGCATGTACCATTTGAGATTTTATCTCTCAGTGATCAACATTGGCAGCTGTTCCAGTAGTATGGCCTGAAGTTTTCCAAAGTTCATTATTTGTAGTTACCATAATTTTCAAATGAAAGATGTTTTGCATTTGAAAGTCAAGCCATGACATTAAATACATAACAGCATGATAATCCTTGTATATCATGTTGTTTACTAGGAAAGATGTGTTGCATGCTTCAACAGATGGACCTCAGTCTGTTACATTACAATCCACAATTCAATGCATCATCCAAACAACCTGTGGTCGAGATCTAAAAGTTGCTGGTGTCACTGAGAAATATATTTTCTCAATGTGCTATTTGAAGCCATATTCAGCAAGACAGTAAAATGTATCTTTGGGCCATTGTATAGAATGCAGGTCTGAATACACAAACAAAAGACGTTCAGTCTGCCACAGATACTGATAGGAAATAAATGTCACATACATGTCAAATGACTACGTTGACATGTTGTTGATGCTCGATGAATGCTGACCTGATACCAATGAATCAGCCAAGGCTTATGTTGTAAAATAACCTGGTCAAAGAGGTCCATCATCCATTATGTTCTTACATGCTGAATGATGACTCGAAGAAACACCTAGTCTGAGACAGCGTGGCAGTAATAGACAGTGTCAGAACCTAGGTGTCTCATGATATACAACTCTAGAGCAGCAAGTTATGTATTTGTTTTTTCCTGTGTTTACCTAGTTGTGTATTGCTTAAATATAATGCATGTTTTTCTGTTTAAGAAGTTATATCTCACATCTGTAACTGTAAGTGTAAATTCAGGCAGTCTCTACCACAGTTTTCATTTCTTCTGAACAGCCAGCTACATAGCACACTAAGACATCAATGTCCATTGATGACCCATCAGGACAGCAACAAGTCGCATATTTAGGTTTTTGTCAGCTTTTATAGTTTACTTCTTCAGTTAGTCTTGCTAGGATGGGTAGAATATGTGCACATTGTGTGCAGACGCAGGATGACTCAGCCACAGTGTGTGAACAGCTGAACACCCTTTTGGCTACAGTCAATCACCTTCAGGCAGCTGCCTTGGGGTGTGTGGGTGGCAGAGAATCTGGCAGAGGGCATGGGATACTGCAGGTGACACTTGTTTTGCCCACAGGCTCTGCTGCAGAGGCAGCTCCTAGTGTACCTGACGTGCATCACCAAAGGCTGAGCTCCAACATGGAGGCTGGCCGTCTGGCCTAGTCTATTTATCCTGTGAGTGAATAGGTGGCCAATTCCTTCAGCAGGGTCCGAGCTATCACATACAGGTAGCGGTTTGCTAGTTATCGGGAGCTCCAACATTAGGTGCGTTATCAAACCCCTTAGGAAGACACGATTCAGGGCTGGAAATGAAGCCAATATGCACTCAGTATGTCTGCCGAGGGCCTCATCAGAGATGTGGAAAGGGCCTCGTGTGTGGCTATTGAGGATGCAAGTTGTGGCTCACGTCAGCACCGACGACATGTGTTGCTTGGGTTCTGAGGCGATCTCCAACTCATACAGATACAGGTGGCTGGCGGAGGTGGTAGTATGAGGTATTTTGATAAACACTCGCCAGTTGATATGCAGAAAGGGAAGTGAGGCTGTGTTCAGAGTAAAGACCATTAGACTGTCAAAATTTTATCAGTAAAGTGTCAAAGTATTTGTAACAAAGTTTCCAAATTTACTGTCCTCCAGGAAAGTACTGGCATTCAGATTATTTTTGAGATCAAGAGCTGGCTGAAACCCAAAGAAGAAAGCCTCGAGATATTTGGTGAGTCACAGATCGTATATCGGAAAGAGAGAATAGATGCCATAAGAGAGGGAGTGTTCATTACTGTTAACAAAAACATTGTCTCTATTGAGGTCAAAGTTTAGTGTGACAGTTCTCAGGTCACATATAACAGTCTAGATGAAACCAAGTGAATTGATAGATGTTTTTACCAGCCACCTGATTCCAATGTGACAGACAGTTCTAGGGTCATTGAAAGAAATTCTATGATCAGTAGTGTGTAAATACCCAGACCATGCAATACTAGTTAGAGGCGACTTTAACAGCTGACTATGGACTGGAATGATTTTGGATTCATCGAGGGGTACAGACAGACAGTCACGCAAATTACTTGTGAACATGTTTTCTGAAAACTATCTTGAGTATCTAGTTTGCCAGTCAACATGCAATGGAGATACAAATGTAGCTACAAACAGGCTGGAGCTTATCGACAGTGTCAGTATAAAGATGGAGATTAGTGATTGTGATGTCATTATCGCAGATATGGTTACCCAAGTTAAAAAGTCACCCAAGAAGGCTTCTGCTATAAAAAACAGATAAGCAGTTGTTAGCATCTCACTCAGATGGTGAACTGACATCACTTAGTTCCAGTGAGATGGATGTAGAGGAATTATGCACAAAGTTCAAGCACACTGTAAATTATAGTCTGGGGAACTATGTGCATAGTAAATGGATTAAGGACATGGTTTAAAAACAAAATTCAGAAAATCCTGAGGAAGCAGAGGCTGTTACACTCTTGGTTCAAAAGAGAATGTGCAAATGATGACAAGCAAAGGTTAACAGAGACTCATGCATCTGTGAAAACAACTGTGCATGAAGCATACAACTACCACCATCATACCTTAGCAAAAGATATGATAGAGAACCTGAGAAAATTCTGCTCTTGTGTAAAATTGCTATGTGGGTCTAAGGCTTATATACAGTCACTTGCTGACAAGTCTAGTGTGGCAGTTGACAGCCGAAGTTTTAATTTTTCATTTAATAAATCATTCAGGCAGGAGAATTGTGCAAATATACTGTCATCTAGCCATCAAACAGGCTCCTATGGATGATGGGCAAGAGGCAGATCCCATATTTTTAGATTTTCAAAAAGCATTTGACACGGTACCTCACTGCAACTGTTAACGAAGACACGTGCGTATGGAATCTGCTCCCAGATATGTGACTGGCTCAAAGACTTCTTAGGTAATAGAATCCAGTATGTTGTGCTCCTCAATGGTGAATGTTCATCGGAGATAAGGGTAACATCAGGAGTGCCCCAGGGAAGTGCGATAGGGCTGTTCCTATTTTCTATATTCATAAATGATCTGACAGACAGGGTGGACAGCAACCTGCGGTTATTCACTGATGATGCAGTGGTGTACAAGAAGGTGTCAAAGTTAGGTGACTATAGGTTGATACAAGATGATCTAGACAAAATTTGTAGTTAGTGTGATGGATGGCAGCTTGCTCTAAATGTAGAAAAATTTAAATGAATGTGGATTAGTAGGGAAAACAAACCCATAAGTTCGATTTCAGCATTAGTAGCATTCTTCTTGATACAGTCACATCATTTAAATATCTGGGTGTAATGTTGCAAAGTGAGGTGAAATGGAATGAATGTACGAGGATTGTGGTAGGGAAGCTGAATGGTCAACTAAAGTTTCTTGGGCAAATCTGATGAAAGTGTGGTTCATCTGTAAAGATGATCACATATAGGATATAAGTGTGACCTAGTCTTCAGTATTACTCGAGTGTTTAGGATTCATACCAGGTCAGATTAACGGAAGACATCAGAACAATTCAGAGGTGGGCTGCTAGATTTGTTACCAGTAGGTTCAATCAACATGCAAGTGCTATGGAAATGCTTTGGGAACTCAAATGGGTATCCCTGGAGGGAACGCAAAGTTCTTTTCAAGAAACACTATTTGGAAAATTTAGAGAGCTAGAATTTGAAGCTGATTGCAAAATTATTCTACTGCTGCCAATACACACTTCATGCAAGGGCCATGAACAATAGAGAAATTAGGGCTCACAATGAGGCATAAAGGCACTCATTTTTTCCTTACTCTATTTGCAAATGCAACAGGAAAAGAAATGAGTAGTAGTGGTACAGGGTACACTCCACTATGCACTGTACAGTGGCTTGTGGAGTATATATGTAAATGTATTAGAGATGAGCAAGAAATGGGGATATGAAAGGGTTTGCTTCAGCTGCAATCCATCACAGTCCTCATGTCATTGTACAAGAAGTTGCTGCACTGACTGGTGTCAGTCTTCGAGATGTGTGACAAATAGTACACAGTCATGAGCTCCACCGACACCAGCTGTCACAGACACAAGCATAGAAATGATTTCAATTGGAGAGGCACTTTCTGTGAATGGACTAAGAATAATTTCACTCTGTACACACCGTGTAAAGTTTTATGATCTCTGTTGAATCCACATTTGCAAATTATGATGTCATGAACCATCATAATACGCACTGCTGGGCCACAGAGAATCCTAGGTGGGTTGACATATTGATCAACAAAGAAAATTGTCTATTAATGTGTGTGTGTGGAATCCTTGGAGAAGAACTCACTGGTGCATGTTACTAAGCAGGTACTCTGACAGGTAAGATGTATAGAGCTTTTATCATCCACAATTTAGGTGCAATCCTTGAAAATGAAAATCTAGACATTAGGGGCTGTATGTGGATTCAGAACAATGGCCACTCAGCCTATTATGTGTGTGATGTGCAAAAATGGATATCAGATTTCCTGGAACAGATAGGGCACCACCATGGCCTGCATGGTTGTCCAATTTAACGTCAGTGTTACGTGTATGCTATAGGGAAAGTTGGGTAACACAGAATATGTACAAAGTCCTAGAGGGAAGAATAAGAATGGAAGGCCAAGAATGAAGTGTTCAGATTAAAGAGGGTGTACAACAGGGATGCAGTCTTTTGCAATGATGGAACATATGTTAGAGCATTAGGAAGTAACTTCCATGGTACTAGAAGCAGCTGCAGAGGGTAAAAACTGTAGGGAAAGAGAGACTGGAATATATCCAACAAATAAATGAGGATGTAGCGTGCAAATGCTACTTTGAGATGAAGAGGTTGTGACAGGAGAGAAATCCATTGCGGGTCATATTAAAAATGTCAGGAGACCATTGACCACAAACAAATTCTTTTTGTGGGAATGTCTAAGAAATCATGTTTATTTCACCAAACCCACAAACAACCCTAGATGACTTCAAACAGTGCCTCCAGGAAGCTTGTTACTACGTGAAACCAGTAACTTTAGATATCATCTACAAGTTGTTTAGGAGGCACATTGAGCTGTGCAGTCAGTAAAATGAGAACTCATTTGAAATATCATTTTAATACAAATTTCACCACTAGATCATCCATCTGAACACAGCCAATTATGTGCAACATGTGTGTCCTCCCTTAAGACTTTTAATGTTTTTAATCCCATAAAGGAAACTGATACACATTTTATTTAAATTGATTGACACACAATTGGTTTAAATACATCAGCTACATGAAAGAAAAAAATGTTGTGTGTAAGGAATTACAACTCACTGTACCTCTCCGGAAAATTTCTAAATTAATTATGTTCATAATTCTGCCAAAAGTGTAATGGCTTTTACATTTACTTATCTAAATAAATATTATTTTCACATATTATTTTGAAACAGCTTAAAAATATCTTATTTGAAACAGCTTATACATCAGTTGAAGTTTTCCTAACAATTAATTATTTTATTTTATTTATGCATCTGTAGACAGTTATTGTAGGGATGTTTTCCAAATGTACACATAAATTTATGTGAAATCATTTCATGAAAATGGAATGTACAAACATATACATAAAAAATACTAAAAATGAATATATGTGTACACACACATACACACATACACACACACACACACACACACACGCACACACACACTTATGTTGTTATATATTTATAGTCATGTGTTTCAAAGGCTTTTACTTTTGTCCTCCCTAACCAGCAAATATTTTTATACACAACAATAATTCAGTAAAAATATTAAATTACACAGCTGTCCATTAAGTATGCAATATAATGTAAAGTAAAGGGGCAAAAGACAATATTTTTAGTTTTGCTATAGTATAAATATTATCAGAAAAACATGATGGATCAATACAGTCTGTTACCAAGTAAAAGCATTGTTTGAGTAGAATTTTTTTAAATTCTGCTTTAAATTTATTTCATGTTATAACTTCATGATGTAGACTAGCAGTCTGTTGTAAAGTTTAAAACCAATATGACTCGACTGCCATGTGTATCTGTTCTTTTGTTCTCTGAGTATAGGGTGCATATTGCAACTATGAAAGTCAGCTTTTGCCCGAAAATCTGCATGGTGGGCCTTGATTCTTCGATGATGAAAAAATTTGTTGTAGGCAGCAAATGGTGCAGCCCTAAAATATTATTCTGTACTTTGCAAGAGACTGAAAATAGCTTAAATAGGCCATCATAGCACGCTCTGAGTACAAATGTTTGCCATCAGTCTAAGCATAAACCAGGCTGAATTCAGTTTCTGTTCACCTTTTATTACACTTTTGTCACCCATCACCATATCTAGATTTGCATCTTTATTTATTTTTTGCAAATTATATGTAATTTGTTTTATTTTCATTTAACGTCATCCTCTTTGTGTTGCAGTACTAGTGAACATAATTTATTACTTGATCAGTAGTTGTATACAGGAGCTGGTTTAGTGCACTTATTATCACACTAGTACCACCAGCAAATAGCACGACACTGGCTCCACTAGCTAAGATGCAAATGTCATTCATGCAGACAAGAAATAATAAGGGACCAAGAATATTGCACTGTGGTATGCTTATTTCTAGTTTTCTTGCATGGTGTACTACACTGATATTGTGATTGTAGTAAGACGACATTAGGCCTACAGTCAGTGTTCAGTTTTGCAGGTACATTTCAAACCACTTTTTTTCTTTCCTACAAACATTTAATGCTTCCAGTTTTTCTAAAAGGGTGACATGATTGACAGTATCAAATGCTTTAGAGAGAACTCCTATTGTTTTTTTCTAGATTCTTGATTATTTTTTCCAGAGTAGCACATTTATACTGTTTCTGTGCCTTTACCTGCCTGGAAGCCATGCTGACTACTGTTTAAAGTTATGGAAAGGACAGATTGCTACACAACCTAAAGGTGATGCACCATGTTGCAGATAGGCACAACTGTCCGCAGCTCAACATGTCATCTTTACCTTGAGTAGCAGTCTATCTTCCCATAATGGTTGATATTCCAAACTGGACTTTTCATTGTTTGATTACTGTTTAATAATTTATTGTTATTCAGATATTTGTCCATTGAGTGCTTCATCACTTTTTCAGATATTTCAGAGAATGCTGGAAGGAGTGATGCTGGCCAATAGTTTTTTACCTTATACTCATCACCATTTTTAAATAATGGCTTCACTTTTCAGATTTTCGATCTATCAGCAAACACTCCTTCATTAAATGATAAGATGCCTTTGTATGCCAAGGACCTTACAACCTGTGAAGCAGTCATGATGATGACAGACACCATCACCTCATCTACACTTGCAAAAATTTTAAATTTCAAGCTGTTTATCACTTTTAACAATTCATGTTCACATGTTTCACATGTTGGATCTACCCTCATGCTACAGCAGCTTTTGAACATTTCAATTTTTCTTGATTTGTTGCATTTATGAAATAATTGTATGATTCAGGACCCTCCATCACAGCTTTACTTCCACCAGTACCTCATCTCCTGATGATAATAATGATATCCAATGATCACAGGCCCTGCAGACCACGCGCTGCTTTCACAAACTGCCTCCATTACTTTCTGTTTTGTGCCTGGTTCCTCCAGGTGTCTTCAGTCCCCAGGGCTGCTAGGTCCTTCATCAGGTTGTCCATCCAGCATTGCCTTGGTCGTCCAATGGGGCATTTGGTGTTTGGTTTCCCCCCTAGTGCCATTTTTGCCTGTCTTCCATCTGGCATACGGGCTATATGGCTTACTCAGTGTATTCTTTTGCTCTTTATCTTCTGTAGGATAGTTGGTTGTCGCATCAGAAAGTAGATTTCCTCGTTTTTCCTCCTCCTTCATTCTCTGTTATCTAAAACTGGTCCCCATAGCTCCCTCATTATTATTCTTGCAAATATTAGTAGTTACTCCTTTTCTCACTTAGTCATGCTCCATGTTTTTGACTTGTACATTGCTGCTGGGCATTTCACTGCATTGTAGATTTTCATCATAGTGTTCACTGAGATCAATTTAGAGCCTAGCGTCTCTCTGAGGGAATGCATCATTTCTTCCTCACTGCTGTTCTTTCTTTGATGTCAATTTTTATGTTGTTGTCTGTGGTAAACCAAGATCCCAAGTATTTGAACTGGTGTAGTCTCTTAAACCTCTTGCCATCTATCTCAAGAAAATCTTCCTGCTCTTGTCTCCTTCCTAACTGCATGAACTTCTGTTTTGTCGTGATTCACACTTTGAGCCCTACCTTCTGCACATTATTGTCCATTTTCTGGTAAATTCCTTTCAACTCGTGCTTTGATTCACTTAGTAGTACTATGTCATCTGCATATGTAAGACAATTGAAGTTATCATCCAGCTGTGCTCCAGCCCACTCCTGTTGCCTACACTCTTTTATTACTTTCTCTAAGATGACACTGAACAGAACACATGAGAGAGCATCCCCTTGTCTCAGGCCTGTCTCAGTTTCTGATGTGGCTCCTCAGAAAGACCCTTCCATACAAGCTTGCACCATTCTCACTAGCTTCTCAGGGATTCTGCAGTCATGCATTACACTGTATAGGCTATTCCTGTGGATTCTGTCATGTGCACGTTGAAAATCTACGAACTGGCTGTAGACATCTTTATCATATTCCCAGTGTTTTTCAAAGAATTGTCTTAATGCGAAAATGTGATCTATTGTCAATCGGTCTGGTCGAAAGCCAGCTTGGCACTCCTGTATGTTGTTCTCTATGAATGGTTGTAATTTTCTGAAGATAATGATGGACAGTAACTCATACGTTACATTCAACAAGCTGATTCCTCTGTAGTTACCACATTCCATTTTGCTTCCCTTCTTGTATATTGGGCATATTATAGGCAATTTCCATTCTTCTGACAGTGTCTCCTTCTCCCATATCAACTGGATCAGTTTATATGTCTCTAAGTGTAAGCTCATCTCCTACCTTCCAAAATTCAAAGAAGTTCTCTTGCTGAACAGCACTCCTGAAAATAAGAACAGAAGTTTGGAAAGTAGAAGATGAGTTACTGGTAGAAGTAAAGCTGTGAGGGCACTCATAAGTCATGCTTGGATAGCTCAGCTGGTAGAGCACTAGCCTGCAAAAGCTAAAAATTTCACGTTCAACCCTCAGTTCAGCACACAGTTTTAATCTGCCATGAAGTTTCATATCGGAACACACACCACTGCAAAGTGAAAATTCCTTCTGGAAAAGATATAATTGCTTGAAAGTATTAAGGCAATTCGTATAATCCACCATATGGTATTCTCTAGTCTCTAAAATTCACAGAGTGAGGTTGCATATTGGTTAGCATACTGGACTCGCATACAAAAGGATGACAATTGAAATCTGCATCCAGCCATCCAGATTTAGGTTTTCTGTGATTTCCCTAAATTTCCCCAGTGCTAGTGACACTGATTCCTTTGAAATGGTACAGTTGATTTCCTTCACTATCTTTGAAACACTCTGAGCTTAATTACATCTCTACTAACCTTGACATCAATGGTACATTAAACAATAATCTTCCTTCCTTCCTTTTTTCTTTAAAATTCTATGTTAAACATTAAAACTACTTTCTCCATCAACACCTCACCTGTTTCCTCCTGATCTATATATTCTTAATAATAATAGGCTACTGATTCATTTTTAGATGCTTTATATTTCGTACTTTGTACACCGTGTACAGCAAATCAGGTGCTGATTGAGAAGGTAAAGTTCAATGTTTAACTTGTTGGAATGAAAGAGTTTTAAATAGTACAAGAGCTTATTTGTCTAGTGGCATACATACACCGTGCAGTCTGCTGTTGTGTGGTCATGACATGTTTCTATCATCTGTGCCCAAAGGTGTATCAAACATTTTCCAGTAGAGAATCTCCCAGATATCAGGACAGTCAATGTGTGTAGCACAAGAAGTAATGTCTGTCGACATCATTGTTCTTGGTCACTCATTTTACCTTATCAAAAAAATGTGAAAATAAAAAATATAATACAATGGAACTGTAAATCATAGAGCATTTCCAATCTAACTATGGATTCTGCTTAGTGCTCTTTCTATGTAACTGATGTATGAGCATTCCAGCTGCTACGTTCCTTTGTTTATAATTTTAAATGTTTAAAAACTTGATTATGAGAAGCAATGTCAACCACATTTTTGCTTCAGTATTTGAGTTGCTGTATGTGATTGTGAACATTATTTAAGAACGCATCAAACGTTTCTCTAATCCATTTTATTCATTATTTTTAGATAGATCATCCCACAAAACATTTGACCATTTTTTAGAAGTTTTCTATGTTTTTGAGAATGATATCCTGGTCTTCATGATACCCCATGTAGCTTTTGACTTGTTTTGATACTGTCTTATTAAACTGTCATAACTTATGAGTTTTGCCTTAGCAATTACTTTTGATATACTCTTGTAAATCCTAACAATCTATAAACTGTGGGTTTGTGGATGTGTTTGTTTTAGAAATTATTATTTTTAAGAGTTCCACAGGAATTTTTAATGTCAGCTGTAAATCCACAAATTTGACTTGGTGTTATCATGGGACATGTATCTTGACATCTTTTTGGAAAGCACATTATGAAATTTCTCATGAAAACTGAGAGAAAGGTATTATATACATAATTTGTATTTGTTGGGGACAACACTTCTGCCCAGGACTCATTAGTTATGATACTTGTAAAGTTTACACAGTTTTCTGCAGAATAACTTCCTTTTATACATGGAGTATGTTTATGTTTCTTCCAATGGCACCAAAGGAATTCTGAGAACAAGAGCATTGTGGTTTGATGATCCTAAATCAGTAATTGTTACTTCCACTTCTGTAGATCCTAATTTGAAAATATATTGTCTGTAAGACTATTTCTATTGTCCGTTGTTATTCTAGTTTCACGTATGCGAGGAAATAGGTTGATACTACATGAGAGATTTAAGAACTAATCTTTGTTTGAACAATCTTTTAGCCTATTTTCCTTCATAAGATTTAAATTGAAGACGCCACACACAATTACAGAGGCTCTTGCAGTAAAAAGAATGTTAAGCAGTGTTTCTAATTGGTTAATGACTATATCTATATCCCCAGTGGGTGGTCAATATATCGCTATGACAACGACTTCATTGTATTTCATACAACAGTACATCTGCTCCTTCAAACTGTTTTTCCATGCTCAGTGAGTTGGCTGCACTCCTTCCTTTATACGTGATACTTGACTTGATAAATATACATGATGATCTGTTTTTGTGCATTTTTTCTACAGTATTGACTTGCCACCTTGTATGGGTGAATTTTATTGCAACTTAGTTCAAACTTCTGTTCTAAGCTTATTTCCATCTGAAGCACCTTTGATACATTACACTGAAAAGTTCAGTTTTGTACAAATAATATTAGAAAAGGATAGATTGCTACTCACCATAAAGATGACACACAGTGTTACAGACAGGCACAACAAAAATACATTTACACATTTAGCTTTCAGCCTGTGCCTTCTTCAGGAAAGAAACACACACACATTCACACAAGCAAGTCCATCTCAAACACCATGCAAATCCCTATTCATAGCCCCTTCGAACCATGATCCTCCCCCTCTCCCACTTAATCACCCCTTTCTCATCTTCCTGGAATTCCTTACCTCCAACTTAGCCTCACCATCCTTCCCCACATCCTATTCCTATGAACACCAATCTTTCAACAGAAGAAAGGCTAGCCAAGCACAACCTCGAAACAAATCCTGACCTAATCATTCTACCTCCAGACAAAGGTTTCACCACTGTCATTAGGAAGTGCAGTGACTACCTGGTGGAAGGACAATGCCAATTATCTAACTACTTCACCTATAAACTCTGTCACAGTGACCCCATCCCAGAAGTCCAACATAACCTCCAGTCCCTACTTAAAGCCTTAAGTACTTCCCAGAAGTGCTCTCCTGAATCCATTTTCATCCTTGCCCCTATGACACCCCGTGCACCCACCTTCTACGTGCTCCCCAACATCCACAAATCCAACAATCCTAGATACCCCATTGTTCCTGGTTATTGTGCCACCACTGAAAGGATTTTGGTCCTCATTGACCAATGCCTCCAACCAATTGCCCAAAATCTAGCCTCCCACATCAAAGATACCAACCACTTCCTTCACTATCTCTCCATCATCCCCACCCCTTAACTCCTGAATCCGTACACGTCACTGTTGATGCCATTTCCATATACACGAGTATTCCTCATGCAAATGGTCTTACCACTACTGAACACTACCTTTGCCAACATCCTTCACATGCTAAACCAACACCCACATTCCTCATACACCATGCTCACTCTACCCTAACACAAAACTACTATGAACAAATCCGTGGCACAGTCACAGGCACCCTCCTATGCCAACCTATTTATGAACCACCTAGAGGAAACCTTCCAAAATCCCAAGCCCATGGTCTTGTTCAGATTCATTGATGATATCTTCACGATCTGTATTGAGGGCCAAGATATCCTATCTTCATTGCTTCACAACCTCAATACCTTCTCTCCCACACGCTTCACCTGGTCCTCCCCAACACAGAGTGCCACCTTCCCAGACGTTGACCTCGTCCTCTCTGATGGCTTCATCTACAGCTCTGTCCACATCAATCTCACTAACCACTAACAGTAACTGCATTTCGATAGATGCCTTCCCTTCCACACCAAATATTCCCTCTGATACAGCTTAGCCACCAGTGGATGACATACCCGCTGTGATGAGAATTCCCTTGCCCAGTATGCTAAAGGGCTCACAAAGGCCTTCACAGACAGGCAATACCACCCCAATCCTTGTTCACAAACAGATTTCCTTTGTCACATCCCAACACACATGCAATCCTCCCACCACCCCCAAGAATCAGCTACACACAAGTACCTCCCCTCATCATCCCATATCACCCTGGACTGGAACAATTGAACCATATCCTTCCCCAGAGCTTTGACTGTCTGTCATCCTGCCCTGTGGCAGATCAAGGTGCAAGACCTTCCCAATCCACCCACCCAGTACTTCCTAGTCCTGTTCTGTCATGGTCGAATCCAACCCCATGAAAGCAGCTGTTTCATATACCAGCTCTACTGCATACACTGCACACCCTTTTATGTTGGTTTGGCTACCAACCAGCTGTTCACCAGAATGAACAGCCATTAGCAAACTGTAGCTAAGAGTGTGGTTGACCACCCTGTGGCACAACACACATCCTAACATAACATGCTTGATTTAAATGATTGCTTCTCAACCTAGGCCATTTCTGCATTTCTGGATCCTCACCTCCATCACCATCTTTTCTACACTACACAGAGGGTAATTATCCTTACAGCACATTCTGTGCTCCCAAAATTATCCCAGCCTCAAGCTATGGTAATCTAATATACCCACACCCTCCACCCATCATTTCCCACCTCCACTGTCCTATCAACTCCTCCCTATTCTCATCCCCTCACCATAATTGTGTGCCATCCTCTGCCAACAGCCAACACACATGCCCATCTTTCCCCTTCCCTGTTGATCTTCTTTTCTGTCCCCCCCCCCCCCCCCCCCCAACTTTCACTTCCCTGCCCCACAGCCTCCCAAATTTGTTACTGGCAGTCTTCTCAAGCCTCCATCTAGACCCTGCATGCTCCAGCAGACAGCGTTCTTCTCTTCCCTGCACCCCCCATGACTACTCCATTATCCCCCCCCCCCCCCTTCACTGCCCCACTCCAGATTGGCACTCAGTTACTGACAGTTGCATTCTGGTCCAATCTGCTGGAGATGGTGATCTTGTGTACTCGAGTTGTGCTTGCTTGTGTGGATGAGTGCGTTTTTTCTTTTGTAAAGATGGCTTTGGCTGAAAGCCAAATGTGTAACAATCTTATCATTGTGCCCGTCTGCGTCCATCATCTTCATGGTGAGTAGCAATCTACATTGATATTCCAACCTAGAGTTTCCTTTGGTTCAGTTTTAAATTACATCTTCCACAACCTAAAGTTATTGTGAATATAATCTATGAATCCTTTGACTAACTTTTCCTTTGTGACAGAACCAATTTAAAGCAGCAATGATTCTTACAGAATAGATTTTTTGGCACTTGATAACAAGGTACACCCATATTTACATGAGTCCTAGCTTAGATGCAAGGGAATATATTTGTAACTTTTCAATAAATTGGTACCATATGACAGCCCAGAAATCACTTTATATCATACTGGAAGTGATAATAGGTAACAAGTGTACACAGTACACACTTTAACAAGTCCTTCCTTATTTAGCACAATTTACTTCCCAACAAAAAAGCACAACACAGGCATGTTTTCACAGCTAGACAGTAGGACAAAGAAGATACAAAAGATAAACAAACAAAAGAAGTTACACACAATATAATGTTCAACTTCTAGGTTGCTGATTATTGCACTCATCACATTAGCCATTCTCCCGCCCCATTTTGGAGGGACGTGCTCGAACAAACGAGACATTGTCACTTTGGAAACCTGGAGAGCCCCGGATCCCAAGGTACATGCATTTTATGTATTTGCCAGAACGGGTCTGTGGGGCTGGAGGGGGAGCGATATCTGGCATAAGAGGCTTAGGAGGATTGGCCAGAGGATCCACACCACTGGTGGGGGCTGTGGTAACTCAGTGAACACTGGTTTCTGGTAGTCAACTGAGACTGAGACTGTGACATGTTTTCCATTTTTATTGACTATGAAGGTCTTGGCATCATGGGAAATCACAGTGAATGCACCTGAATAAATAAGAGCCAATGTAGACCTGACAATGTCATACTTAATCCATATCTGACAGCAATAGAGGAGATCTTTTGGGAGAAAGAAGGGTCAAGAACCTTGCCACATTGGGGAAGGAGGGTGTAGTAAGTGCCCGCATTGCAACCTGCAGTTGATGTAGAAATTGGCTGTACTAGCCCATTTCCCAGTCACTCAAAGGGGATGAAGCAAAAAAGTTCACCTGTCACATTCAATGCTTCCCTGTAAACTAATTGTGCTGAAGAACACTTGATACTCTCCTTTAACATGCTATGGAATCCCAACAAAACCATAGGCAAGGCAACTGTCCACACCCCACCATGGCATGTAAAGGCACCCTTCAGAGTATGGTGCATACATTCTACCATTCCATTGTTACAGGGATGGTAGCTCATAATTTGCAGATGTTTGCAACCTGTCATACATAGCAATTCATTAAATAATTGGGAATCAAGATGGCCTCTGTCAGACGTAATTGCTGTAGTGAAACCAATACGACAGCCTCCACTAAGGACAGTCACAAAGACTTGAAAGCTCCTCAGCCGAACCCATCCAGGGGACTTTTCTGACACTGGAAGTGTGTTTGCCCTTCAGCAGGTCATTGATAAGTTCTATAACATCTTCGACAGGTGTCACTGGTAATAACTGACCATACCCACAAACCTGTGAAACTCTTTTGAGTGTGATGGGAAGGGGCATCTGCAAGATATCTGAGACTCTCTGATAAGTAGGAGAAATACCGTCTCTTGATACAAGGTATCAAAGAATTGTATTTTGCCATATGTGTCAAGATGAGGGAAAACTGCATTCAAATGGGAACTATGGTCACTCATAGTATCACAAAAAACCAACATATTATCCACATAGGAAAAAACCTGGATTAAGTCATGTAGAATCTCGTCTTTAAAATGCTGCCACATCTGAGCAGCGTTACAAAGACTGAAAGATACGACATTTTGTTGAAATAGTCTGAAAGGCACTGTGATGGTGGTTTTGTGCTCGTCTGCCTCTGACTTTGGAAATTGTGCAAAAGCCTTATTGCAGTCTGCTTGTAAAATCCAAAATAATCGATATTGGGTCCAGTCTGGTGTAGTATGGGAGTTCAGTCCCCTATAGTCACACACAAACACCAAGACTTGGCCCTTTGGAGAATCATTTGTGCGGGGGCAGCCCATGCACTTTTAGAGCAAGACACTGTTCCATCTCCAGAGTAAAATTTTCACTCTGCAGCGGAATGTGCACCGATATGAAACTTCCTGGTAGATTAAAACTCTGTGTTGGACTGAGACTCAAACTCGGGAACTTTGTCTTTTGCGGGCAAGTGCTCTACCGACTGAGCTACCCAAGCATGACTCAAGACCCATCCTCACAGTTTTATTTCCACCAGTACCTCGTCTTTTACCTTCCAAACCTCACAGAAGCTCTCTTGCAAAAATTGCAGAACTAGTACTCCTGGGAGAAAGGATATTATGGTGGGGGATGTTTCCAGAATGAAATTTTCACTCTGCAGCAGGCTGTGCATTGGTATGAAACTTCCTGGCAGATTAAAACCGTGTTATGAACCAAGACTCTAACTTGGAACCATTACCTCTCACAGGCAAGTGCTCTAGCCTGCGTGGAAGGTCCCAAGTCCAAGTCTCACTTCAGCACACAGTTTTAATCTGCCAGGAAGTTTAACCATTCCATCTGGTAGTATCGCTTCGAAAGCAGCTTTAGCTGCCCTTAACTTCTCCAGAGATAGCCGACATGGGCAGAAAGTGACAGGCTGTCATGGAGTTGTGTGAATGTGGTGGATGGTGGAATGTTGCCATTGGCTCAGTGCCGATATCTGATGTGTAGCCCTGGAGAATTTTTCGAGCAACTGCTGTGCAATGTCATTGGCCAGTTGGGCAACGTCAGTGGGTGCTGTCATTAAACCTTGTAACTCTGCCTGAGCTTCATACAGAGCCTTCTCCATGTTGGTGATCTGTTGCTTGAGTATATCACTGCTGTCAGTTAGGCCTCTTACAGGTTCTTCTTCTTCTTCTTTGAGGAAAAGCTCATTGAGATGAGTAATATCCTGCCACAGTTAAGAGAAGCCCACTCTGTATAGTCATGCGGAAGAGATAATGCAGACTTCTTGCATCTTGCGTGTGTGTGCACCCTGCAGCAAAGCATGCACAGAATGAGCAGAAGTTGTCGCAACACAGGTGATGTGGAAGATGCGGAAATCTTAATGGTTTAATCTGGTGGGATGACATCTGGTGTCTATCGTGGAAGGGAGTGTCACTACATCCAGAGACAACACAAGATGATGATTACAGAGGGCCGTAGATAAAGAAACAAATGAAGAAAATCGGCACCCAATATGGACCAGACCCATCAGTCACTAAGAAAATCCGTGAAAGTAAGAGAAACTACCCTTCAGATTCAATGTCATATGCCTCCAACCACGTCTGAATTGAAGGTTGATTTGCAGCCATTAGTATAGGGGTGCCAGGAAACTGAGGCTTGTCCTTCAAATCCCACAGAAAAACGCTGATCTACATAACATACATCTTATCCAAAACGAATAATCCTGAAGATACATTTAGCAGAACCTGAGGCATTGTGCATTTCAGGTAGGTGCTTACTGGTTCTAGAACAGACATGCATGCCTATACATGTCCACTGTTGTTGTCTGGGAACCCGCACTGTCATTAACATTGTCTAGCATTCCGCATGAAGCATCTGTGGAACCAACACCATTCAAATTTGCAGGGCGGCCACTCATTGGTGCACCATGTTATCCTTGGGCTGCCATCTGGCAGCTTGGCATTGAATCTTGCCAGTTCAGTGAGGATTCACTCCATAGGTGGCTCTGGTGGTTGCTTGACTGAGTTCCCAGCATGCGAAACATAATTTGGCATGCAGGATGGTGCACGGTTCAGCACCAGGGTCCGTAACCTCACCATTCGCTGCACACTAATTAACCGTGTCATCACACAAGTGCCACAGTGTCTGCCTTTAAACCCAATTCATCCACAGTAAGGTCAGGAAATGTGGACAAAATTCCATAAACAGCCTGCAAGAGGTGACATTGCTAAAATAATTTTATTGACTGTTCTGAAAGCAGTTCCAGGCATGTCAAAGTATAGCAGCTAGGAGGGGATACACCAGTACTGAAATTGCTGTCCATAATCTTTTTCAAAGGAGATTCTGGGATCACAAGGAAACACTACAAATAAGTTTAGACACTGCGAAAGAACAATGAGGCAGAATATCCTCCACTGGCTCATTAATGTTGAAGTCCAGCTGCAAAATGGCAAAAGCAAATTGGTCCGCTTCTGAAGTAATGTTGTGCAGCTGAAAAATGGCACCCACTTGCAGGAACCATAACTGCAGCCTTGTAGGCCAAAAAGGCAGTAGCTTTATAGTACCCCATCGTGAGATGTCGCCAGAAGAGGGAGTATGTCATTCAGGAACAGTAGGAGACTGTAGGGAAGAGCCAGGTGCTGGCGATTCTTAACCTTCTGTCTTGACGGTGGCTTGTGGTATCCTCATAATGTCAGACCATACTTCTGGGTCAGAATATAAAAGAAATTCCACAACAGACCACGTTGGAGTCACCACTATAAGTGACAAGTGTACTCCTATGCACCTTAATGACATGTTCTTTATTTACCACAATTTACTTCCCAACAAAAAAGCACAACACAGGCACATTTTCACAGCTATACACTAGTACTGAGAGATACAGAAGATAATCAAACGAAAGATATAACACACACTATAATGTTCAACTTCTTGGTTGTTGACCATTGCACCCACCACATGATCATTTTACATGCAATATTAAAATTACTTTTTTTTGCAGTGTGTGCTGGTATCACTACACTGCTTCCTGATACTAACAAGGTGTCTCTTCAGTAATGTAATGCAGCAGTATCAAAGATGGCAGCCAGCAATGACACAATATGGTTTTGTTTTTTAGTGGTTTCATGACAGTGATAGCTATTTTAAGAACTGCTTTAAACCAATCCCTGCTGGTATTTTGGGCATCAAGAAAAGCAGAGAAGAAATATGAAAATAGAACAATTAATCTGTTATTGTACCAACAAAGCATAGTGAGATTTAGTTCATATTTTTCTTTAGCCTACACCTTTTCTTTCCAGGTTGTTTACAGTGTTATTAAACTGCCTGCTAATATATTTGGTTATAGAGTGGAGCATTAATTTCTTTTGCCTGTTCCTTATTGGATAAGATATACAGTATTTTTGAAACATATCATGTAATTATCAGTAAAATTGCTGCTTTGACTGAAAGGCTGAATGTTGTATACAAAACATGTTTTGTAATAAAAGGAAAATTTTGACTTACGTTACTGATAACCGTGCTTTTTAATATCCTAAAAACCTTGATATACACATATTATATTGATATGTCAGATGTCATTAACAACTGTACAACCACTATACTTGTAGGCACTAGAAAATTATAAATCAGTGAAATAAACATGAATAAATAGACTAGCAAAGTTATTTACTTGTGCCTTGACCCAGATCCTTTCCAGCATCACTGAGTTTTATCACTGTAAGACCGAAAGACACTTGGCTGCACCCAAATAACTCATCAAATGCCTGGCTTATTGCAAAAGTCCAGGACAAATTCATAGTGTAGACAATCATTCTTAATCAGAAGTACTGCAGTGACATGAGGTAAATTATAACAGCACTGTTATGTAAAGAAACAGAGTGTTAAGATAATAAGGCAGTTCATTCAATAACGAGTAGTAGCACAATGTTCAAGAGAATGAATCAAAGGGCTTTGAGGGATCTGAATCTCTTTATTGTATCCATTACCCATATTTTTTTATGTACAGTATGGCACAAGGAACTGGAGTCTTTGAAGGTAAAATAGTAGTTTTGACACCAGAACAAATCTGTTGGTATTGAAGTGTGACTCGGATTAGCTAAATTAATAATTGCTGTTACAATTTCATTGTCACAGAAGTTTAATTTTTGTGCATTTGCACCTACAATAATACAGGGTGTTTCAAAAAGGACTTTACAACTTTAAAAATTCATATAAATTTATTGAAAGAAGATACAGAGCTGAGTATAGTGTTACTTTGTGGGAAAACACATCAAGTTTTTTTTTTTTTTAATCTTGAACTAAAGATGTTGTATGTGGTTTCCATTTGTTATCCTACACACATCCCATTGGACATCAATTTCTTCCCAAACTCACTGTAGCAGTGCAGGTGTAACTTGCTCAGTGGCAGCGTAAATTCTTGTGCGGGCCATGCAGTTGGCACATCAGGGCTAATCCACTGACCTGGAGAGCAGGTCACTGAAAAAATCGCAGACGTGAGCCAGGTAGTGGGGTGGTGCACCATCTCGCATGAAATAAACATTTCCTCATTGGTCATCTTCATCAGTCCGTGGTATTGAAAATTGTTGTAATGTATCCAGTTGATGGTTCTCTCACAGAAAAAAATGGGCTGTACACTTTGTTCTTGATCAATTAACACACACGCACACACACACACACACACACACACACACACACACACACACACACACACACACACACACACACACACACACACAAAAAGTTCAGTTTAGGGCTATCACGAACATGTTGCAGTGTTTGACATTGATTTTCACTGCCCCAAATCCTACAGTTATGCGTGTTAATCTTGCCACTTAAGTGAAAAGTTGACTTGTCAGAAAAGACGATTTTGTCCAAGAAACGTTCATCCTCATGTAAACGAATTAACATATCTGCACAGTAGTTCTTGTGAGCAACTTTATCAGTGTCTTTCATTGCTTGCAACATCGTCAGTCTGTACAGTTTCAAATGCAAATGGTTTCTCTACTCATGCCGAACAGTCGTATGTGGGATTTGCAGTTCGCGAGATACACGCCGGGTCAATTTCGTAGGGCTGTTGACAAAACATTGTCTCACTCACTCAATGACATCATCAGATGTTCTTGGATGACCTAATGATTTCCCATGTCTTACCGAGCACCCTGTTTCTACTAAACATTTATGCCACTCATAAATTGTAGGCATTCTAGGAGGATCTTTAGCATACTCAGTATGGAAATTACACTGAACTATTGTCGCCAACTTCGATTCTTCAGACCAAAACACACAGCTAGCATGCTCGGGCCCAGTGAAGGCTGCCATCTTTAATGAACTGCCATTAGCACTCCTTGTGTAATTCAGCACTAGTGAACTACACAAGACAAAACTTTATGTAGTTCCCTACAAATTGACACTACAATCATCTCTGTAGGTACTATGAATTAATTTATATGAATTTTCAAAGATGTAAAGTCCTTTTTGAAAAACCCTGTATTAGCATAACTCTATATAGAAGCTAAAATGTTTACACTGAGGAAATGTGTCAGAACACGCAAGTTCTAATGATTGCTTATTTTTGCATGTGCTATAATGAGTAATTTTTTTGGTATCTTTGAACATATTTTTGACTGAATGAAGACTTTTCTGTATTATAGTTATCTATTGACCATATGAATATTTCTTCATTTTGGATTCATGAAAATTTGTTTTCGGGTTGGAGTATCAAATAGTTCAACTGAATCCTTTTTCCACGAAATGCCAAATATCCCATTACAAAACAACACTCTAGGAGAGCTGTATAATATTATTGTAGCTATTGACAGGCTTACCAACAAACAGCAGAAGGAGCTGTTGCAAGCATTAATTAGCAACAAAGAAAGAGTAGCATAGTAAACTCCAAGACCTGTAAAATATATTGCTCAGAATTATATGTCAAAGATATAGTTCATTCTCACGTATGATTAGATTAGATTAGATTAGATTTACTTTCATTCCAATTGATCCGTAGTGAGGAGGTCCTCAAGGATGTGGAACATGTCAGAAAAACAACAATACATGACAAATATTTACAACTAAAACAAATAAGCTAATGTACCATTCCACAGGTCCCAAGTGGAATGATCGTCATTTTTTAATGAACACTAAGAGTCATTTTACAAATACTATTGCACTGAATTTAAAATAAAAAAGTTTTTTATTTATTTATAAGGTAAGAAACATGTAATACAACTACTGTAATACTTATTTACAATGAACACATTACTGCACTGAAATGGTGCAGAAGTTAGATTATACTTACACACTTACACACACACAAGCACACACACACACACACACACACACACACACAAATTTTCAGTGAACAGAAGTTATGTTGTACTTATATACAAATCAGTTGGTTTTCCTAAGAAATTCATCAATGGAGTAGAAGGAGTTGGCCACCAATAAATCCTTTAGGCTTCTCTTAAACTGAATTTCATTGGTTGTTAAGCTTTTTATGGCTGCTGGCAAGTTATTGAAAATGTGTGTTCCTGAATAATGCACACCTTTTTGTACAAGACTAAGTGACTTTAAATCCTTGTGAAGATTATTCTTATTTCTAGTATTGATTCCATGAATTGAGCTGTTGGTTTGAAAAAGTGATATATTTTTAATGACAAATTTCATTAAGGAATAAATATATTGGGAAGCTGTAGTTAGTATCCCTAGTTCCCTAAACAGGCTTCTGCAGGATGTTCTTGAGTTCACACCACATATAATTCTTACTGCACGTTTTTGTGCCCGGAAAACTTTAGCTTGGCTTGATGAATTACCCCAGAAAATAATCCCATATGACATTATGGAATGAAAGTAAGCATAGTATGCCAGCTTTTTCATTTTTATACCCCCTATGTCTGACAAAATTCGCATTGCAAACAGAGATTTGTTAAGACGCTTCAGCAGTTCTGTGGTGTGCTCCTCCCAGTTGAATTTATTATCAAGCTGTAATCCCACTGTCACTCACTAAAATATCTGAATCTTTCATCGTTAACAATATGGCTAAGTTGATACACATTCAAATTGTGTGATATCCATTAAAGGTCTGAGATGATCAATATGAGGAGTAGGGGTTGAGGCAAAGTTTTTATCATTGGACATGAAGAAACTGGTGACAGTAAAATTGCTCAGGCCATTGGCAAAAAGTAAAGGAAAGTTTTGTTATATTTGAGCAGTGAGAATAACATTTCCTATAGTTATTAAATTATATTCACTGAGAAAGGCCATAAAGAAGGCTGATCTCGGTTAATAAGAAAAATATTGTTTTCTAAATTATGGAATATCTATGCCCCTAGTACTTGTAGTTACTAGATTCACTTTGAGCACAATCATGTTAAAAGGTATGACCAAACTGTTGTAGAAAAGATGATGTCAATCCACCATGGAAAGAAGAAACTTCAGCAGAAAAAAGAAAACGAAAAAAAAGAGTACAAGGAAAAACAGAGCTAAGTTGAGGAACAAAGATACGAGAGAGACTCAGAGAGATCCACACCATACATTTCTTTTCGCTCCAATTATAGATCTCTTTTTTAGAAATGATTTTCTTTCTGTTGCCAGTCTGCATTTTATTTCCTACTTCTGCCACTGTCAAGTTATTTCACTGCCCAAATAACTGAAATCTGTGAGTGTTAGCGTCTCATTCCCCTTCATAATTTCATTGTCGCCTGACAATTCAAATACATACTATTAACCTTATTTAACATCTGATGATGTTCAACTTATAACCTCTTTTCAAGACAATATGCATTCCCTTCTGCTGATCTTCCAAGTCCTTTGCCATCTCTCTAACATAACGCAATGTCAACCTCAAAGTTTTATTTCTTCTCCCTGAACTTTAATTCCCTCTCCAAATATCTCCTTGGTTTCCTTAACTGTCTGTTCAATGAACAGACTGATATATGGAGAAATGAGTAGCTGCCACACTCATTAGAAGTCATCATCACAAATTTAAGAACACAGATACTCACAAATTTTGCTTAAACAGCATACCTCCCTAGAAGCATGTGCATCAGATGTAGAATTTCAAACTGGAAAATCAAGGATGGAATAATTAAAATATTATGAAGAGGATAGACAGCTATCTCACCATATAGCGGAGATGTTGAGTCACAGATAGGCACCAACAAAAAGACTGTCAAACAAGTAAGCTTTTGACCAAAAAGGCCTTCATCGGAATTAGACCACACACACACACACCACACACACACACACAAGATCGCAACTGACACATGCATGACCACCAAGACACTATGGTCGTGTACGTGAGAGTTGTGTTTGCATGTACAAGGGTCATTCAATAATGAAAAGAGAAATTGGTCTGGCAAAAAAACTGTTAGTAGGGCAAGTTTGGTACTTTTATGGCTTTAAGTTGGCATCACTGGGATGAGCCCTGATCAGCTGATCTACATCTACATCCACATCTACATCTACATGGACACACTGCAAATCACATTTAAGTGCCTGGCAGAGGGTTCATCGAACCACCTTCACAATTCTCTATTATTCCATTCTCGTAAAGCGTGCGGAAAGAATGAACACCTATATCTTTCTGTGCGAGCTCTGGTTTCCCTTATTTTATCTTGGTGATCATCCCTCCCTATGTAAGTCGGTGTCAACAAAATATTTTCGCATTCAGAGGAGAAAGTTGGTGATTGGAATTTTGTGAGAAGATTCCATCACAAAGAAAAATGCCTTTCTTTTAATGATTTCCAGTCAAAATCCTGTATCGTTTCTGCGAGTCTCTCTCCCATATTTTACGATAATACAAAATGTGCTGCCTTTCTTTGAAGTTTTTTTATGTACTCCGTCAGTCCTATCTGGTAAGGATCCCACACTGCGCAGCAGTATTCTAAAAGAGGACGGACAAGCATAGCGTAGGCAGTCTCCTTAGTAGGTCTGTTACATTTTCTAAGTGTCCTGCCAATAAAACGAAGTCTTTGGTTTGCCTTCCCCACAACATTTTCTATGTATTCCATCCAATTTAAGCTGTTCATAATTGTAATACCTAGGTATTTAGCTGAATTTACGGCTTTTAGATTAGACTGATTTATTGTGTAACCGAAGTTTAACGAGTTCCTTTTAGCACTCATGTGGATGACCTCACACTTTTCGTTACTTAAGGTCAACTGACACTTTTCGCACCATTCTGATATTTCTTCTAAATCGTTTTGCAGTTTGTTTTGATCTTCTGATGACTTTATCAGTCGATAAACGACAGCGTCATCTGCAAACAACTGAAGATGGCTGCTCAGATTGTCTCCCAAATCGTTTATATAGAAAGGATCAGCAAAGGGCCTATAACACTACTCTGGGGAACACCTGAAATCACTTCTTTTTTACTCGATGACTTTCCGTCAGTTACTATGAACTGTGACCTCTCTGACAGGAAATCACAGATCCAGTCACATAACTGAGACGATATTCCACAAGCACGCAATTTTAATACAAGCCACTTGTGTGGTAGAGTGTCAAAAGCCTTCCGGAAATCCAGAAATATGGATCGATCTGAAATCCCTTGTCAATAGCGCTCAGCACTTCATGTGAATAAAGGGCTAGTTGTGTTTCACAAGAACGATGTTTTCTAAACAATGTGTCAACATTGTTTTTTTACAACCTCAAAAACACATATCAAGATGGTGAGTCCACTTGAAACGTCCACATTAGTTGAGCAACATTCTGTTATTGATTTTTTACTTGCTGAAGGCGAGAAACCAGTGAATATATACCGTAGAGTGTCTAAAGTTTATGGTGAATGCTGTATGAATTGTGAAAATTTTTACAGCTGGGTAGAGCAATTCAAAATTGTCGCGACTCAGTGACTGATGAATACCATTCCAGCTGACCAGTTGCGGTTTCAACTCCCTCACTTGAAAGTCAAATTGATGACATTATTCTTGCCGACCGCTGTGTGACTGTGGAAATGATAGTTGATAAGGTTCAAGTTAGTACTGGTACAGCTCATAACATTATCTGTAACAAGCTGAAGTACTGTAAAACATGTGCAAGTTGGGTCCCAAAGGAGTTGACGCAGCTACAAAAGGAAACAAGGTTGAGAGGGTGCACAGAGCTGAAGGAATGTTATGGAAGAAAGGTGAGCACTTCCTCAACAAAACTTTGTGTGTGTGTGTGTGTGTGTGTGTGTGTGTGTGTGTGTGTGTGAAAGAGAGAGAGAGAGAGAGAGAGAGAGAGAGAGAGAGATGACGTGATCTCAGAGGAGACGTGTGATTCTCCAGCAGTATAGTGCACGTCCTCATATTGCTCAGCTAACCCATGAAACCATCAACAAAATGGGCTGGGAAAAACTGCCTCATCCCCCTTACAGTCCTGATTTAGCACCTAGCGATTTCCATTTCTTTGGTGCACTAAAGGAGGCATTACATGGAAAGAGGTTCCAGGACAATGAGAATGTGAAAAAGTTTGTGGGAAATTAGTTCAAACATCAAGATAAAGAGTTCTTTGCAGCTGGAATAAAAAAGCTTGTAGCCCCTTGAAAAAAGTGCAGAAATTTTCAAGGGGATTATGTTGAAAGGAAGAAAAATGTATTGTTTTGTAAAAATAAACACTTTTTACTCCAGATAAATTTATCTCTTTAATTATTGAATGACCCTCATATATATATATATGATATGATATGAATATAATAGAAGGAAACATTCCACGTGGGAAAAATATATCTAAAAACAAAGATGTTGTAACTCACCAAACGAAAGCATTGGTATGTCGATAGACACACAAACAAACACAAACACACATACAAAATTCAAGCTTTCGCAACCAATGGTTGCTTCATCAGGAAATAGGGAAGGAGAGGGAAAGAAGAAAGGATGTGGGTTTTAAGGGCGAGGGCAAGGAGTCATTCCAATCCCGGGAGCGGAAAGACTTACCTTGGGGGGAAAAAAGGACAGGTATACACTCGCGCGCGCGCACACACACACACACACACACACACACACATATCCATCCGCACATATACAGACACAAGCAGACGTGTGTGTGTGTGTGTGTGTGTGTGTGTGTGTGTGTGTGTGTGTGTGTGTTTTGCCTAATTCCAATGAAGGGCTTTTTGGCTGAAAGCTTACTTGTTTGACAGCCTTTTTGTTGTGCCTATCTATGATGCAACATCTCCACTAGTAGCAATCTATTCTTTTCATAATATTGTCAGAGGCAGAATTTCCTAATAAATCTTTTAAACTTGTAAGTAATTTTAATTCCTTCATAAATCGTCTTCAAACTTTATTGGCCTGTTTTATGGAAAAAATCGAAGAAAGAGTGGTTGCTCTCAATTTAAATACAGACACAAGCAGACGTGTGTGTGTGTGTGTGTGTGTGTGTTTGAGTGTGTTTGAGTGTGTGTGTGTGTGTGTGTGTGTGTGTGTGTGTGTGTGTGTGTTGCCTAATTCCAATGAAGGGCTTTTTGCTGAAAGCTTACTTGTTTGACAGACTTTTTGTTGTGCCTATCTATGATGCAACATCTCCACTAGTAGCAATCTATCCTTTTCATAATACTGTCAGAGGCAGAATTTCCTAATACATCTTTTAAACCTGTAAGTAATTTTAATTCCTTCATAAATCATCTTCAAACTTTATTGGCCTGTTTTATGGAAAAAATCAAAGAAAGAGTGGTTGCTCTCAATTTAATTGTAGATTTTTTAGAACTCTTACAGTAAGAATTTATTGTAGTTGATAACATTATCATTCAATTTAATTGAAGAGAAGAATAAAGTCTCAATAATTGAAATAATAAATACATTAATCGACACTCAAAGATGTCTGAATGAAAGGAAGACTTCCAGTTTTATTGGCATGCAAACCAAGATGAATTTGAACAAATTAAATAATGTGAACCATAACCAAGAAATAATTTTATTTCAAAATTTGAGAAAGAGACAATGGCTTTCCATACCATAACATTTCATTACTTACATAAATGGATTATTTATTTTAATAACTATGAAGTATTTGACTGGATGATGCTAGCTGAAACCCCAGATTGGGTGGGGATTGAAAACGCTATTTTACACCTGAGTAAAAATGATGTGAACATTTAAGACAACAAATGTTTTCAGGAATATACATGCATCAAAAAAAGTGTTGCATCACCCCGGTTCCCAAAACTCCTGAGGATAGACGTTGACAGTGGATATTGTATCACAGACACAGTCCCTTTGACTGTTCAGAGATGTCACTAAATCTGCCCAGAGATGTAAACAACCATGCATGAGCAGCACCTCTTAGACAGAGAGGGTCCGACAGCTGATCAGTTCCAGTCATTCCACCAGGAAGGAGGTACCCGGCTCGGGTTGTCTGTGGTTCAATCCTGCCTAGACAGTCAATACCATGGTTTGATCACATCCGTATTGTTACTTTGTGCCAGGAAGAGCTCCCAACAAGCGAGGTGTCCAGGCATCTCTGAGTAAACCAAAGCGATGTTGTTCAGACATGGAGGAGATACAGAGAGATGGGAACTGTCAATGACATGTCTCACTCAGGCCGCCCAAGGGCTACTACTGTAGTGGATGACCACTACCTACGGATTATGGCTCGGAGGACCCCTGACAACAACGCCACCATGTTGAATAATGCTTTTCGTGCAGCCACAGGACGTCATGGTATGACTCAAATTGTGCACAATAGGCTGCATGATGCACAACTTTACTCCCAACGTCCATGGTAAGATCCATCTTTGCAACCACAACACCATGCAGCGTGGTACAGATGGACCCAACAACATGTCGAATGGACTGCTCAGGATTGGCACCATGTTCTCTTCAGCGATGAGAGTCACAAATGCCTTCAATCAATCGTCGGAGATGTGTTTGGAAGCAACCCGGTCAGACTGAATACCTTAGACACACTGTCCAGCGAATGCAGCATGGTGGAGGTTCATTGCTCGTTTGGTGTGGCATTATGTGGGGCCGATGTACACTGCTGGTGGTCGTGGAAGGTGCCGTAATGGCTGTACGATACATGAATGCCATCCTCTGACTGGTAGTGCAACCATATTGGCAGCATATTGGCAAGGCATTCGTCTTCATGGACAACAATTCATGCCACCATCATGAACATCTTGTGAATGACTTCCTTCAGGATAACGACATCGCTCGACTAGAGTGGCTAGCATGTTCTCCAGACATGAACATGCCTGGGATAGATTGAAAAGGGCTGTTTATGGATGATGTGACCCACCAACCACTCTGAAGGATCTATGCCGAATCATCATTGAAGAGTCAGACAATTTGATCCAACAGTGCCTTGATGAACTTGTTGATAGTATGCCACAATGAATACAGGCATGCATCAATGCAAGAGAATGTGCTACTGGATATTAGAGGTACCAGTGTGTACAGCAATCTGGACCACCACCTCTGAAGGTCTTGCTGTATGGTGGTACAGCATGCAATGTGTTTTCACAAGCAATAAAAAGTGTGGAAATGATGTTTACGTTGATCTCTATTCCAATTTTCTGTACAGGTTCAGGAACTCTCGGAAATGAGGTGATGCACAGCTTTTTTTGATGTGTGTATGTAACTGAAGAGCTTTTTAGAAGAATAAGCACTCCATAGAAGAAAGGTGGATTTACTTTCTTAAGGTAACCTAAAATCCTGAATGTAAATGCCAACTGCTAAAATTACGTGCAGTTTGTTTTCTGATGCTGCATACACCACCACTGTGTACAGCATATTTTCACTGCTGTCCATCCAGTAGACTGATGAGAGAAATCGACTACTGCCAGTGACTGTGGAATCAGTCTTACAGCGCCAGTTTAATTGCAGGCCGACTTGCATGGAGCTTTAATAAACACGTAAAAGAGAAAACAGACGTACTGAAAAAGGTGAAATCTGAAAAATATGGTGCACCTACTACTACTGCTACAACAACTTCTGTGTAATAGTGTTCTAAATAAAAGGTAATTATATGAAATAAATCTTTTACTTCATTTCTACACCCTATCTCAACATGTCCCAATGAGGTCCCTGCTAGATGTGACAACCCCATACTCACCATGAAGACTTCTCCTTGAGTTGCAAACGGGCACAACGAGAAGACTCAAGCGCGTTCACACAAGCAAGCACACTTCACACACACATGACTGGTATCCCTGGTCTCTCAGACAGGAATGCTGTCACATCTGCATTTTCTTTTTTTACAAACAGTTTGGCCAAAAGCTAAATGTGCAACAGTATTTTCATTGTTCCTGTCTGCAACTCAATGTGTCATTTGCATGTTGAAGCAATCATTCATTACAAGACATACTGAAAAATGTTGAAGATAGTAATACAGACTACAGGATGTAGTGAAGGAGGAGCCTGGTAGTTTGAGAGATAAAGAAGAGCAGGTAACATTAAGAGTGAATGATGGAAAACCATAAGAGACTGATGAGAGATGTAAGAGTAATAAAACATTTTAACATGTACTTCGTAACTATTACTGAAAAGATGGATTTGTCAGATTGAGTAGATCGTGGCATGGAATATCTCAGAGCAGTCATTATAAATACCTTCGGTAACATGAATATGATGCTCACTACACGAGCAGAAGTGAAGATATGTGGACGACATAATCTATATGGTAGATGAACCGACAGAGAAAATTGATAGACTTCATACAGATATAAACAACATACATAAAAATATTCAATTCACCATGGAAAAAGAAACACAAGAGCAAATGCATTTCTTGGATATAATAATAAAGAGAGAGAATAATAAATGTGCATTTGACATCTTCAGAAAGCCAACAGCCACAGACATAATTATACATGGTTCATCCATCCACCTGCAAAATCAAAAATTAGCAGCCCTACAACATATGTTACACAGAGTAAATAACACCCCACTCAGCAAAGAAAACTATGAAAAAGAATGACAACCAGTACAACTCAAGGCCACAAACAATGGTTACAACATCCAAATAGCACAAAAACTCAACCAAAAAATTAAAACACAACTAAAGAAAAATCAAAACAAGCAGAGCACACAAACACCAAAAAAACTACACAGACACTACAGCACACACAGAAACACAAAACAATAACACTCATGACATGAATAACAGAAAAAAATGGTACACTCTTACACACGAACACAAAGCAACACACACGATGGCAAATATATTAAAGGAACAGGGATTATACGTAGCTTTCAGAACAAAAACCACACTCCAATCATATTTACAAACAGCAGACAAACTCGATAAATATCAAGGAGAAGGTATATACCAGCTAGAGTGCCAAGACTGTAAATCAGTGTATCTGTGGATGAAAAGCAGGAACAACTAGATGGTGGCCAATGTGAAAGTTCAACATGTTTCTCCAAGGAAAAGAGTTAATTTTGCCATTAAGATGAAGGTGTGTGCAAATTGTAAAGACGAAATCATGAAGTTAAACATTTGTGTGTCCAGCTTACAACTTATAATCAGTGCTCTGAAAATGGATATCTCAAATTTTCAGCTTGGAAAAAGTGAGCCAAATACTTGACAAGTTCCGCAAAGCATCACACCTTCTAGCAAAAAGTGGATTAAAGTCACTTACAAAAATAGCAAGCAAGAACTGATTGAATAGATATAAAGAACATATAATAAGTTGGAAATATGAAAATAGCCATTCTACCTTCGCCAAACCCCTGATAAAACATGGACATGAACCATCCAACATGGAATGTGACATTACAGCTATCAGAGTAAATGATCACAACAAAAAGCTCCTGACAGTGCAAGAAAACTTTCACATACAAAGAGCCATTGCAATGGAAAAGAAGGAACTCAACGACCAAATCCATAGAAGCAATGACTCTCTGATCATGCTAGCTACCAAAACAACAAACTGAAATGTAACCAGGACAAATAATTAATGAATCTCCTTTCTCCTCCCCCCCCCCCCCCCCCGCCCCCCCAAACACACACATTTTTATAACAAAAAAAATTACACACAACAAAACAAGCACACACAAACAAATATCAAAAAACACCTCCTCAAGAAGAATTACATACACACACAAAAATAAAATGAAAAATACCAAACCACAACACAAACAAAAGACCAACAAACACACAACAACAGCTGGCAACACCAAACACTGAAAAGAATCGCACATCTTTATCACAAAATGGAAAGTGCAGGTGATTTATGCGATGTGACAAATGTGAATGAAAGAACGCCATAAATCGGCCAGCTGGAGTATGGAAACTAATGAATACATTTCCAGGACCACACAGGTGAGTTAACAGTGCTAGAAATCTTCAGTTACACAGAACGATAAGTTCACATTACGAACTTTGTGCTACAAAAGTTGACTTCAACCCAGAAAACAAGAGAATGACATGGCAAAATGTAATATGACAGCATATTATATCTAGCACATAATACATTTACTGTATGTCTAAAAGAATACATGTATTACAGGCCACTGATGATGCTTCCCAAATAAAAGAAGCAAAACGCGTATGGCAATAAACAAACTGCCTTCAATCAGCTGCATAGACGGTACATACCTCCATGAGGGTCAACTATTCTTTTAAACTTGAGCCACAGTTCCTCTACATGTTCCTGACCTGTGCTGAAATTTCAAGTTTCTCATTGAGGTATGGCACTATTTACTTTTTATCTAGTTTACTGAACATATATATCTTTCTGTTGTTTTAGTTGTCCTCTGTACTTTGACAATCATTGTGGCAACAACCTCATCATGGTCACTGATACCAGTTTTAATGCGGACATCCTCCATGAGGTCAGGTCCGTTTGTTGCCATTAGATCCAATATATTTTCATTGTGAGGGGGAGGTTCTAACTATCTGTTCTAGCTAGTTTTCAGAGAAGGCATTTAGTAATGTTTCACAGGATGTCTTATCACGACCACCACTAACTAAACTGTAATTTTCTCAGTTAATTGTTGGATGACTAAAGTCTCCACCGATGATTACAGTAGATTGTGGAACTTATGTAGAAGTGAACTGAAGTTTTCTCTAAAGTTTTCAATTACATCAGGACATGAGTCAGATGGGTGATAGAGGGATCCAATTATCATTTTACACCCACACCTGATACTGAATCTTGCCCAAAAAATCTAACATACAGCTTCAATTTCTATGTCGGTGGGTTGAGTCTCTTGTCTACTGGGACAAATAGACCACTTAAATTTTCTCCAAAAATCTCACTGCTATCAATTTAAGGTTTCAGCCAGTTTTCTGTACCTGGTATTATGTGAGCTTCACTGGTTTTCAGCTCTGAGGACAAACAAAGCCACAAATTGTGAGCTTCATTGAAACTCCATGCACAAGGCTGCTCTTCTCAACCTCATTGAGAAACTGAAGGAAGGAAATTATTAATCATGAAGTTCATTACTTTATGAATATACACACCATTTCCCTGACATGACAGAGACACTAGCACAAAAGGTATGTGCCTACAAAGTGTTTCCTCCAGAATAAAAAACAAAATATTACTTGATATTTTGATGTTTTCTGAGTTATGGACTACTTTGCAGAGAGACGAAAGTATAATGTCAAAATAAGGATACAAACATGAAAAGAAACTGAAAATAATTTATACAAGTGAAAACACAAACGGTTATCTTGCTATCTACACATTATTTTAGCTTTTATTCTTTTTGGAGGCGATATTCGAGAACGTATAGGTTACTCACAAATGCCATACTGGCAGAATTTACCAAAACTTAACGTGCTAGAAAGCTGCTGTCTATGACACAATATTTGTGTAGTGACGATGAAAGTTTTGCCTTTATAGCACTATATGTGGGTATTTGAACATCAGCCATGTTTAAATGTTTCCTGTTCTGCTTCTTTGTACACTATGCTGCATATGTTGCAGTCGTGAACAGAGACTAAAAGTCAGTTGCATGTATTTGCAGAAATTATTGAACACAGACTGTGTGCCTGGAAGCATCACAGTAATATGGACAGCGACTGGCAAGAGGAGTTACCAGGAATGGGCTGAAATCTTATCAAGCAATGAGACAAGCGTATAAGAAGAATATATACTTTTTTCCCTTTATAATTTTGTGTAATTCATCCATTTATTTCTTTTTCCAAATTATATGGAAATGGACTGTACTGATTCATATTCTGTTGTTAACTTCATTCTGACTTTAGGAAGCATACAAATATCTCTGTGCACGTTCAACTGTTACTGGTACTCGAGCATAAAAAACAAATAATAACATTTTGTAATTGCAGAATGGTTTTTGTATGAACTGAAATTAACATTCCCCTTATATTTTGTAGTAAACTCTCAGAAACGTTAGGAACATTCTCCAACTAATAATCTTCATGATACAAGGAACTTTATAAAGAACTCTCTTAGCAAACATATTCTATGAAAAGCTAAAAGCTGTGTCAATCTTTATGTTACAATGCGAGAGCAACAAATTAATGCATAACTGAATGACAACAGTTTGTGTACACTAGAAAGAGTTTGATTGTAGTCCACAAATTTTCTGTTTCTAATAACGGATGATGCACGCAAATTGTTATATATATAATGTTAAAAACAAAGATTCCATGACTTACCAAACGGGAAAGTGCTGGCAGATAGACACAATAAAAAAACACACAAACACACACACAAAATTTCAAGCTTTCGCAACCAACGGTTGCTTCATCAGGAAAGAGAGAAGGAGAGGGAAAGACGAAAGGATATGGGTTTTAAGGGAGGGGGTAAGGAGTCATTCCAATCCCGGGAGTGGAAAGACTTACCTTAGGGGGAAAAAAGGAGAAAGGAGGACAGGTATACACTCGCACACACACACATATCCATCCACACATATACAGACACAAGCAGACATATTTAAAGGCAAAGAGTTTGGGCAGAGATGTCAGTCGAGGCGGAAGTGCAGAGGCAAAGATGCTGTTGAAAGACAGGTGAGGTATGAGCGCCGGCAAATTGAAATTAGCAGAGATTGAGGCCTGGCAGATAACGAGAAGAGAGAATATATTGAAGGGCAAGTTCCCATCTCCGGAGTTCTGAAAGGTTGGTGTTAGTGGGTGTTAGTGGGAAGTATCCCGATAACCCGGATGGTGTAACACTGTGCCAAGATGTGCTGGCCGTGCACTAAGGCATTTTTAGCCACAGGGTGATCCTCATTACCAACAAACACTGCCTGTGTCCATTCATGCGAATGGACAGTTTGTTGCTGGTCATTCCCACATAGAAAGCTTCACAGTGTAGGCAGGTCAGTTGGTAAATCACGTGGCCAAACTCTTTGCCTTTACAAATGTCTGCTTGTGTCTGTGTATGTGCGGATGGATATGTGTTTGTGTGCACGAGTGTATACCTGTCCTTTTTTCCCCCTATATATATATAAAAACAAAGATGATGAGACTTACCAAACAAAAGCGCTGGCAGGTCGATTTTCCCACGTGGAATGTTTCCCTCTATTTTTATATATATATGACACAAACACACTACTGGCCATTAAAATTGCTACACCAAGAAGAAGTGCAGATGATGAACAGGTATTCATTGGACAAATATATTATACTAGAACTGACATGTGATTACATTTTCACGCAATTTCGGTGCATAGATCCTGATAAATCAGAACCCAGAACAACCACCTCTGGCCGTAATAACGGCCTTGATACGCCTGGGCATTGAGTCAAACAGAGCTTTGATGGCGTGTACAGCTACAGCTGCCCATGCAGCTTCATCACAATACCACAGTTCATCAAGAGTAGTGATTGGCATATTATGACGAGCCAGTTGCTCGGTCATCATTGACCAGACATTTTCAATTGGTGAAAGATCTGGATAAAGTGCTGGCCAGGACAGCAGTCGAACATTTTCTGTATCCAGAAAGGCCCGTACAGGACCTGCAACATGCAGTCGTGCATTATCCTGTTACCGAGCGAGGTGGCGCAGTGGTTAGACACTGGACTCGCATTCGGGAGGACGACGGTTCAATCCCGCGTCCGGCCATCTTGACTTAGATTTTCCATGATTTTCCTAAATCACTCCAGGCAAATGCCGGGATGGTTCCTCTGAAAGGGCAGGGCCGACTTCCTTCCCTAAACTGATGAGACCGATGACCACACTGTCTGGTCTCCTTCCCCAAACAACCAACCAACCAACCAACCATTATCCTGTTGAAATATACGGTTTCGCAGGGATCGAATGAAGGGTAGAGCCACGGGTCGTAACACATCTGAAATGTAACGTCCACTGTTCAAAGTGCCGTCAATGCGAACAAGAGGTGACCGAGACGTGTAACCAATGGCACCCCATACCATCACGCCGGGTGATACGCCAGTATGGCGATGACGAATACACACTTCCAATGTGCGTTCACCGCGATGTCGCCAAACATGGATGCGACCATCATGATGCTGTAAACAGAACCTGGATTCATCTGAAAAAATGACGTTTTGCCATTCATGCACCCAGGTTTGTCATTGAGTACACCATCGCAAGCGCTCCTGTCTGTGATGCAGCGTCAAGGGTAACTGCAGCCACGGTCTCCGAGCTGATAGTCCATGCTGCCGCAAACGTCGTTGAACTGTTCGTGCAGATGGTTGTTGTCTTGCAAACATCCCCAACTGCTGACTCAGGGATCTAGACGTGGCTGCATTATCCGTTACAACCATGTGGATAAGATGCCTGTCATCTCGACTGCTAGTGATACAAGGCCGTTGGGATCTAGCATGGCATTCCATATTATCCTCCTGGACCCACCGATTCCATATTCTGCTAACAATAATTGGATCTCGACCAACGCGAGCAGCAATGCTGCGATATGATAAACCGCAATCGCGATAGGCTACAATCTGACCGTTATCAAAGTCGGAAACGTGATGGTACGCATGTCTCCTCCTTACACGAGGTATCACAACGACGTTTCACCAGGCAACGTCAGTCAACTGCTGTTTGTGTGTGAGATATTGGTTGGAAACTTTCCTCATGTCAGCACATTGTAGGTGTCGCCACTGGCACAGATGCATATCACAGCATCTTCTTCCTGTCGGTTAAATTTCACATCTGTAGCATGTCATCTTTGTGGTGTAGCAATTTTAATGGCCAGTAGTGTATATAAGGAATGGTGAATCAGCCAGCTGGGTGACAGTTTTCAGACAGTTTTTGTCATCCAGTTTTGTAACAGTATTTTGCAATAAGATGTGATTTTTAAAGAGAAAATCATGTCAACCTGAATTTCTCAAAAGTTCTCTTAGCATTACCAAATCAATAGCTACACTGTCAAGAACTCAGCAGGCTGCAGCAAATTTTGGTGAAGCAAATAACTCGCAAATTCTCTGTCCAGCTACTTCAGAACCAGAGATTGCCAAGAAATGAAGAAGATTATTTGCTAATTAATTGTTATGTCCTGGCATGTGTCAAGTTGAAACTTCATCTAGAAATGTGACATGACACTGTAGTTTTCAAATGACAAATTTGGGAAATGAACTTGGTCTTAAAGTTGAATAAATATTTTAGCCCCCTTGGAATTTTTACCCCAACAGCTAGCCATCTCTTCTGCACAGATGGTAAAAATCATCTGAATATCTAGATTCAGGAATGGAAATGTTCTATTAGATACACGGCCTGTAGAACTGCAGGTATCTGTTTTCTTTGAAACATACCTGTGTAATAAAGTAAACATTAAGTTACCAACAACAGATACACAGCATGAAAAGTCACAAACAGCAGATACTTTTTCAAAGTAACAGGTTTCTTTCTAACTTGTTTAAATTTGGCTTGCAGAATCAAGAATAGCATAAGCTGTAGAGAGTTAGTTTATTGTTAACGCAACACACAGATTAAGTTTCTATGCTCTGTTTGTCATTTGTTAATATGTACCTTGACTTCTGTCACTTCCCTGAAGGCTCTCCTTCTTGATGGAATCAATGGAACACAATGACTGGATCAATATACTGGTCAACTTTTATTGCACATACTGGATGACTGGTATGTTCACATATGACAATGATTGTGCCACATTTTATACAGGATATCCCAGGAGGAGTGGCCAGCACTCAGGGGTATGACAGGAACAATCATTCGAAGCAAAACAGTCTAGTAAACATGGGCTCCAAAATGCATCACTTACGAGCTATGAACATTTCACCTTTGTTACTGAGAAACAAATGTCTTCTACTGCACACTCTTTGGTTTCCATATTTTGGGACAAAGTAGTATGGACTAAAACAAGAATAATTTGTCTAGCTACGAGCACTTGTTCGGTAGAAGAGATGCATTTCACCATAGCAAAGATCAGGAAGTTTTAGTGATGCACGACATACACACACATTACAATCTATCATGCAAAATGATCCATAGAACATGCAACTAACAAACAAACATTAATCACCATCAGTGTCATCCGAAACTAAAGGCATTGCCTTAGTTATGTAGCCAGTCTTCTCTGTCCCTCACACGTGTACAGCTTGGTTGTAGATAGTACAGTTCATTCCACTGATAACACTTTGTAATAAGGATGTTCCGGGCCTGACTCTTCCATTCTTTCTCAGGATTTTGCCTTCTAGATGTTTTTTTATGATGCTGTTATGACACAAATTCAACATATCAATCGGTGTCCTTTTCTCTTTAAATTCTTTGAGTATTTGTTTATTAGATTTTCTTGCAGTATATAGCCACATCTCTATTGCTTCTAATTTTTCTGTTTCTTGTTTCCTCAGAGTCAAGCCTTCACAGTCATAGTTTAAAGTGCTCCAACTAAATGTCTTGATTAATTTCTTTCTTCTTTCTATATTAGGGTGGTTGTTTATTAATAATTTTCTCTTATTTCTGAATGCTTGTTTAGTCATTGCAATTCTTCTTTTGATATCCATTATACTTCTGTTATTGTACTTTCCAAGCAGCAAAATTCATTTACTCGTATTAGCATTTACTTTTATCTCAATGTGTGCCCTTACTTTTCTGTTTGATCTATATCAACAACTTTAAAAAGAATAGAATGCTACTCACCATGAAGGTGACAGGTTCCGTTGCAGACGAGCACAACAAGAAGACCGTTACACAATTAGTTTTCAGCCAAAGACTTCTTCAACAAAGAAATGAAAACACACACACACACACACACACACACACGCACACATATATACACACATTCACACAAGCTGGCACACCTCATGCACAAATGACCACTATCTCTAGCCAGACTGCAATTGTTGCTTTGAACGAAACCAGCAATCAGGAGTTCAGCAGAGAAGGGTAAGGGATGACAGGATACAGGTGAGGTGAGAGAAGAGTGCTGTCTGGCGGAGCATTCAGGGACTAGAAGGCAGCAAGAAAAGGCTGCCAGGCCAAGTGTCAGGAGGCTGCGTGTGTGTGTGTGTGTGTGTGTGTGTGTGTGTGTGTGTGTGTGTGTGTGTGTCGGGAGGGGAGGGGGGGCAAAAGTAAGAGGAACAGAAGGGGAAAGGACTGTTGGGTCCGTTGGCAGACAGCAGCACACAATAAGGGTAAGGAGGTGCAAACTGGGAGAGGGTAATAGGACAGGGAGGTGGAAACTGGTGGCTGGAGGGCACGGAGACAGCAAGCTATTGTAGGTCGAGGATAATTTTGGAAACAGACAACGTGATTTAAGGATAACTCCCATCTGCGCAGTTCAGAAAAGCTGGTGGTGGAGAGCAGGACCCAGATGCTCTAGGTTGTGAAGTAACCACTGAAATCAAGTGTGTTATGTTCAGCTTCATGTTATGCCACGGAGTGGTCCACTTTGCTCCTGGCCACAGTTTGGCAGTATACATTCATCCTGGTAGGCAGCTGACTGTTAGTCATACCATAATAAATCTGTGTAACTATTTCAGATAGCTGGTAAATGACATGGCTGCTTTCACGGGTTGTGCAGCCTCCGATGGGATAGAAGGAGAGCGGGTGAATTGGGCATGTTTTGCACCGGGATATGATCCATGTAGCAAGGGGCTGGGATTGAGAGTGGCATAGGAATGGACTAGGTGTTGTGGAGGTTAGGTGGGAGACGGAACGCCGCTCCACGAGGGATGGGAAGAATCTCGGGTAGGATGTTCCCAATGTCAGTTGGATTTAATGTGGACAGATGTGTGCACGGTGGCATGGAGCCATCAGAGTGGAGGTGGTCAGCGTCCAGGAAGGAGGCGCACTGCGTTAAGGATGAACAGATGAAGTGCATGGGAGAGAAGGTGGTGAAATTGTGAAGGAACGTAGATAGGATGTCTTGGCCCTGAGACCAAATAATGAAAATATCAATAAATGCGGACCTGACCAAATAGTTGGGATTTTGGTAGGCCAGGAAGGTTTCCTCTAGATCAATCATAAACAGGTTGGCACAGAAGAGTGCCATGTGGGTGCCCATGACTGTGCTGTAGATATGTTTGTACACATTCCCTTCAAAGAAGAAGTAGTTGTATAAGGATAGTGAGAAATGTGTATGAGGAATGAGGTAGTTCGTCTGGAGTACGAGGTGGAATCCAAAATTTTTGGGACTGGTGCTGCCATCTGAAAAGTAGGAGTAGTAGATCTTTGCACTGCTAGGTGGCAAGAGCTGCACATCTGATGAGTCAATGTGCGGAACGACATTCAGCTGGGAGGATGTGTTGTGTGTCCACAGATTTCTGTAATACTCTGTGTTTGGTGTGTAGGGATTTTACGATGGGTTTGTGAACTGAACAGTGCTTGAGTATCAAGTTCTGTGCAAATCTCAGGAAAAGTGCTACGGAGACCCTTGCAATGATTCAACAAGTGTTTGGGGGACAGAGCATGAGCTGTACGTATGTGTGAGTGCCATGCTTGGTGCAAGGCCAGCTGTACAGACGTCAAAGATGATGCTTACAATGGAAGACCCGTTAGCCGCGCAGTGCCAGACATTGTTGCCAAACTTCAACAGTTGGTATGTGTGGATCGACGTCTAACCATTCAAGACCTTGCGGATGAAGTGGGTATTGGTTATGGGACATGTCAACGAATGTTGACTGATGCACTGGGCATGCATCGTGTTGCTGCAGAATTTGTGCCAAGGACCTTGACTGCCGCTCAGAAGGCGCAGCGTGTTGAAGTGTGCATGGACCTTCGTCAGACCGCATCTGATCTTCTTGTCATGGGTTATCACTGGCGACTATAGCTGGATTTATGGTTATGACCCAGAGACAAAGCAACAATCGTCCCAGTAGAAGAGCCCGGGCTCTCCAAGACCCAAAAAAGGGAGACAGATGAAGAGCAAAATGAAGAGCATGATCACCATTATTTTTATACTAAGGGAATTGTGCACAAAGAATTCGTCCCACCCAACCAAACAGTGAATTCCGCGTACTACTGTGACATTTTGCGACAGCTCCGTGAAAATGTTCAGCAATGATGGCCCAAACTTTGGCGTCAAGGGAAGTGGCTGCTGCATCACAACAACATGCCCTGTCACACATCCTTGCTCACCAGGACCTTTTTGGCAAAAACAACATGGCGGTCGTATCCCACCCACCATACTCGCCAGATTTGGCACCTTGCGACTTCGCGCTATTCCCAAAACTGAAACTCAATTTGAAAGGCCATGTTCAACACTCTAGAGGATCCAAGAAGCATCGCTGGAGGCGATAAACACCCTCAAAGAACAGGACTTCCAGAAAACGTTTGACCAGTGGCAGAAGTGCTGGGACCGGTGTGTACGTGCGGGTGGCAACTACTTCAAGAGTGATGGTGACCATTAATCCAAAGGTAAGGTTTTAAACAGATGGCAGCACCAGTCCCGAAAATTTTGGATAGCACCTCGTATGAAGGGAGATGGGAGAGACAGTGTTCAATAGCATCAAGCCCATGGGCAAACTCTTCCTTCTAATTTTGTTTTCAGTGCACTTATAGCTTCCCTGGTTCTTTTTCTTTTCCTAAATCCAAATTTGTCTTCTCCAAAATACTAGTTATTTTAGCTTTTTAGTCTTTCCTTAACAATACTGAGTATAGTGGCTTAGTAATTCCGAGGTCCTGTAATTTGAACAATCATTGGCCTTCCTTTTCTAAAGTATGGTAACTGTTTTACTTTTTATTAATTCCATTGATAGCATTCTATCGTCACTGCAGACACACATATACATATGCACAGTTGTTCTTCTTTCTCCGGTATTCTTTGATAAGCATTAATGTTGTCTGTTCATCACTTTGTTGTTGTTCAAGCTGTTTAAAGCATTGTCGAATTCTGACTCAATGCTATGAATTCATTTACTACTTGCTTATAAAATCTGAAATCACCTCTGACATCTTCTGCTTCATATAGTTCTTCAATGTATTCTCTCCACCTATCCACTATTTTTTTTTTTTCAGGTTAAAATAGAATGCTGCCTTTCTTTAACTTTAATTATGTTGTTGTGAGTTCTACATTTAACATTTAAGTTGTAAGGATCTATTTATTTGTCTCATTCATTTACATTTTTCTACCACCACATAATTGATTTCGTCTTTCACCTGTCTATTTCATTCCAATATTCCTCGTGTCAGCCACTGCTTCCTTGGTTTCTGTATCTTCTTTTGTCAAACATTCTGCACTACTTCTCATTTTCTCCAAGGTTATAGTTTCCTGATATATATTGTCTACCTCCACTCAAAATTTGTCAGCTGTGTCTTTACTCCTTTTAGAAACAACTTAGTCCTAGTTTTACTTTGTTACTTTTCATCTAACATTGCACTTGCTATAACTATTATGTGATTGCTATCAATGTCAATGACTGATCTGGCCTTGTGGCAATAACTAAAACGGCCTTGCTGTGCTGGTACTGCGAACGGCTGAAAGCAAGGGGAAACTACGGCCGTAATTTTTCCTGAGGGCATGCAGCTTTACTGTATGATGATGGCGTCCTCTTGGGTAAAATATTCCGGAGGTAAAATAGTCCCCCATTCGGATCTCCGGGCGGGGACTACTCAAGAGGATGTCGTTATCAGGAGAAAGAAAACTGGCGTTCTACGGATTGGAGCGTGGAATGTCAGGTCCCTTAATCGGGCAGGTAGGTTAGAAAATTTGAAAAGGGAAATGGATAGGTTAAAGTTAGATATAGTGGGAATTAGTGAAGTTCGGTGGCAGGAGGAACAAGACTTCTGGTCAGGTGACTATAGGGTTATAAACACAAAGTCAAATAGGGGTAATGCAGGAGTAGGTTTAATAATGAATAGGAAAATAGGAACGCGGGTAAGCTACTACAAACAGCTTAGTGAACGCATTATTGTGGCAAAGATAGATACGAGGCCCACACCTACTACAGTAGTACAGGTTTATATGCCAACTAGCTCTGCAGATGACGAAGAAATTGAAGAAATGTATGATGAAATAAAAGAAATTATTCAGATAGTGAAGGGAGACGAAAATTTAATAGTCATGGGTGACTGGAATTCGAGTGTATGAAAAGGGAGAGAAGAAAACGTAGTAGGTGAATATGGATTGGGGCTAAGAAATGAAAGAGGAAGCCGCCTGGTAGAGTTTTGCACAGAGCACAACTTAATCATAGATAACACTTGGTTTAAGAATCATGATAGAAGGTTGTATACATGGAAGAACCCTGGAGATACTAAAAGGTATCAGATAGATTATATAATGGTAAGACAGAGATTTAGGAACCAGGTTTTAAATTGTAAGACATTTCCAGGGGCAGATGCGGACTCTGACCACAATCTATTGGTTATGACCTGTAGATTAAAACTGAAGAAACTGCAAAAAGGTGGGAATTTAAGGAGATGGGACCTGGATAAACTGAAAGAACCAGAGGTTGTACAGAGTTTCAGGGAGAGCGTAAGGGAACAATTGACAGGAATGAGGGAAATAAATACAGTAGAAGAAGAATGGGTAGCTTTGAGGGATGAAGTAGTGAAGGCAGCAGAGGATCAAGTAGGTAAATAGACGAGGGCTAGTAGAAATCCTTGGGAAACAGAAGAAATATTGAATTTAATTGATGAAAGGAGAAAATACAAAAATCCAGTAAATGAAGCAGGCATAAAGGAATACAAACGTCTCAAAAATGAGATCGACAGGAAGTACAAAATGGCTAAGCAGGGATGGCTAGAGGACAAATGTAAGGATGTAGAGGCTTATCTCACTAGGGGTAAGATAGATACTGCCTACAGGAAAATTAAAGAGACCTTTGGAGATAAGAGAACCACTTGTATGAACATCAAGAGCTCAGATGGAAACCCAGTTCTAAGCAAAGAACGGAAAGCGGAAAGGTGGAAGGAGTATATAGAGGGTCTATACAAGGGCGATGTACTTGAGGACAATATTATGGAAATGGAAGAGGATGTAGATGAAGATGAAATGGGAGATACGATACTGCGTGAAGAGTTTGACAGAGCACTGAAAGACCTGAGTCGAAACTAGGCCCCCGGAGTAGACAACATTCCATTGGAACTACTGACGGCCTTGGGAGAGCCAGTCCTGACAAAACTCCACCATCTGGTGAGCAAGATGTATGAAACAGGCGAAATACCCTCAGACTTCAAGAAGAATATAATAATTCCAATCCCAAAGAAAGCAGGTGTTGACAGATGTGAGAATTACCGAACAATCAGTTTAATAAGCCACAGCTGCAAAATACTAACACGAATTCTTTACAGACGAATGGAAAAACTAGTAGAAGCCGACCTCGGGGAAGATCAGTTTGGATTCCGTACAAATACTGGAACACGTGAGGCAATACTGACCTTACGACTTATCTTAGAAGAAAGATTAAGGAAAGGCAAACCTACGTTTCTAGCATTTGTAGACTTAGAGAAAGCTTTTGACAATGTTGACTGGAATACTCTCTTTCAAATTCTAAAGGTGGCAGGGGTAAAATACAGGGAGCGAAACGCTATTTACAATTTGTACAGAAACCAGATGGCAGTTATAAGAGTCGAGGGACATGAAAGGGAAGCAGTGGTTGGGAAGGGAGTAAGACAGGGTTGTAGCCTCTCCCCGATATTATTCAATCTGTATATTGAGCAAGCAGTAAAGGAAACAAAAGAAAAATTCGGAGTAGGTATTAAAATCCATGGAGAAGAAATAAAAACTTTGAGGTTCGCCGACGACATTGTAATTCTGTCAGAGACAGCAAAGGACTTGGAAGAGCAGTTGAACGGAATGGATGGTGTCTTGAAGGGAGGATATAAGATGAACATCAACAAAAGCAAAACGAGGATAATGGAATGTAGTTGAATTAAGTCGGGTGATGTTGAGGGTATTAGATTAGGAAATGAGACACTTAAAGTAGTAAAGGAGTTTTGCTATTTGGGGAGCAAAATAACTGATGATGGTCGAAGTAGAGAGGATATAAAATGTAGACTGGCAATGGCAAGGAAAGCGTTTCTGAAGAAGAGAAATTTGTTAACATCGAGTATAGATTTAAGTGTCAGGAAGTCATTTCGGAAAGTATTTGTATGGAGTGTAGCCATGTATGGAAGTGGAACATGGATGGTAAATAGTTTGGACAAGAAGAGAATAGAAGTTTTCGAAATGTGGTGCTACAGAAGAATGCTGAAGATTAGATGGGTAGATCACATAACTAATGAGGAGGTACTGAATAGGATTGGGGAGAAGAGGAGTTTGTGGCACAATTTGACCAGAAGAAGGGATCAGTTGGTAGTACATGTTCTGAGGCATCAAGGGATCACCAATTTAGTATTGGAGGGCAGCATGGAGGGTAAAAATCGTAGGGGGAGACCAAGAGATGAATACACTAAGCAGATTCAGAAGGATGTAGGTTGCAGTAGGTACTGGGAGATGAAGAAGCTTGCACAGGATAGAGTAGCATGGAGAGCTGCATCAAACCAGTCTCAGGACTGAAGACCACAACAACAACAACACCACCAATGTCAAAACCATGATATGAATGAGTACAATTTATCTGGCTTCTGTATCTTTGTGTGGGTGGAACATAATCTATTTGATATCTAGTACTATCGTCTTGTGCTTGCCATGTATACCTTCTCCTGTTAGGAACTTTGAACCACATGTTTATTAGGACAATTTCTTAGTTTCAAGGAATTCTAATGGCCTTTCACCTCTACTGTTTATATCCAGTCCAAATTTGTCAACTCATCTCGAATTGCAGTGGCTACCCATGTAGGCATTAAAGTCTCCCATTATTAAAACACTGTTGTTTTTATTTATATTCTTAGTAGTTGTACTTGATGGTACATACCTTTGAGTTCTTTGTCATCACAGTTTGTTGTTGATAAGCAAACTTCTATCGTGCATCTGGAGAAGGTTTTAGCTTTACAGTCCACAGACATCTGTTAACAAACATTGTTCTTGCATCTTCCCTTCAGAACCAGTCAGCATATCTACTATTAAGTCACATAATTAAGAGCATTTCCTACATGTTGTGTGTATGCTGTGACATCATATGACACTACGAAATACATTTACAGCATTTGTAGACATGCATTTCACTCTCTCCAGAGACGGGTAAATGAAATAAAATGCAATAAAGTAAGAGGGATGTTCACCAATCAGCTTTCAGATCAAGGAGATAATATTTCTGACACACAGTAACTTTCAAAGTGTTTGTATGCATCTGTGGTGAAAAGTGTACCATAAAGCAAACAACACTCCAGTGTAAATAACTATCATGGAAAAAATATGAACAAGGTGAACAATAACTACAATAAGTAATGCAATATGGCAGACAGCGTAAAAGTAAATCGTTTATCTCTGTGGAAAAAGCAAAATTCATTGGAAAAAAGAAAGGTGAATTGTAAGGTCAAGTTATCAAAGCTATACTAATGTATAACCAGTTTACAATTCATAACTCTTCAGACTGGATACAAAGAAACTTAAATTAAGAAAACGTGAGATGCTCATGAAGCAAAAAGACGTGGCCACGACAGACAAATGGGAAACAGTGATAGAAATAAATTGCACTCAGGAAGTAAAATATCAAAAAACAGTTAAACTTTAGTGTATCAAAACAATTTGCAAAAATCAAATGCAGCAAATTATAGAATAAAGCCACCTGACAAAAATTTGGTGCAAAGAACTGTAAGTAAACAAAAACGCATGCACATGAATAATGACCAAAGCGTATGAATAAATCAAATATGCCTTACAGTAATTGCAAATTCCACACAAAATAAAATATTCTCAAAGAAAATTATTATATGACCCTAATATCGTGTGCAGAAACAGAATTGGTGTTCTATTGAAAACAGCAAATTGACTAAGTGATGCAAATATGGAACTGAAAACAACAAACAGCAACAGTCAACATGTAGAACAAGGTGCTGGCATTATTTTTTTTGCTTTCTGGCAGTCACGGAAAAGAACTGGCACATATTATAAATGAAAAATTAATAAATAAAAGTATTGTTGGATTTGTGAAAACAGTGTTCCACTTCTAGATGTTATTCCGTAAGTTGACACATACATTACCCATGAAAGTTGTAACTCTTGCATTATTTCAGTTGGACCAAATGACATTTACAAAAAGAGGCAGAAGTTTGCCTTGTGATCTTTAAGGGAAAGATTGTAAAACATTATGGACACTGTAATGGGACATCCTCCTCTAGCATTACTTTTTCTCAACAGTAGTTGTCAATACCAGTATTATTTTTCGAATTTTGGGCAGGTCAATATTATCTCGGTTGCTTTTCTGAAATCTTTCATATAACTTTATACACAGAACGATATATTTCAAGCTAAAATTTATGAAAATGAATTACTTTATAAAATATTTTAGTTTTGACATTGTAATTGGTAAGTACTAGTTCTGAATGTACAGTTAAACTTCTTTTTACGAGGGCCGTTCAGAAAGTAACCTCCGGTTGATTTAAAAAAATACACCAAGTTAAATAAAAATATTTTAATATATACATCTTACAACTACCCCCCCCCCCCCCCCCATGAACCATGGACCTTGCCGTTGGTGGGGAGGCTTGCGTGCCTCAGCGATACAGATAGCCGTACCGTAGGTGCAACCACAACGGAGGGGTATCTGTTGAGAGGCCAGACAAACGTGTGGTTCCTGAAGAGGGGCAGCAGCCTTTTCAGTAGTTGCAAGGGCAACAGTCTGGATGATTGACTGATGTGGCCTTGTAACAATAACCAAAACGGCCTTGCTGTGCTGGTACTGCGAACGGCTGAAAGCAAGGGGAAACTACAGCCGTAATTTTTCCCGAGGGCATGCAGCTTTACTGTATGATTACATGATGATGGCGTCCTCTTGGGTAAAATATTCCGGGGGTAAAATATTCCGGAGGTAAAATAGTCCCCCATTCGGATCTCCGGGCGGGGACTACTCAAGAGGATGTCGTTATCAGGAGAAAGAAAACTGGCGTTCTACGGATCGGAGCGTGGAATGTCAGATCCCTTAATCGGACAGGTAGGTTGGAAAATTTAAAAAGGGAAATGGATAGTTTGAAGTTAGATATAGTGGGAATTAGTGAAGTTCGGTGGCAGGAGGAACAAGACTTCCGGTCAGGTGACTACAGGGTTATAAACACAAAATCAAATAAGGGTAATGCAGGAGTAGGTTTAATAATGAATAGGAAAATAGGAATGCGGGTAAGCTACTACAAACAGCATAGTGAACGCATTATTGTGGCCAAGATAGATACGAAGCCCACACCTACTACAGTAGTACAAGTTTATATGCCAACTAGCTCTGCAGATGACGAAGAAATTGAAGAAATGTATGATGAAATAAAAGAAATTATTCAGATTGTGAAGGGAGACGAAAATTTAATAGTCATGGGTGACTGGAATTCGAGTGTAGGAAAAGGGAGAGAAGGAAACATAGTAGGTGAATATGGATTGGGGGACAGAAATGAAAGAGGAAGCCGCCTGGTCAAATTTTGCACAGAGCACAACATAATCATAACTAACACTTGGTTTAAGAATCATGAAAGAAGGTTATATACATGGAAGAACCCTGGAGAGACTAAAAGGTATCAGATAGATTATATAATGGTAAGACAGAGATTTAGGATCCAGGTTTTAAATTGTAAGACATTTCCAGGGGCAGATGTGGACTCTGACCACAATCTATTGGTTATGACCTGTAGATTAAAACTGAAGAAACTGCAAAAAGGTGGGAATTTAAGGAGATGGGACCTGGATAAACTAAAAGAACCAGAGGTTGTACAGAGATTCAGGGAGAGCATAAGGGAGCAATTGACAGGAATGGGGGAAAGAAATACAGTAGAAGAAGAATGGGTAGCTTTGAGGGATGAAGTAGTGAAGGCAGCAGAGGATCAAGTAGGTAAAAAGACGAGGGCTAGTAGAAATCCTTGGGTAACAGAAGAAATATTGAATTTAATTGATGAAAGGAGAAAAAATAAAAATGCAGTAAGTGAAACAGGCAAAAAGGAATACAAACGTCTCAAAAATGAGATCGACAGGAAGTGCAAAATGGCTAAGCAGGGATGGCTAGAGGACAAATGTAAGGATGTAGAGGCCTATCTCACTAGGGGTAAGATAGATACCGCCTACAGGAAAATTAAAGAGACCTTTGGAGATAAGAGAACCACTTGTATGAACATCAAGAGCTCAGATGGAAACCCAGTTCTAAGCAAAGAACGGAAAGCGGAAAGGTGGAAGGAGTATATAGAGGGTCTATACAAGGGCGATGTACTTGAGGACAATATTATGGAAATGGAAGAGGATGTAGATGAAAATGAAGTGGGAGATACGATACTGCGTGAAGAGTTTGACAGAGCACTGAAAGACCTGAGTCGAAACTAGGCCCCCGGAGTAGACAACATTCCATTGGAACTACTGACGGCCTTGGGAGAGCCAGTCCTGACAAAACTCTACCATCTGGTGAGCAAGATGTATGAAACAGGCGAAATACCCTCAGACTTCAAGAAGAATATAATAATTCCAATCCCAAAGAAAGCAGGTGTTGACAGATGTGAAAATTACCGAACTATCAGCTTAATATGTCACAGCTGCAAAATACTAACACGAATTCTTTACAGACGAATGGAAAAACTAGTAGAAGCCAACCTTGGGGAAGATCAGTTTGGATTCCGTAGAAACACTGGAACAAGTGAGGCAATACTGACCTTACGATTTATCTTAGAAGAAAGATTAAGGAAAGGCAAACCTACGTTTCTAGCATTTGTAGACTTAGAGAAAGCTTTTGACAATGTTGACTGGAATACTCTCTTTCAAATTCTAAAGGTGGCAGGGGTAAAATACAGGGAGCGAAACGCTATTTACAATTTGTACAGAAACCAGATGGCAGTTATAAGAGTTGAGGGACATGAAAGGGAAGCAGTGGTTGGGAAGGGAGTAAGACAGGGTTGTAGCCTCTCCCCGATGTTGTTCAATCTGTATATTGAGCAAGCAGTAAAGGAAACAAAAGAAAAATTCGGAGTAGGTATTAAAATTCATGGAGAAGAAATAAAAACTTTGAGGTTCGCCGATGACATTGTAATTCTGTCAGAGACAGCAAAGGACTTGGAAGAGCAGTTGAATGGAATGGACAGTGTCTTGAAAGGAGGATATAAGATGAACATCAACAAAAGCAAAACAAGGATAATGGAATGTAGTAGAATTAAATCGGGTGATGTTGAGGGTATTAGATTAGGAAATGAGACACTTAAAGTAGTAAAGGAGATTTGCTATTTGGGGAGCAAAATAACTGATGATGGTTGAAGTAGAGAGGATATAAAATGTAGGCTGGCAATGGCAAGGATAGCGTTTCTGAAGAAGAGGAATTTGTTAACATCCAGTATTGATTTAAGTGTCAGGAAGTCATTTCTGAAAGTATTCGTATGGAGTGTAGCCATGTATGGAAGTGAAACATGGACGATAAATAGTTTGGACAAGAAGAAAATAGAAGCTTTCGAAATGTGGTGCTACAGAAGAATGCTGAAGATTAGATGGGTAGATCACATAACTAATGAGGAAGTATTGAATAGGATTGGGGAGAAGAGAAGTTTGTGGCACAACTTGACCAGAAGAAGGGATCGGTTGGTAGGACATGTTCTGAGGCATCAAGGGATCACCAATTTAGTATTGGAGGGCAGCGTGGAGGGTAAAAATCGTAGAGGGAGACCAAGAGATGAATACACTAAGCAGATTCAGAAGGATGTAGGTTGCAGTAGGTACTGGGAGATGAGAAAGCTTGCACAGGATAGAGTAGCATGGAGAGCTGCATCAAACCAGTCTCAGGACTGAAGACCACAACAACAACAACTACATCTTTGCACTATTTTTCTACATAGTCTCCATAGCGATTGAGGCACTTATCGTATCTCTTCACAAGCTTTGAAATTCCTTCTGCATAAAAATCACCCGCTTGTGCCTGGAGCCAGCCTGTGACCGCATCTTTGAGCTCTTCGTCGTCATCAAACCGCTGTGACCCGAGCCATTTCTTCAAATGCATGAAGAGGTGATAATCACTTGGCGCCAGGTCTGGGCTGTAAGGTGGATGGTTGATAACGTCCCACTTGAAGGACTCAAGAAGGGCCGTTGTTCTGCGAGCAGAGTGAGGACGGGCGTTATCGTGCAAAAAAACGATACCGGAAGTCAGCATACCACGGCGTTTGTTCTGTATAGCCCGTCGTAACTTTTTTATTGTTTCACAGTACACGTCTTGATTAATGGTCGTACCACGTTCCATGAATTCAACCAACAACACCCCTTTGGCATCCCAAAACACCGTTGCCATCAGTTTTCTGGCAGAAAAATCTTGCGAGGCTTTTCTTGGTTTGGTAGGCGAATTTGAATGTGCCCACATCTTTGATTGTTCTTTTGTCTCAGGGTTCACGTACTTAATCCAGGTATCGTCACCGGTCACGATTCTGTTTAACAATGGTTCTCCTTCGTCCTCATAACGTGACAGAAAATCTAATGCAGAGGCCATTCTTTGAGTTTTGTGGTGGTCGGTAAGAATTTTGGGCACCCATCGTGCACAGAACTTACGGTAACCCAATCTTGCTGTCACTATCTCGTACAAGAGAGTCTTAGAAATCTGTGGAAAACCAGTAGACAACTCCGACATTGAGAAACGTCGATTTTCACGAACTTTTGCATCAACTGTCTGAACGAGTTCGTCAGTCACCAATGATGGTCTACCACTCCTCTCTTCATCATGAACGTTTTCTCGTCCACTTTTAAATAAACGTACCCATTCACGGACAACTCCTTCACTCATAACTCTTGGTCCGCACACGGCACAAAGCTCACGATGAATAGCTGCTGCAGAATATCCTTATGACAGCACGCACTTCACATTTGGCGGGGTTTTCTATTGCAGCACACATTTCAAACTGCCACAAAAACTAAACTAGCGCAGGTACGACGTTCACTCGACCACGGCTTGATGCCGACTGACCTGTTGAGTGCGTGAACGCAGAGATGGCGTCGCTACTCCCCCCACAACCCGCACTGTGACCAATCGGAGGTTACTTTCTGAACCGCCCTCGTATTTTAGAAACATTAGAAATTACAAAGTGTTTGTACAATTAAGACTTCTATTATTAATTATGCAATCCTGTACTATTTACTATGTTTATTTTTGGATTAATTTATGAAATAATAATCAAAATTAATTATGTAATGATAACTAGTAGGAAACTCATTTGTTAAGGAATATTGTAAATCCTTTGGAATATTGTTATTTCCGCAGAGTGTGAGAGTCATAAGCTGACCTCTGATGTGATTGGAAGTATTTTTGTATAATACGAGTGAATAATGTAATACTTGCTTTGTTAATGTGAAAAATCAAAATAAAATACTAAAATGTGAGAAAATCAGTTAAAAATATATTTACATAAAAAATTCAGAAACAGCAATTTTCCAATTTATTTAGTTCAAACCAACTACGAGGACCTGAGGTTAGATTTTCAGCTTCAAGAATCAGACTCTTAGACAAGAATTGGGGCTATCTCAATGTGTGTGTGTGTGTGTGTGTGTGTGTGTGTGTGTGTGTGTGTGAATTCCTACTTAAACTAACCTAAACTACTACCTCATGCTAAGAACATCACACACACCCAAGCCCAAGGGAGGACTCGAACCTCCGGCGGGAGGGGCCGCGCAATCCGCAACATGGCGGCCACTCCGCATGGCCATCTCAACAAGACAAGCTGTTGTTGTTGTTGTGGTCTTCAGTCCTGAGACTGGTTTGATGCAGCTCTCCATGCTACTCTATCCTGTGCAAGCTTCTTCATCTCCCAGTACCTACTGCAACCTACATCCTTCTGAATCTGCTTAGTGTATTCATCTCTTGGTCTCCCTCTACGATTTTTACCCTCCATGCTGCCCTCCAATGCTAAATTTGTGAGACCTTGATGCCTCAAAACATGTCCTACCAACCGATCCCTTCTTCTAGTCAAACTGTGCCACAAACTTCTCTTCTCCCCAATCCTATTCAATACCTCCTCATTAGTTACGTGATCTACCCACCTTATCTTCAGCATTCTTCTGTAGCACCACATTTCGAAAGCTTCTATTCTCTTCTTGTCCAAACTAGTTATCGTCCATGTTTCACTTCCATACATGGCTACACTCCATACAAATACTTTCAGAAACGACTTCCTGACACTTAAATCTATATTCGATGTTAACAAATTTCTCTTCTTCAGAAACGATTTCCTTGCCATTGCCAGTCTACATTTTATATCCTCTCTACTTCGACCATCATCAGTTATTTTACTCCCCAAATAGCAAAACTCCTTTACTACTTTAAGTGTCTCATTTCCTAATCTAATTCCCTCAGCATCACCCGATTTAATTTGACTACATTCCATTATCCTTGTTTTGCTTTTGTTGATGTTCATCTTATATCCTCCTTTCAAGACACTGTCCATTCCGTTCAACTGCTCTTCCAAGTCCTTTGCTGTCTCTGACAGAATTACAATGTCATCGGCGAACCTCAAAGTTTTTATTTCTTCTCCATGGATTTTAATATTCAGGTCTTTCGACTCAGGTCTTTCAGTGCTCTGTCAAACTCTTCACGCAGTATCTTATCTCCCATTTCGTCTTCATCTACATCCTCTTCCATTTCCATAATATTGTCCTCAAGTACATCGCCCTTGTATAAACCCTCTATATACTCCTTGTAGACAAGCTAAGTAAACTTAAAAGTTTACTGTAATTTTCGCTCCTCACAACTCTTCATGAAAGACTTTGCTGATTAATTACTTGGACTGGGCATTATTAAATGTGGACAACAGATAGAAGAAGGAAGGAAGGAGAAGATTACAACATGAAAGTTTTATTACAATAAGCATACCTATGAGACATGACCTCATGAAAACATCATTTATAAATGCAGAAACAGAAGCAGCTAATGATAGTTCAGAAAAATATGCAACCTCTTCAGCAATGTAACATATATTAATGCAGACAGTCAAAAAGGGAAGATTTCACTTCCCAAGGAATGCTTAGAAACATGAAAGGCAAAGCAGCATTGTGTGATATAATTCTGAAACAATTAAATCAAAATCAGCCATGCTTAGTGCAATCTCTAATTATAGCAGCAGCAATGGTAAGTTTCAATTGAAGTATCAAATACTCCAAAGACTCCAGACAAAGCTTTCGCAGCAAGAAGAGGACTTAGTTAATGTGCCCCAAATTACAACTTCAAAAATCACTGCTGAAACACCATGTCACTACACGCAACTTGCCCCACACGCAACAGGAAAGAATCAACATTTTTTATGTCAAGTGATTAAACTTATCAGCAAGTGTTAAATTCATCTTGTAAAACATCACTCTAGAAATAAAACTACAACAGTAAAAGTGTAATGAATAATAAGTCATGTGCAGCTGTAAAGTTAGGCCTAACCAACCACATAAATAAGGATCGTCAAAATTTATGCTCCTTCACAACAATGTGCAGTCCCTAGCAAATGAAGTTAGGGAGATGGAAATATTGTTACCGGATGAATTAAGAGAAGTGTCAGTTATATGTATTAGTGGACAGTGGTTAACAGAGATTATGTTATTGCTTACAAGGATAGAAGGCTTTACCATTTTATCACGTTTTGTAGAAAAACATCTACCCTCTATGCACGGAGGGCTGGCTAATATAAATATAATTGTTATTTGTATATATAGAAGTCCAGATGGAAAGATAACTACTTTCCTTGAAACCATTTTAATCCCCTACCACAGTCACCAAATCGTCCACCAGTACTATAGATCACGCACTAATAAATATAGATAAATATTAATACAAAACTGGAAATATGCATAGAAGTTTTAGTGATCTTTATGCAAAATTTATTGAATTCCCAAGAAAAACCTCTGCTGTCAGTATTGAACTACAAATAAAAGAAAAAGTAGAAAATTTAGCAATCAAAACATAGAACATCTCAGGCATGAAAAAAGAAACATGGAATGATATATACAACTGTGAGGGCACATGTAAAAAATTTGATGTGTTCATGCAAATATTCTCACATTATTTCAATATTTCTTTTCCAGTTAAAACCAAAAATTAATAGCAAGTAAAGTAAATTATTCTTGGCTAATGACAGGCATTCAAAGAGGAGATGCTACGAAATGTCAAAAACACAAAATATTACTGAACAATTTCTGGTGCATGTCACAAAAAAAGCTAAAAAAAAATGGCTAATGATCACCACCTAATAACGGCCAGGATCAAAATGAAAGATGTGTGGAAGACAGTCAAACAGCAAGTAGAAAATAAGACCCCCCTCTCCCAAAAAGAAACATAAACCTCCAGCGAGACCAATATAGTAAACAAATTACACCAAAAGAAGTAGCCAGTCCCTTTAATCCATAACTTATAAATATTAATGAACAATTATGCTGTGGTATAAAATCTTCAAATAAAAATTCTACCAGATCACCAGCAAATCTAAATAGAAACCCAGACTCCCTATTTCTTCCCCCATGAGACCCTAAAGAAATTATGCTAGTAATTAGTAAATTAAGAACAAAATTTTCAACAGGCACAGATGAGATTCCAGATTATATATCATTAAAAACACAGATGACCTTATTGCAGTACCATTGGCCCATCTTTTCAGCAGTTGATTCGCAACTGGAAACTTTCCTTCCCGCTGCTTAAAGATAGTGAAACTCAAGCCACTGTTTATCTACATCTACATTGATACTCCAGAACCCACCTTACGGCACATGGATGGAGGTATGCTGTACCTCTTACTAGTCAGTTCCTTTCCTGCACCACTTGCAAATATAATGAAGGAAAAACAATTGTCTATATGCCTCCATACGAGCCCTAATTACTCATATCTTATTGTCTTTTCCTTATGCAAGATGTATGTTGGCAGCAGTAGGATCATTCTGCAGTCAGCTTCAAATGCCGGTTTTCTAAATTTTCCCAATAGTGTCCCTCAAAAACAACATCGCCTTCCCTCCAAGAATTACCATTTGAGTTCCCGAAGCATCTCCGTTAACACTTGGTATTGTTCAAATTACCAGTAACTAAATCTAGTAGCCCACCTCTGAATTGCTTTGATGTCTTCCTTTAATCCAAACCAGTACAGATCCTAACACTCAAGCAATACTCAAGAATAGGTTTCACTGATGTCCTATATGTGGTCTGCTTTACAGATAAACCGCACTTTCCCAGAATTCTCCCAATAAACCAAAGTCGACAATTCGCCTTTCCTACCACAATCCTCACATGCCCATTCCATTTCATATTACTTTGCATTGTTTTCATATCGCTTTGCATCGTTGCCCAGATATTTAAACGACGTGACTGTATCAAGCAGTACAGTACAAATGCTGTATCCAAACATTACAGGTTTCTTTTTCTAACTCACCTGCATTAACTTACCTTTTTCTACATCTATAGTTAGCTGCCATCCATCAGACAAACTAGAAATTTTGTCTAAGTCACGTTGTATCCCCCGCAGTCACTCAACTTCGATACATTACCATATACCACAGCAACAGCAGTAAACAACTGCAGATTGCTGCCCACCCTGTCTGCCAAATCATTTACTTATACAGAGAACAACAGCAGTCCTATCACACTTCCCTAAGGCACTCCTGGCGAATCCTTGAGCCACTCACTCTGTAAACTTATTCCATATGCTCATACCTTCGTTTTTTTTTAACAGCCTGCACTGGGGCACCATGTCTAATGCTTTCCGGAAATCTAGAAATATAGAATCTGCCTGTTCCTCTTCATCCATAGTTTGCAGTATATCATGTTAGAAAAGGGCAAGTGAAGTTCCACACGAGTGATGCTTCCTAAAACCATGCTGATACATGGACATAAGCTTCTCAGTCTCAAGGAAGTTTATTACATTCAAAGAGAGAACATGTTCAAGGATTCTGCAGCAAACTGAAGTTAGGGATATTGGTCTGTAATTTTGTAGGTCCACTCTTTTGCCCTTCTTATACACAGAAACCACCTGTGGATTTTGACAGTCACTTGGGATTTTGCACTGGGCTAGAGATTCACATTAAATACAAACGAAGCAAGGGGGAAATGATGTAGAGTACCCTCTGAAAAACCAAACTGGGATTTGATGGACCTGATGACTTATTTGTTTTCAACTCCTTCAGTTGTTTCACCAAGGGTGCTTATTAATATGTCATGCCTACAGGAGTTTGTTCAGTGATCAAACAATGGTATGTTTGTACGAGTCTCCTGCATGAACAATTTCTTGAATGCGAAATTTAAAGCTTCAGCTTTTGGTTTCCTTTCTTCAACTGCCACACCAGACCGGTCAAAAAATGACTGGATGGAAGCCTTAAACCCACCCATCGATTTTACATAAGACCAGAATCTCTTCAGGTACGCTCCAGATCTTTTGCTAAGATGATGATGATGATGATGATGATGATGATGAGGTCCCATACTCCTTGACAGAGTGTAGGGGACGATGCAGGAGACCCGCACCGCCGTACTAGGCAAGGTCCTAGCGGAGGTGGTTCGCCATTGCCTTCCTCCGACCGTAATGGGGATGAATGATGATGATGATGATGATGATGATGACACAACAACACCCAGTCACCTCGAGGCACGTGAAAATCCCTAACCCCGCCGGGAATCGAACCCAGGACCCCGTGCTCGGCAAGCAAGAACGCTACCGCGAGACCACGTGCTAAGACGGTGGAAATAGTTGTATGCTTCGCACATAGACCTCTTAACAGACGCACAACTCTGCCTTTGCTTGTCGTGATTTACACACTCTCTTTTGTACTGAGAGTGCAACAGACTCTCTTCCTCAGCATTTTATAAATCTCGTTGTTAAACCATTGTGGATCTTTTCGATCCTCAATACATTTACCAGGCACATAATTGTATTTCTATTATTTGATTATGGCCAGTAAGTTACAATTCCAAAACGGTAAGAAAGAAGACATAGCTAATTATACACCTATCGTTTTGCTATCTGTATTTTCGAAAATATTAGAAAAATTTTTTTGTAAGAGGTTGCTGAATTTTATAGAACAGTGCAACATATTTTCCACAGCCCAAGATGGTTTCGAGGAAGGCCGGATAACAGAAACAGCACTATTTAAATTTCTGAATGAAGTGCTCCAATAACTTGATATTGGAGAAAAAGTAACTGGCACAGCTTGATCTGTCTAAGGCCTTTGACATCACAGACCATAACGTGTTGCTGCAGAAACTTGATAGTATTGGAATCAGAGGAACATCTAACAACTGGCTCATACTGTATCTTACTGGCTGCAGGCTAGTAGTATAAATAATGATTTCAAGAAGATAATAAATCAACCAGACACTATTCTGATAACAAAGAAGTAAGGTACGGCAGGTCTCAGTACCAGGTCCCATCTATTTTTGGTATATATAAATGACCTAGTATTAATAAAATAGTGTCATAGCACTATTCACTTTGCAGATGACACAAGGATTTTAGTCAGTGGGAACGAGGCAGAAACGTTACAGACAACACAATACAAGACATTAACTAGTGATGTGAACTGGTTCAACCAAAACAAACTAATAATAAATAAAAGTAAAACATTAGCATTAAACTTTCATAATGTCTAGAGAAAACAGGATATAAAAATTCAGATATCAGACATTGGTACTGCAAGTGTAACTAATACAAAATTTCTTGGGATCTGGCTCCAAGATGACCTTAAACAGGATACTCACATTGATAGCAAATTTAAGAGACTAAGCCTCATGTGTTATGTAATGAGAGTGCTTGAACACTGTTGTCGTAAGGACTGTCTAATGACTGTTTATTACGCTAATATACATTTGGTTCTGAAGTATGTGATCACTTTCTGTGGTAACTTTCCATCCTACCGAAAACTCTTCATGATGAAACAAAAATAAATAAATAGATAAATGAGAATCATGGCTGGAATAGAAAGGAACAAAACCTTGCAGACTACTATTTAAAAGGATGGGGATTCTTCATCTTCCATGTATTCACAACTTTGAAAGTGCAATGTTTATTAAAAAATATCCAATTACAAATCCTAGTGTCCTCCTCAAAAATTAACATCTGCATCATCACAGCACAAGACAGAAAACTGATTTTCACATTCTTCAAATAAAAATCATATTTTGCCAAAAGGAACATTACAATACAGTAAAATTGTTTACATTAAGTTTCCAAAAGAAATTAAAGTAATAAATTATCTAAAAAATCTGAAGCAGTATTAAAAGGATCTCTATTAATGCATTACTTCTACAGCCTGAAGAGTTCCTTCAAAATCTCTGAGAGGCTAAGAAAGTTAATGTTAACAAAAAGTAAGGAAAAGACAGATTGCTACTTACCATAAAGGTGACACATTAAGTTGCAGACAGGTACAATTAACAGACACTTGCACATTATTTTTCAGCCACAGCCTTCATCAGAAAAAGAAATGAAAACACACATACATCCATTTACACATCCAACCACACCTCGCACACACGACCATCACACCTTACGCAGACATGACAATCATCCCTGGCAGCTTGGACCAGAATCTTGTTGATATTCCAACCTGCAGTTTCCAAAGTTAATGTTGGGTATATAAGCCACATTCTTTACCAGTTACAAAAATATTGTGTAAATATGACTATCTACTAGTAGCATGTTAAGACTGTAATACTTACTACTAATTTATTCATACCTGAAGTTGTCGTTTCCTAGCCAAAGTCCATCAATTATACATCAGAATGAAAAAAATATTCATTAATCCATAGAAAACATCATGTGAACTTCGAGATATACAAGGTGAAGAAAAATGCCACACCTGCCAGGTCAGCATGTGATTCATCATCCAGATCCAAGACAAAAATTTATCTAGCAAAATCATACTGGGCAAGTGCTGAAGATTGTATGAAAACGAGGAGCTGGCAGCACTGTCACATCGTGCAGAGCATCACAATGTACAGAAAAAAGTTTATCACCCTGAGCTACCTTACCAGCCGTTGTAGCTCGCTGAGTGCACTGCTGCAACATCAAACCCATATCCACCATGGAACTATAGTTTGAACACTCGTCAGGTTCCGTTTTTACTTTTTGGATGTCTGTTCCCTAGTTGTCATCATTAATAAGCAGAACATCATTTTTTCACATGGCAATAGCCTATCACATGACAGTGGGATCTTTTAAACAGCATTTATGTGTCTACTAATCATGCAGTGCACAACCATACCTGGTTCTGTCAAGTTCATGCACAGCATCTCCCCAATGAAGTATACAAACGATGATACGTCGAAATGTTTTCTTTGCTGGATGCATCTGGTAACCAAGCTGCTGCTGCTTGTGTGTATGCTGCACAGTACCCTCAAAGGCACCATTCCAATAACAATGGTTTTTGTCACATGGGACAACACCTTCAGGAAACTGGTAATCTTCATCCACAAGTAATAGCCAGTGGTCATCCAAGGACTACTGTATTTACTCGAATCTAAGCCGCACTTTTTTTCCGGTTTTTGTAATCCAAAAAACCACCTGCAGCTTAGAATCGAGTGCAATGCAAGCGGAAGTTCTGAAAAATGTTGGTAGGTGCTGCCACAACTAAAGTCTGCTGTCGAATATATGTAGTGCTACACAGGCATGCTTTGCAGGCACAAAGATAAATACTGGCACCAAAACCTTTGCGTCAGTAAATAAATTAAAACAAAAGGTAGAAGAATGTAAACATTATGCCATGTATTCTTTCATGTTTGCTGCTATCTCATTTAAATCCTGTCTGCCTAATAAACTACGAAACTAGAGTGAGACAACAGCAAATGCGGAAGAATATACGTATCATGTCATGTTTATATTCGTATTATTCTTGTGCTGAATAGTGATACAGTCAGAAATGAAGCACCGCAACTGACTAGATTTTTAAATCTAATATGACTCTAATTTCTGTGCAGAATGTAATGCACTAAAGAGGCGTCTGCAAAGATTTTCAAACGGAGAAAAATTTTCACTAAACTCTCTTTCAGGACATCTATCATACGCAGTCTATTATTTGGTTCTTGTTGATCATTATCAAAGAAAGCAGCAGTGTAAGTAAGAACAAATAGCAGTCGTAACAACAAATAGCAGTCTCTTGCCATTGTTTCACTTATGAGACAACTCCTCTCTTTTTATTATTGTAAGCAGTGGTAGCACGCACAAAAGCAGCCATGCTGCGAGTGGTGACAGGTCGTAAACACTCATTATCAGAATTAGACAAGCAATGCATGACACAGTACAATAAAGCATTTTCAGCTTAGAATGACGTAAACACCTATAACAAAGAGAACGGCACTTATCAGATCAAAGCAAAATAAGCAATCAATTCAAACCAGATGAAGCATTTGAAAAAGGAAGGGTACCCGTATAAATACGGACGGAGCGCCTGACAAATAGCAATGGCTACTTGGTAAAGCTTAGCTGTTAAGCTTATGACTCGAACCAAACTACTGTAGCTGTATCTTCATCCATTTGACCTAAATTGTGTCTCATGTTACAATGGACCAACTTCGTTCCGATTTGGAGGTGCGGTCTAAAACTTTTCTCTCCCCTTGAATTTCGAGTCTCAAATTTCAGCTGCGGCTTAGATTCGGGAACATTTTGTTTTCCTTGATTTTGAGTCTCATTTTTCAGGTGCGGCTTAGATTCGAGTGTGGCTTACATTCGAGTAAATACGGTAGACGTATTCCACAAACAGAGGGCATGATTCTTGAATCCATTTACCAGTCACCTCAGGAAGTACTTGTGATATTGTGATATTGCAAGGCACTTTCAGTAAAATGCTCCTGGACTTATGTAAAATTATAAAAAATAAGGGAAACTAATACGGTCGGCAGGGGGTGACTATCCAAGAATACCATATGCGAACGTGAGTGTAATTGTAATAAGGAAGCAGTTGAACCAAAACAGAATGACATTAAAACGAAAAAAAGTGGGAATGCAAATAGTGTTGGAAAAATTTACTTAACAGTTGTTCACCAAAATATATGTTCCCTAGCAAATAAGATCTAACAGCTAGAAGTGGAGCTGGAGTCTACGGAGTGCTCAGTTGTTTGGCTCACTGAGCATTGGTGCAATGAGGCTGAAATTAATCAATTAGTCCTGCAGTCTTATAACTTAGCGTGTGCATACTATAGGACTTCTATGAAGTGTGGAGGGTGTTGCATTTATGTAAAACAAAATTATCAGTATAAGACCAGAAGCGATTTATGTGTAATCAGTGAAGAGCAGCATTTTGAATTGGCGGCAGTTGAAATCAGGGACCAATACAGGGGTAGGAATTTGATTATCTTATGTATATACAGATCTCCTAGTGGAGACTTCGACATCTTTTTCTCCAAACTTAATCATGTTCTTGACAGGATATCCACTCCAAAGAACCACATTCTCATATGTGGAGACCTAAATGTGGATAAACTGAATCCTGATTCTACATGGGACTCATTACAAAGTCTTGCTCAAAGTTTCAATCTAGTTCCAATGGTTAACAGTGCAACCAGAATAACAAAATACTCAAAGACAGCTGTTGATCAGGTATTAACAGATTTAGGCAAAGAAAACTGTGAGGTAGTGGCAGCAGAGCTCAGGTCAAATCATTAACATAAAAGTGGCTCCAGAAGAAACAAAGAAAATGCATATTTACAGATGAATTTTTTCTAAACAAAATAGACATGAGTTTGCCAAACAGATAGCAGGACAAACATGGGACTCAGTATACTCATAGGTAGATGCAAACGAAAAATTCAAAAAATTTCATGACATTGTTCAAATTAAATTTTGAAGAAACATTTCCTAAAGTATTATGTCATTTATCAACAGCAGGAAAAAGCAAGTGGATCACAAAAGGAATCAAAAAATCGTCTGAAGCACTAAAGTACCTGAGCTCCATTAAACACAGCCAAACTAATCCTGCTTTCTCATTCTTTTATAAAAGATATAGGAAAACCTATAGGAAAATATTGCTTGCAGCAAAGAGCTCATAACTCCAAACTGGTGCTCTCTGCTGAAAACAAAAATAAGGCAGTATGAAGATTGTGAAGCAGGAAACTGGTACCAGGAAAATGAATCTGTCAAACTTGAAAATCAAAGAAGAAGGGACTCTAATAAAAGACCCAACATATTTGGCAAACTATACAAATGATTATTTTAGTAGCATAGGAATAAAATTACAGGAAAATTTTCTAACAGCCCCTCAGGTCAAAAAGCCAAATAACGGTGTATCACACTCAATGGTGTTATTCCCTACAACACAGGAAGAAGTCTATAAAGCAGTCAGCAAACTGAAAAACAAAAACTCAGCTGGTCTGGATGAAGTCCCCATTTTTATAATTAAGGACTGTATCAAGAGCCTACTTCCACCTTTAGTTGATATTATAAATCAATCTTTCAAGCAGGGCTACTTTCCAGACTATTTAAAATATGCAAAATTACTACCTCTCTTCAAAAAAGAGGATGCAAGAAAAATTGAAAATTATAGGCCAATTTCTCTACTATCATGCTTTGCAAAAATATTAGAAACTATTATGAAAGATAGGCTAATGAATTAATTAAATAAATTCAACTTACTGTCTGTTGACCAGTTTGGATATCGATCAGGGAAAAGGCAGAATCAGCAACAGCACACCTCACAAAACACATTCTAGAAGCATTAGATAAAGGGAACTACACAACAGGTATATTTCTTGATCTAACTAAAGCGTTTGATACAGTAGACCACAACATATTGTTAAATAAGTTAGATGAACTGGGAATAAGGAGACTTGTGAAAAAGTGGTTCCAGTCATATCTAAAAAATAGAAGACAGATAACTGAAATCTCTCATATTTCATGTTGCTCAAACTATATTGTAAAGTATACTTCAGACCCAAATTATGTAAATATACGTGTCCCACAGGGTAGAGTCCTTGGCCCAATACTATTCCTCATTTACATAAATGACTTCCCACAGAGCATCAAGCATGGACAAACAATATTGTTTGCAGATGACTCAAATGTTGTAATCAGTGACAAATCACCAGATGCACTAAAAGAAAAAGCCGAACAAACACTAAACAGTGTACGTGAGTGGGCATCCAATAATAAACTAACACTAAATCTTAAAAAAACAAATGCTGTTAACTTCTATGTCTGTAAAAAACCACACTATAACAACTTTAAGTTAAACGATGAAACTATAGAATGTGTAGACTACACAAAATTTCTTGGTATGCATGTTGACAGTCAGTTAAAGTGGGAAGAACGTATTAAAATACTTAGTAACAGAATCGCTACAGCATGCTATGCTCTTAGAATTCTGACTGCAGTGTGTGATACTACATGTGTCAGATCTGTATATTTTTCTTATATCCACTCTGTTATTACCTATGGAATAATATTTTGGGGAGTCAACAGTAAAAATATTCAAATAGTTTTCAAATTACAGAAAAGAGCAATTCGTATAATAACCAAGAGTGGCAGTAGGGCTCACTGCCTTGAGCATTTCCAAAAGCTGGAAATCCTAACTGCCCCCTGTGAATACATTTTTCAAAGTATTGTGCATGTAAAAAAAAAAATTACTGCTATATGAAAAATAGGCACTTAAAGTAGTAAAGGAGTTTTGCTATTTGGGGAGCAAAATAACTGATGATGGTCGAAGTAGAGGGGATATAAAATGTAGACTGGCATGGCAAGGAAAGCGGGTCTGAAGAAGAGAAATTTGTTAACATCGAGTATAAATTTAAGTGTCAGGAAGTCGTTTCTGAAAGTATTTGTATGGAGTGTAGCCATGTATGGAAGTGAAACAAGGACGATAAATAGTTTCGACAAGAAGAGAATAGAAGCTTTCGAAATGTGGTGCTACAGAAGAATGCTGAAGATTAGATGGGTAGACCACATAACCAATGATGAAGTATTGAATAGAATTGGGGAGAAGAGGAATATGTGGCACAACTTGACCAGAAGAAGGGATCGGTTGGTAGGACATGTTCTGAGGCATCAAGGGATCACCAATTTAGTATTGGAGGGCAGAGTGGAGGGTAGAAATCGTAGAGGGAGACCAAGAGATGAATACACTAATCAGATTCAGAAGGGTGTAGGCTGCAGTACGGACTGGGAGATGAAGCAGCTTGCACAGGATAGAGTAGCGTGGAGAGCTGCATCAAGCCAGTCTCAGGACTGAAGACCACAACAACAACAATAACATGAAAAATTCTTTAGTACAAAGCTATGAAACTAGAAACCAATACAATCTGCATCTAGAGAGGAAAAATAAAGTTAAAACTCAGCAGAGCTTGTTGTACAATGCCGTTAAATTATATAATAAATTACCCCAAAAAATAAAAGATATTGACACAATTTGACAGTTCAAAACAAAACTAAAAAAATTTTTATTAAATAAAAGTTATTAAGCAGTAATGGACTATCTGAATTAAAACCTGTAGTGTAATTAAAGTAGCCTGCATTGTAATACATGAGGAAATAATTATAATCTGAAATCCAAAATTGTACAGTACTATAAGAAAATTACAAATTACATAAGGATATAAAACTAATTTAAGATACCTCAAAAATGTGTGTAAATACTAATTTTATGTGTATAATTGTAGGTATATTGTATTGTATATGATTCTGCTGACGAAATCCACACAATGTAAATTGTTACATGAATTAATAAAGAAATCAATCAATCAGTCAATCTCAAAGACTGGCCGTTGAAGTATTGGGCGATGAAGAACTTCATACATATTATTACACATTAACTCAACACCATTGGCCAAAAGGCTGCAGTCAATGATTACAGTTTTGTGAATGGCCTTAGCACTAAGTGGAAGAAAACGAACATTTTATAAATAATATGATATGGACTGATGACTGTAGCTTCCTTCGGGAAGGTATTTTAAACCTCTACAACAGCTATTATTGGTCAGAACACAAACCACACATCACTCACGAATGTGGCTTTCCGGCAAGCTACGGCATAAACCTGTGAGAGGAGTGCTTTTGGAATCATGGCTATTGCCAGACCCTGTATCGTACATTTATTTACAATACTTCGCTTGACGTATTAGAAAACTTGTCATTTGGTGGCAGCTATAGTTTCAGCACGATACTGAACCACCACACCTTGGAATGCATGTGTGTACCTATTTAAATGAAGCCTTTTCAGGGAAATGGATTGGTCTAGAGGTCCAATGTTCTGGCTTCCACATACCACAGACCTTAATCCACTAGTGTTTTATTTGTGGGGACACTTAAAGGAACATGTATATACTACTACACCTGTGGATGTGCAGGGCCTAAAAGCTCGCGTACATGTTGCTTTTGCAATGGTGGGGGCAATTGGGCTGCCTAGGGTCCAGCAAAGTACAATACAGAGGGTGACAAAGTGTTTCCGAATCTGAGGTGGTAACTTTGAACATCTTCTCTAATGTGAATGTTGCTTATAAGTCTACATGCCAGCTCTAAGAAGATAAGCCTGGACATCAAACATACAGCATGGAATAATTATGCATAGCATCATGTGCAATCTAGTGTAGAATACACGTTGCGTTTTTCATACCTCATTGGCTACAGATAACGTTACTCTATCCACTATCATCTTCTATTGGCTTTTTTTGGTTCACGGATGAAACAAGGTGGTTATTTTCATCTGTGAGAAGTTTTTGTTATCTCTTAATGTTTAAATAAAGGTAACAGTAACAGAAAGAAATGCAGAATATACTGCATTGTGGAGGTGTAAATTGGATACAATTTGACAATACCAGAGAAGGAAAGTTGGTACTCACCATATAGCAGAGTTGCTGATTCACGATAGGCACAACAAATAGATTCACACAATTATAGCTTTTGGCCATTAAGGCCTTTGTCAGCAGTACACACACACACACACACACACACACACACACACACACACACACGAAATGTGCGTGTGTGTATGTGTGTGTACTGCTGACAAAGGCCTTAATGGCCGAAAACTATAATTGTGTGAATCTTTTTGCTGTGCCTATCGTGACTCAGCAACTCTGCTGTATGGTATGTAGCAACTTTCCTTCTCTGGTATTTTTACATTCCATCCTGGATTTTCCACTGTTGGATACAATTTGATGCTTTAACTGGGGGGAGGTGGGATGATGATGATGATGATGATGATGATGATGATGATGATGATTGCCACGCATGCGAGTTGAACATCAGCGAGTCTGTGCATCCATTCCCCACAGTATTGCCTCGTCTCACTGAGATTGATGGGACAGCTCTGGTACAATGTAGAGTTCATGCTACTTGTTCTTGATCATGATGCATGCAGTTACGGCATTGCCAGAACATCTTTTATAAAATCGCATTTCTATTAAATCAATTGGTGAGACTAGGTTTTGCTAGATAAACTTTTGTTTTTAATTAGGATGAGGAACTGCATGCCGGCCGCCAAATGCGGTATTTTTTCTGCACCCTGTAGTTGCACTGACCTAAATACAAGCTGAAGGCTAAACAACATGTCATGATGAAACTGATCATTATTGAAGCAAAGTGAGGGTATCCAGATTTGTGCCCATTACAACAATTCCACAATTTTTCCTTCATAAGGGGGGGTGGGCGGGGTGAGAAGTACATAAAAGATGGTGTCTGTAGTCAAGCAACTAACAGTGCATTGACTGAAAGGACTTTGTAATTCAAAAGAAGGGAAAGCAGTCTAGGATAAATATTTGGGTACAGTGGAGGACATACCCACAACCCAACGCAATGGAGATGCAGCAAGACAAAAAAAGAGAAAATTTGACGGTCAAAACACAAAAACGTTCCATTAATAAAATACAACTGAAAAACTATCAGTCAAAATCAATCATAGTTTCATTCCTTTACACAATGTTAAGAGCATACAACAAATTGACAAGAAAGAGACAGTTGACTGTGAAGAATGCTTGGATGGCACAAATGAAACAGGACTGGTCCAGCACACAGTTTTGTAACCCAGTTGCTTAGGGTAAACGCAGTGAGTACTCTGGCACATGATAAGAAATGTTAATACTTTATTAGTTATTACAAAAAATATTTATTCTCATTTCAACACATAATACCATATAAGTTACATTTTCTGAAGAGAACACTGCTGACACGAAAAAAAAAAAAAAAAATCACGCTACAAAATCCACACATCTAAATAAAGGTTCTATTAGTGCGTTTTTTTCACCCTTGTCAACAACATTCTGAGCAAAATTCAAAGAATCACAGAGTTATATTTAGCTTCTTGAATTTACATGAATTTTAATACACTAATGAAATATTTACAATACAAACTTTTAACTCATCTCTTTTATCTTCACATATTGGCTTTATACAATTGTATAATTCCATTCACATGTAAACATTCATAAAATCTGGAAGATTTTTTTAAAATTTCCTACTCTACAATAATAAACAAAAAAAAAACTAAAAATAATAAAAATCAATGACACAGTCATTGAGTTATGGACGGTATGTGAGAGACTAAATTAGAGCTATATATGCTCTAAAAGCGAGAGGTTAAGAGGAACTACCAAGTCCTTACATTTGATTTAAATAATGCAAGAGAAATTTCTTCTGATTTGGTCCCTACATTACCTCCCGACTTGTACCACATTCAGTTATTTTAAAGCATCTGTTTTACACTGTTAATTGTTTTAAAGGAATAGATAATGTTTTCCCAATAAATATCGAATTATGTGCTAAAATGTGTGTGTGTGTGTGTGTGTGTGTGTGTGTGTGTGTGTGTGTAACAAGCATGGGCACAGGAGAGGATAGAAAGACAGTGAAATAGAGACCGAGAGAGAGAAGATTTGGGGGAAGGAGTGATTTTGCAATTACGTGATGCTATTAAAAGCAAAAAAGTATCAAAACATGTTCTATCACCTAGACTTTTTGTCACATAACTTTCCCTAATATCAAAAATTTCTAATTTTCAATTAAATTTCTCATTTACAATTAAATTTCTCATTTTCAGTTAAACTTCTCATTTTTGTATGTGCACAATGTAAGGGTTATTCCTTACACACTTTTATGATATTAATTGAAATTCCATGATGGAAAACCCATTTAAATAAAGTTAGGGCAGGCATACTATTACATATGCATGAAATATGGATAATTTTTTTACATAAGAACAAAATTTTGAAAGTCAGCTAATATTAAATGTTAATGTGTGTCTATGAACCGCCCATTTTCGATCTGTAGGTCAGTGGCTGCCTGTCCTCATTAAGCTCACCTCTTCCAACCCTCACTTCTCTATTACGTGTCAACACATGCATGAAATGTCATGTCTTTTCTGGCAGTCAAAAGTTTGTGTTAACTGTGCACTACATATTACAGTGGACATAGTACAGTCTATTTTCCGAAACTGAAACATATAATGCAGCTCCTACTTAAGCAACCTAAATTTGTATGTTCAGTGTGAAGTAGTTGTTTACAAATAAAAAGAATAAACTTAGTTGTTACAAGTTTCTGAAGCCACAGAAGCACACACACAAATGGCATACAAATGCACATGCCAATAAGTCTTAGCATATAATTCTCAGAAACACTGACACTAAGATATATGATAACCGCAATTAACATTTCATATTTCTGTGGTCTTCATTTCTTAGTTGCTTGAGACATCTATGTGAAATCACAAAATTTCTCTATCAAAAAAATAAAATTTCCACTGATGTGCCAACTGGTAATATACTATGAGATATAAAACAACTCTGTCACATACAACTTAGTATAGTTTCACTCTGCTGACAACACCGATTTTCTTCACAGAAGTTATGCAATTAGTGTAGTATAAACATGGATAAATAGCTGAAAAAGCTTTGTAAGATGAATAAATGACTGCATAACTGAATCAAAGAGGTATTCTGGACCTTATTTCCATACGTCACTGGAGAGACCTTTAAATAATGTGCTGAACCTTAAATGTGATACCCAACTTGTACGTGAAGAGAGCAAAGAGCACAAACACAGTGTACTCTTGCGTGTACTGTTCAAACCAAAGTAGCATCAGTTAAATACAGTTAGTTTGTTACAAAAACTGTACCTCGCATCTTCACACTCATAACTCCCCCCCTCCCCCCTACTCCCTTCAATAATGTGCAGTGCACACACTTTTGCTTATAAATACACATGTACCATCAGCACAATTTATATCACAAACATCCACCAGTCATATCATGAAAGCTATTTTGAAGCATGTTAAATGTATTACAATTTGAAACTTAAATGTGTTACAGTTTTAAGTTCAAACCATGTATTTTTACATATAACAGAAGTTTATAGAAGGTTTTATCATCCATTTGTACCCACAATATCATAAATCAAATCTGGATCACAGGAGAAAATAAAATCCACGTTGGGCATTACAGTGGTTCATTCATGAGAAAAATGAAGCTTCAGGTAAGTGTATTCAATATGCTGCTTACACTGAAACTTTCTAATACTTTTATTCTCCTGATGTCCAATCATGACTCCAAACAATAATAATAGCTCTTTACATCAAAGCTACCATCACCACATAGTCTTCTATGTGTACATCACCTGAGAAATACATCAGTTCAACAACTTTGGTCTCCAATACAAAATTCTCTCCTTTAGCTTGCTGCTCCTACACCCAATGGAAGATATCTGTTTAAAAAACTGTCATTGCTGTAGCACTGTGACACCTCACAATTCCTAAACGCAAATTTCAAATGTTTCTGCATCCTGCCAATTGTGTTTCTTTCTGCCTTTACAGGCTGTCTCTTTGTTACAGATGTGAAAAGGAATACACATGCCTCAGTAGAATTATGCTGCTTGTGAAAATGAGGACCGTAAATGACACTGATATAGTTGTCGCCAGATTGTAGATAGGGCAGTAAGGACATTGGCTGCTTCCACAAACTTCACAAATGTTTAGCAAATATGTCTGTAGTGAGTCAAATACTGTCTCATTGAAGCGTTCTGCAACAATAAAAGTACAGAGTGTTACATCCACATTTGCATTTACTACCAACATTATTGTAAGAAGCCAACACCATAGACAAAAATAAATCTTATCTCTCACACAGTTATCATGTCTTACAAAATGATTGGAATGGTTGAAGTGTAGAATGATAAATGACTTGAGAGCTACTGTTGCACCTATGGTAGACTCAAAAGTTTAACTGAGGTGATCTTACCTGGAGCATAGTAGTCGTAAACCCTTATCGGAAGGTAACGAGACATATTTGCCACTGGATACCATCGCTCTATTGTGAAATTGATGCAAGTATCTGTGTGATCCAACTGAAATACAAATTTCATATGAGAAGAGACAGTTAAATGGCAAAACAGAAAGTATTAGAGTTACCAAACACATATCCTAACACTTCAATTGAAGATAAAAAATGCAACCAGTAAAACCAAAATTCATAAAGATGGGAAAGGAAAAGCCTTCTTTAAATTATCTGTGCAGCATCTCAGTACTCTTTTTGTATGGTTTTATATCAATTTTTCAATTTGTTTGGATAAAACTGAACACTTCATTTTCACGTTACACTTTAATTCTATTATGAGTATAATGTTTAATAGTTTTCTAACTAAGGAATAAACGTATGTTATCTCAGAACTAATTAGTAGAAATCATTGATCATAACATAATATTCCGTTAGGATCAGAAACTAGTATTGAAACTGTTCTTAAATAAGTTAGTTTCAATTACCGACAATTTCACAGCCACTTTGATCTCTCTAAATAAGATTATGTTATTCCATACAACTACCCCATTTGATTATTACTCGGAATCTTTTCCACACATGAAAACAGAAAGTAAACATCTAATGATTAATTTCTTCACAGTTATTTCAATAATTTCTTGTGATATTTCCTTCGAAGTACAATATTAATAATCTTACTACTCAACCACTTAGGAACTACAGTAAAGAGCTGTCAAGTCATCAACAATGTATTGTTCTTATACTTTCTACACATCAGGAGTACTGCATCAGAGCATCTCATATCAGTACATTAATGGCACAAGATGCGACCAACGTGTTTCTAGGTCACAGACAACTTTATAATTAAGGTCAGCAACCGTGGCTCCCTGTGATTTACATTCAACACATCGTCACACCTCCACTCAGATATCATCTTTACAGTTTTCATGACACATTTCTTCTGCTTACTGGAAGTATATGTTATCAAAATGAAGTCAGGCAAAATCAAAAAACAGAAAATCCAGGGTAGAATGTAACAGTATTATGAGAAGGATAGTTTGCTACTCACCACATAGCAGAGATGCTGAGTCTCAGATAGGCACAACAAAAAGCTGTCAGAAAGTGAGCTTTCGGCCAGCAACGCCTTCTTCAGAAATAGACAATACACACACACACACACACACACACACACACACACACACACACACACAACTGCAACTCACACACATATGACAACAGTATCTGGCTGCTGAGGCAAGACTGAGTTTGTGTGGGAGTGTTTGTGTATGTAGTCTTTTTTCCGACAAAGGTCTTGCTGGCCGAAAGCTCACTTTCTGGTAGTTTTTATGATGTGCATCTCTGCGACTCAGCATCTCCGGTATATGGTGAGTTGCAACTATCCTTTTCATAATACTGTTATAACATGAAGTCAGTTTATTTCATATTCTGATATGTTAGTAGTACCAGTTCCTTCCAAAACTACTTTTGCAACAGAAATCTTCGCTTGTTGTGCACTTCTGAACATTGTGTGCTCTATGGCTTTCTGAGGCAACCCTCAGTGTGGATGGTCTCTTCGAGCTGCCTCCGAGCGCCAGTGTGTGCTGCTACTCGTAACTTTGGTAAGTACAACTTGGTTTTTTATTATGCGGTTTTCCACAGAAAACGTCATCTATAAACAGACTACGTACTGTGTGCAGCACATTTGATACAAACACAAAAATGCCCCCCTGTGCTGCCCAATTCACCATTCACTTTTGAGCATGAAGAACTTGTGCCCACCATAGCAGAACAGTGGGTATTACACTAATTGTGAATAGGATCACCTGAAATTTTTTCAAACATAGGTCTGCAGTTGAAAGAAACTTTTTAAACAACTTCATAACTGCCTGCAACTCTCACCTTCTTGGTTTATTCTCAGTACAATTGTACAGTTCAGGCCTTCCTACACTGTTTTGTATATAAATCAATGACCTGAGCCTGCACTTTTGAGAGCTAAATAGTTCATATATTTAAAATTTGGCAATATTTGCAATCATGGTTGATTCCATATTCATAATTGACATCTAGTGTATTTCAAAATGGCTGATGGCTGAAACTGCACAAATCAAATGAGAATAAATCATGAAGTACAGTTATGGAATCATTTCAAAAATAGTCTATTTTGGAAGCTATCAAATGTGGAAGGATCTGAGAACTTGGTGGCAGCTAACACTACTGTAAATAAATTTCAACATACTGATGGCAAAATTAGTGAGACGGCAATTTCTGATGCAGGATAGAGTATATAGTCAGCTGTCATTATTAAAATTTACATAACAAATCTTATGAATTAATCATCCAAAGTGGAGCTATCGCAATTTTTATAAAGAAATCTAGTTAACAACTTATCCAATACCACACAACAGTCAATCAAACTGCATACAAAAATAAATAAATAAAATAAAAGTATATTGGCTACTGTGGAGATATATCTGAGCAAATTTGCAAGGAAATAGTTTTCAGCAACTTTGTAACTGCACACATATACCTTCACAGAGAAATAATATCAATCAGACTTTTAACTGAGTTCTGTAGTTAATTCCTGTCATTCACAGTACCTAAAAATCATTTCTGATACTTTTTTGTGGAGTAGGTTCATACTCCTAAAGTGGACACCTAAGACTGCTCCTGCAGGCATTGAACAAGGCTGCCAGAATAGGTCTGAATAGTATCAGATGTCAAATGTCACAACAGGAAATTACTAAGGAGAGCCCCTTGCTATGCTGCTATTTACTATACTAAGTAACATGCAGCTAAGCAGAGTTGATCACCTCCTACAACTATTAATTTGCTGCAAAATGTAACAACAGATGAAAAACCACACAATGTGTGTCTATACAATCAAAACAGAGACGTTAAGCTTCCCACATTCTCACCAAAACAACCACAACTCCAGTTCATGCAGGCTGAATGTGTATTTCATCGCCGCAGTGTGTCACATAACACTGGTAATTTTAATATAGTGGTTTCACACCTGGACCCAGAAGCGATATAAGAAACCAGAGAAACACTGAAATAACTAATTTACACTGCAATAAAGAAAGCTCTTATACAGCATTACACATTGTCACCATAACATCGATTACAAGAAATTGTCACAGATAATAAGGCAGGTGACAAGTCTCCATCACAAGTCGTCAAGTACTTACGTTAATCAGTGGGCCCTGAACTTCTGCCTGATAAATCTTTGTGTGTGCTATGACTTTGCAAAATTCCAGCCAACTTTTGTGCTGTCATGTCACAACCAGACTTTCTGTTGCAAGCCTTAGCAAAAAATGCAGACACCATCGCAAACAGCTTAGGTGTAATTTCCGCACAAGTAACAATACTCAACATGCAAATTAGCAACATACTGAAAACAACTACAAAGTAACAGCTAGAAAAAAAGAAACAATGCTGCCCCACAAGACATGACAGAGCAATTTTAGTGTCTATCTACAAAGGACCAGTAACACACTAACTGTAACAACACAATATGTGCTTGCTGTGGCCAACAATTCAACAATCCCTAACTACACTGAAAACAGTTAATGTTGCCACATGGATTCTCAGCTTACAGTATAATCGGTGCAGACTTCCTATGTAACCTGCTAAATCGTTGATTGGTACCAATACCCACAGAGAAGATACTAACTTCCACATCAGGTCAAATGTAGTGCCTACAGCTTCTCACATGAAAGTGTCTGTTTCCTCTACAACATCATCTGCACGGGGGATATTATCATTCAATTTCATACCAGCAGTGACATAGCACACACATTCACATCATGCAAGAACAACTCTGTGAGTCCTAACAATTCGTATACTGCAGACAACACCACAACACTATCTGAGGAAGTACTTTTTGTAACCAGCTTGTGGACTTTCCACTACCCACTAAACACAGCAGTGACACCAGCAAACATTTGTGCATGCACACACACACACACACACACACACACACACACACACACACACACTACTCCACATTATGTCCCCATAACACCGGGTCACCTCATCACTTCCCGTGCCTAAAGAGAGTGCCTAGCAGCGTAAATACAGTTCGACTAAGTTCTGAAGGTGAGTGTTGCAACCAGGTCTGATAGTCCTTGGACCCCTCCAATTGATATGACACGTAAAAAGGATCATGGAGAGTATGTGGAGGCTACAGGGCACCCCATGTCCAAAGTGGCTGATTTTACCAATACTCTTTGCAACACCAAAATATTCAGTGTTGCAGACTGCACCAAGCCATTTTCCCAAATTCTCATGAGTCCACCCCACATTAAATAAGCAGCAGTGATTACACCACTAGGATTGTTTCAGCACAGTTTTATGCCGTATGGACCCAGAAACACTACATGTTATACAGATGACATTTCAGCATTCTCTACTTAAACAGAGCAGCATGTGAAACATCACTGTGCTGAGTTATTATTGATGCCACTTGCTCAAACTATGTGCTGCCCAGTAACCAATCACAGCACTATTCTCACGCAAATACAGGGTGTGCATTAAGTCCGGGAACACTTCCAAAATGGTTCAAATGGCTCTGAGCACTATGGGACTTAACTTCTGAGGTCATCAGTCCCCTAGAACTTAGAACTACTTAAACCTAACTAACCTCAGGACATCACACACATCCATGCCCGAGGCAGGATTCGAACCTGCGACCACAGCGGTCGCGCGGTTCCAGACTGTAGTGCCTATAACCGCTCGGCCACCACGGCCAGCGAACACTTTAAATTATTTACTGCACAAGAACCAAACATTGTGCAGATATCATACATATGTCATTTTGAAGAGAACCCCATTTCATGTATACCGATACAGCGTAGTTTGGTAATTTGCTGATAGTCAGCGCTAGTCGCAAACATGGCGAGTTCAGGTGCGGAACAAGCTTTCTGTGTGTTGTTGTTCAACAAAAATGTGTGCTACAGCTGTTTAACAAAACTTTAGAACAAAGTACAGTAAGAAACCATCAACAAGGAAGGCCATTTACCACTGGCACAACAAATTTGTTATGATGGGTTGCTTGTGCCTGGCAAAGAGAAGCGGATGTCCCAGTGTGAGTGAAGTGAATGTGGAGCGATTATGAGAGACATCCATAAGGAGTCCAAAGAAATCGGTGCATCGTGCATCCTGTGAACTCTAAATGGCACCAATGACAGTGTGCAAAGTCCTGGGACAGAAGTTCAGAAGTTGTCTATGAAACAAGTTAAATTGGAGCTAGTGCAGCAGCTCAATGGTGATGACAAAGACAAGTATTTTGAGTTTTGTTCAAAGTTGCAACAATGGAATGAGGATGGGGATGGCATTGTTGATCATTTAATTTTTAGGGACCAAGCCACTTTTCACACTAATGGGAAAGTGAACAGACAAAATTGTCAAATCTGGGGTATAAAGCATCCTCAAGAATGCATTGAATTTAAGTGCGATTCCCCAAAGGGGAATGTTTTTTGTGCCTTATGTTGAAAACTGTACAGGCCATTCTTCTTCGCTGGGAGCACTGTCACTGGATATTCCTACTTGTCCATGTTGCAGCAATGGCTGATGCCTAAGATGCAATTGAACTCTCCATTCATCTTTCAGCAGGATGGAGCTCCACCCCATTTTCATCGTGAAGTTCGTGGGTACCTGAACAAGGAACTGCTGCATCGATGGATAGGCCATGCTACAGAAGGAGACAGCTGTTTCATGAACTGGCCTCCCGGTGCACCAGATCTCACTCAGTGGGACTTTTTTCTGTGGGGACAGATTAAATATCTGGTGTATGTACCACCTCTACCATGTGATGTAGCAGAGCTCCGGGAGAGAATATGGGAAGCGACTGCCACAGTCGACAATGCCATGCTGGGATAGGTATGACAAGAATTCGATTACCATATTGATGTCCGCTGGGTCACATATTGAATGCTTGTAAAAAAGCTTTTAGAGTTTCTGTTCAAAATGCAATATGTATGACATCTGTACAACGTTTAGTTCTCGTGCAATAAATAATTGAAAGTGTTCCTGGATTTTATGAACACCATGTATACTACAGGCAATCATGAAGTCCTGAGGGCAAGGCAGCTTACCACAACCTTAAGAAACATCTGTCACAGGTAACATTGTAGGAACACCCAAGACTGAGCTCCCCTTTGGTGCTTATGATCAATGCGAGCCCAACAGCAGTAGATTCAGCTCTGCAACAAAAAATGTATGGCAAATGACGGCCACTCTGTCTTTTCTAAGAACTTAATGCAGCAGCACCAAAACTGGAGTGATTTCGACCATGAATTGCTTGTTATTTACTTAGCCATCAAGCATTTCCAGCCCTATGTCAAAGGGAGACATTTCACAATTTTTACAGATCACTACCTGATACCAGAAACCTTTTAGCAAGACACAGACCTCAGCCCACCGTGACATGCAGGCATGTCAAGTATGTGTATATCACATAATTCCCACCTGACGTGTTTTGCAAAGCGGGGAAAGACAACTTGGTCGCAGACTGACCATCTTGGAACTGTAGCAGTTTAAACTCAATTCATTGGACAGAGATGGCATCTAAATGCCATCTTATACAGGAGCAGTGAACAGAGTTGCAGCTCAGATGTGTGTCAGCTCCAAATTTGTCACACAGAATTTGGTGTGATGGGAGGCAGTGACCCTACATACCAGGACATCACCACCATCGGTTTTCAATGCACTGCATAACCTGGCTCACCCAGGAATCTGAGCCGCAGCAGCCAAGTTAGTTTCCAACAATGGCGTGTGTGTCCCAGAGCATAAAATGACTGTCGCACACAGGCACGTGCACACCTGTTACATCATCGTAATAAGATCGGCAACCACATTTTCGTGCCTCTCTCTCACTTTACAATGCCATCAGCATGATTTTACCGTATGTGTGGACATTGACGGCCCATTTCCATAATCTTTGGGACATCATTATTCACTCATGATCATCAATCGTTTCACCAGGTGACGAGATGTTGCCACAACCCAGGATGTGTCTGCAGAGATGGTTGTGAGCGTTGGTGCACATGTGGTTCTTCAGGTTTGGCTTTTCAGAAAATATAACCACAGACTGTGAGGAGCAATTTCAAACCCAACTTTTCCGAAAACTTTTCCTACTGTGTGGCTGCAACCACACGCACGCTACAGGCTATCACCCTGCCAGTCAAAGGGATGGTGTAAGTGGTTCCACCACAAGCTCAAAACTGCTCTAATGTGTAACCCCTCGTTGTGATCGAAAGCACACTCAGATTGAGAATGATAGTGAAAGAAGAAGCACAATGCTCCCTGCACCATTAGTCTATGGTGAGCAGCTGCAGCTTCCAGGAGAATAATCACACCAGTTGTTCCAGAGGTATGTACACAGTTCATGCAACAACTCAGAATGAGGAAACACTGAGTCTACCAACCCTGTCAAACATGAAGACTAGCAGGTGTTTGTGCACAGGAATGATGCAGTGCAGCCACAGCTCATTTAACCTTACTTTGAATCCTGAAGGAAAGTCTCCAGATGAAGCCACAATTCCCAAATTGACGTGTACACCTAGGAGGGTGCACTCCTTGGTCAGCTCTCGTCACTGCACTCCAACGTAGAGGACACCAAAGCAACACTCGCAGAACAGGAACACCCAAAGCCTGCACCGCCCGACTTCACAAGAACTGGGAGACAAGTCAAGTGCAAGTCCCCCATGACCCAGTGTCAAAAACAAAAAAGGGTGGGAGGGGGGGGGGGGGGGGGGAGCTGATTTGGTGGCATCGATTGATTTACTTCGCCACAATGATTGACCGAAGTTACCACTGATTATAAAGGAATCGTTGCTTGGTTGGCATGGTTATTATTTACTCTCTTTACAATTGTGTTTCATGCAACAGTGAATAAATATCAGCCATCAAACTAAACAGCTATTTATGTCGAAACTATCTATCATACAAAGTTTCCATAAGTTAATCAGTATCTTCTTGGCAGTTGGATTGTAATTTATATTAACTTCATTCACTGAGTCACATTCAGATGCAGATGGAACACTATTTAAGGTAGCAGTCCATTCTACCAGTAACACCTTGATGATTCTATACAAATGTTCCAATAACCTAAAGTCTTTCATTAAGTATTAACTGCACCATCTGTAAGGGACTCCATAGAAACATCACCCCTAGCTCAGTATGGTGAACCACCGCCTCTTAATTTATAATATTTGTTACAATCTGCATCCAAGCACCTTCTTAGCTATGCTATACCCCCTTTTTCTAGTTGCAGAAAGAGGAGTAAAATCTACGTGGTATCTTTATCATATTTTGGTGATCCTACACATTGAAACACATCTTTGCCTCATATCTAAATGCTGGGGAACATCATGGGGCTGTCATTGGAAGTGTGAGATGTCAGTTTTGCTCCACAAATAGATCTGCTATGTACACAAAGTGGTCCTACTTTTAGTGTCAAAACTGGGCAACATTATGCAAATGAAAACAATCTGGCCTTGATATGGCCTTCAGTGAAAAGACTGGACTGATGTTACTGTGCATGCTAGTCTGTGCAAACCTCCGCATCTCTACTGCAGTCTACATCAACTTGAACCTCTTTTCGTTATCCAAACCTCGGTATCCCTCAACAATCCCCATCTCAACTTCCTCCCATTACCAAACTGGCCATTCCTTGATGTCTGAGGATGTGACCTACTAACTGATCGCTTCTTTCAGTCAAGTACTGCCATAAATTTCTTCTTTCCCCCAATCTGATTCAATACCTCCCCATTACTTATTTGTTCTACCCACCTACCCTTCATCATTCTTCTGCAGCACCTCGGTCTGAAAGCTTCTATTACCTTCTTCTTTGAACCACGTATCATCCACGTTTCATCTCCGCACAAGACCTCGCTGTATAAATAAATAGCTTCACAAACAGATTTCTCAACGCTTAAATTTATATTCTACTAGTGACACACCCTGACTCTGCACAGGTAGCAAGCACGAAGAATCTACGGCCGGACAACTTATCTGGTGTAGCACTAATTTGTTTATGGGGCACTGCATAAAGTTATGATAATAAATCAAGAGAACAATGTTGGTAACTGAATGCCATCACTTTCATACAAATTTAAAAATTAAGCACCACATGCCACTTGCAGGCATACTGCAACACCTGAAGGCATTGGCAGTCTTAAAGGCATCGGCAGTATGCCCATCGACAACCCGCTAATGATGTGAGCTGCGCCACAACGGCTGCTTCGTGCTTGACACTGGCAGTAACAGCTGGCCATTAGCTGGCCAGTCACTGTTGGACCTGCTCCTGCCGCTGCATGCACTGCTGTAACTTGCAGCTCCCATCACTGCCACAAGATGTGACTTCAAATGTCAATTGAATACGGAACAGAAAACAACCGTGCCTCCTGAGAACTTTCCGACTCCAATGCAAGTCTGCCGTGAATATCGAAATCCCTATAGTACTTCCTGAGAGTAGCCCAAACATACCAACAAGAGTGAGCAGGTAATTTCAATTTATATACAGGGCAAGTATAAATGATTCATTCATTTTCAACGATCCATATTTCCCACAGTATCATGTTGCAAATATGACTAATGCATGAACAGAATCATAAACTCACCAAGTTTGCACTGTTCATGTTGCAAATATGACTAATGCATGAACAGAACCATAAACTCACCAAGTTTGCACTGTTCATGTTGCAAATATGACTAATGCATGAACAGAACCATAAACTCACCAAGTTTGCACTGCACCCACCAGCTGCCATTGAAAGTGCAGTGCCTTGACGAAATAGCAACAAAGGAAGAAACATTTTCATGTGTTGGAATATGTCCGATTTTTGTTCATTACAACAGTGCAACATGTATTCAGAAGGAATTATGGAAAAGAACCACCATATAAACAGAGCACAGTACATTGTTATAGACAATTTGCGGACACTCGTCTCTGCCAACAGGAAAGTACCAGTTGATCAATTGTCAAGTGTGCCAGATACAACCATAGAGAGGGTGAGGGAAAGTTTCATATGCAAGCCAAAAAAAATCAACAGTCCACACAAGCCACAAATATGGAATGCCGCAGCAAACTGTGTGGAAGATTTTGGAGTGGCAGTTACCGCCTCACTGGAGCATCAATGTTGGTCACTACATAAATAACAAACTTACACATTGCTGGATCAAGAATAATGGTGGTGACTATACGGCTCTATTCCCTTCGCCCCTCATCCCTCCACCACGTCACCTGACCTAACACCTTGTGACTTTTTCCTTCGGGGGACATTAAGGATCATGTTTAAGAAGCCACCCTCACACTGTCAAGAATACTGGAACAGCTCAGAGAACTCATCAATGTTGCTGTGATGGCCATTAACAGGCTGCTGCTATATGAAGTATGGAACAATTGCTACACGAAGTATGGAACAACCTTGATTACCACTTGGATGTGTGACCAAAGGAGCACTCATAGAATATTTGTAGAGTGCAAAATGCAAACTTGGGAATTCGTAGTCCTATTCATGCATCAATCTTTGTTGTGCACAAAATAGTTTGAAGAATATAGAACTCTGATAATGAATGGCTCATTTACAGTGGCCCTCTATACTGAGAAGAGAAGAGATAGTAATAAATTATTCTCTTCCAGAAATGCTTTCTGTATTATAGAGAAGACAGATAAAACAAAACAATTAGATATTTAAGGCTAAAGCAAAATTAAGGTAGGTAATTTTTTTGCATAAATCTCACATAATCAGTTGATACATTTTGTTACAAGAGAATGGTTCAAAATGCCGTATCTCACTCACAGTTAACATCAATGTAAAATCAATTTATCTCACTTTGTTTTGACAAGTACACCATATTAAAAATAAAATTTTCTTCAAGGCTGATATAAAACTGGAGGAAAACATTAGTTTTTTAATTATTCCTGTTTTCTGTGATTTTTTTTTCCTTAAAAAACTTTGTACAATTTATTTGGTCTAACCGTGCAGGTGATGGGGAACATTATGAAAGTTTTTCTGCTTGCCACTGCTGGACCACAACACTCTTAAAAGTGCTGAAGTGCGCGTCATATATCTTGGCGGCCGAGTTTAGGTTCGTTCTGCGCATCTGACGTCACAAAACACAGTCAGCCAATGAACAGAGAACGACGTTGCCAGATCTCGACAGCAGTGCAGAGCACGGACGAGTGTCTTCAGTTTTAGAAACGTTCAGTCATAAATAAAGTAATAGAACAAAAGCAATGTCTTGATAGCACGCTTTCTTTTACAGAAAGTTTGGAAAAAGCATTCTTTATACCAATTGCTTCATATTCTATTAATTAATTAAACCAAACAAGCAATAAGACTCCTAATTCAGGCGATAGCAAGGAAAGGTGTTTGTATCGTTCTCACTAACCGCTTTTTCGCAATAAAGAACAGCGGTAATTGTACTTCGACGAAGCGTGAGTAATTCATAGACATACCAACAGTGTTTATAAGTAGTTGCGTGAGGTATTAGAGTCCTTATGGAGTTACACTGTTCGATGAGCTGAGGTAGTGGAACGGTTAAGGTGTTGGGCTGCCAAGTGAAAGGTTAAGAGTTCAAACCTTGTGCGGTGCTTAATATTTTCTTTTTTTAAAAACAATATTGGAGTGCCTTACTTCACGAATTTTATTCGTTTGAATGAAATTTCTAGTGCTTTGCCTCTTCATTAACTTTTTCGCTGCTGCAGACACGTGCTCCCCGCATTCCGCGCTGTGCGTGATTTTGTCATCACTGCACTTCTCGCCTGTGCAGACACATGGTGTTCCCACTGCTTTGACACACTTATCATTCGATTTCACAAAAACTATTTGGCCAAAAAATTTGATTTTTACACGTCTTCTTGCCTGATACCTTCCCCCCATAAATGACTTAATTTTGTTTTGATGTGCAGCATTAAATGTAGTAAACCATTGCACGAAATTTTGAAGAGTTTGCAGAGGTAAAAGTTCATAGCGCATACTTTCCGTATGGTCGATTTTAGTTGCCACAATGTTGAGAATGAAATGTGGACAAGATACCCAAATTTCGTATAATATTTACTGTATAACAATATCTCATTTAATTTAAGTACCACATAGGTGTCATATGTAATATTGAGAAATATTCCATCTTTCGCGACTGTAATAAAAGTTTTATATACACACGGCGCGTTTGGCTTTATTTTAAAGCACTTCCATTGGTGAAAGGTATGGCACATACACAATGATATTCATGTTCTATTTCTTGTTTTTGTTTCACAGTCGCAGTTTTACCAATGGTATTGAAATATATCCCTCTTCTGCAACTGTAATAAGCGACTTATTTAGACCAGACGCGTTTCTCTCTTTTGAAGCATCGTAAGAGGACTATATTTTGTGTCCTCCATTGCCAAGTCACCTTTCGTAGTTTTGTGCTGCGGTAGCACAATATTCAACGTTTGTGTTGGCTCATCAGTGTTTTAGCAAATAAATGCTGTTTGTGTGTGCCACACACAAAATTATATTTGACATAGCTCTGCGCACTTCACTGACAGACGGTATATTCAAGTCCTAATGTTTTTTTAAGTCCACAGTTTTGTTTAATGTATTTTGTCTACTTCCTTTTGATTGATTGAAGTGCTTTAAAATAAAGCCATACGTGCCCAGTGTAAGTAAAACTTTTGTTACAGTCGCGAAAGGTGGAATATTTCTCAATATTACATACGACACTTATGTGGTACTTAAATTAAATGAAATATGTAGGTATCTTGTCCACATTTCATTCTCAACATTGTGGCAACTAAAATCGACCATACGGAAAGTGTACTCTATGGACTTTTACCTCCGCAAATTCTTCAAAATTTCGTGCAAAGGTTTACTATATTTAATGTTGCATAATAACTGCGTTGAACATCGAAACAAAATTAAGTCATTTATGGGGGGAAGGTATCAGTCAAGAAGATAGGTAAAAATCTAATTTTTGAGCCAAATAGTTTTTGTGGAATCGAATGATAAAGAGTGTCAAAGCAGTCGGAACACAATGTGTCTGCACAGGCGAGCAGTGCAGTGACAAAATCGCCCACAGCGCGGAATGCTGGGAGCACGTCTTTGTAGCAGCGAAAGGGTTAATGCAGCCGTGGTGGCTTTACTTCATGAACTGCGCGCTCCCCCCTACACGTAAGCTTGCGAACTATGCTATACTATGGCGCTGCTTCTATTGGCGCGTGCGTCGTGTGCAACTGGCAACGCAGCAATCTCCCATGTCTGGGCGGGCATGCGCGAGTCGCCAAGATAAAAGAATTGAACTATAGTGTATTGGTTGAAAGTAAGTACAAGCGACATTTGGAAACTAAGGTTGCAAGGCCCATAGCTCCACCAGAGAATCGAGTTTTTCACGGTGAGTACCACTGTTGTGTATGGTGTCACACACTGAAATGAATGAGTGGTAACAGCCGTTAGTAGTGTTCCAACTCTTGTTATGGTGACGGCTAAGGATAAGCACTCTCATTTCATTTCCCGCCAAGTGTGAAAGTGCCAAATGTGCACTGAGATACAGTATCTGAATGCCAAGGGTATGAGCACCAGCATGATTTGTTGCAAAATTGTGTCAGTAATGGTAACATGTTACAAAACTGATAAAGAATTTCACTTCTGGAAGAATGGAAATTCATGAAGAAGAGAAAAGTGGATGCCTGTCTGTGGTCACTGATGAACTGGTGCAAAAGCTTAAGAGCATATTCGTTCTGATCGCCATGTGACCATTGATGACCTGGACAAACATTGTCCAGACGTTTCTCGAAACACTGTTCATAAAATTGTGAGTGATCAACTGGAATATTGCAATCTGTGTGTGCGATGGATTCTGAAGATGCTTACTGTAGCACACAACACCAACAGTCAAAACTACATGAACGTTTCCTTATCATTTTGCGGTGACAAAAAGATTTTACTTGACTCCATTGTGATGGCAGACAAAATGTGGGTTTAGCGCCATGCCCCAGAGAACAAGCGACAATTAATACAGTGGTGCCACACTCATTCTCCTTCAACAAAAAAATTCAAAACTCAGCAATCAACTAGCAAAGTCTAAGGCAGAAAAGGGGTGAAACAATCAACTCCGTGTGATACTTTGAGGCACTCAAGGAACTCTGCAAGGCCATGTAAAACAAATGTCATGGAATGCTGATAAAGGGAGTCCACATCCTTCATGACAATGCTAGGCCGCACTCCACCCAAGCAACACGGGAGTTGTTGACCTCATTTCGTAAGAATCTTTTAACCCAACCCAATCACAGTCCAGATCTCACACCCAGTGTCTGTCGTTTATTTCCTAAACTGAAGGAATATGTGGGTGGAAAGCATTTTCAGGAAATGAGGAAGTGAAAACTGAAGTGGAGAAACAGTTCAAGGAGTTGAAATTACAATGAAATCCAGACTATTAGATGCTTACAGGCATTGATAAATATCAACGGGGACAGTTTAAAATGTGTGCCCTGACCAGGACTTGAACCCGGGATCTCCTACTTATATGGCAACACTATCTGACTGAGCCTTCGAGGACACAGAGGATAGTGCGACTGAGGGACTTATCTCTGGCACATGAGACCCATACTTCCAACTTACTGTCCACAAACCACATTCGTAGTGTCCCTGCCCACTATACTCATTACTCGCGACAGTCAATCTACCAATTCCCGTAAGAGTTTGAGCAATGTGAGGGCATCCATACTGAAGAAGATCACTGACCAGTAAGCCGTATCTATATGGGGATGGTATCTGTTTTTTCGGACAATTCCGAAAGAGCAGATACCATCTTCATATAGTTTAAGGAGTTGGTGGGAGACATCTAAAATGCAGGTATTTAAAAAACTTGTCCCTCGGTTGACAAAATCCATTGGAGTAAATGGATATTATGTGGAAAAATTATGTAATACCTATGCTACCGTTCCTATACGTATCACTGAAATACATGCATTTGTGTTTGTAGCTCAAGTGATTGAGGCTCTTGTTACAAATACAAGAGAGGCCTCTGTTTTTGTGATTCTACTTTTATATTGTAGACTAGCTAGCATATGTGGATACTGTCTGCTAAATGTGTTGCGGAACAGAATTAACAGCAAAAAATCAATAAATGTAACAGTCATTACATCACGTCTAAAGTGGCTTTTTTACTGCACGAACAGCAAAAATGGTAGTATGAAATTATCTGTGAAATTTGTTGCCTGTCACTAAGTGCTCTCATTCTCAAATACTGGATGAATAAAATCTGGGTATTGACATGTTGTGGTCTATACTTCTTTTTCACTGGCATCCTCACCTCTTCGATAAGTAGGTGGTTCCTGCCCCCCCACAGGGATATGTGTACCAAGTTTGGTTGAAATCGGTCCAGTGGTTTCGGAGGAGATGTGTAACATACATACATACTTTTTTATAATATGTATATGAATATCTTTTTTTTCTGTGATCTAATTTAAATTACATGTAGCCTTTATGGCGCTCCTAGCTACAATGAAGTTACCAGAGAAAACCCCACAAAAATCTGTTTTGTAGCTTTGGAGATTAATGTGCTCAAAGACAAACAGATAGACATGATGGTTTTACTGATTTATTATTAGTGTAGATAACTCTGGTTTTGAAAAAACAAGTATGTTCAAAGAAAGTTAGCATCGATCTGGACATTTATATGTTCATACTTTTTACTGCCTGTAATAAGCCTGAATGTTCCCCCATATACCTGTGTATGATTACCTAAAAAATAAAGGCAACACTTTGTCTCATGTCTTCAAAGGTCAAATTTCTGTGCAAAAAACTCTGTGGCAGACTCCTCAAACACTGAAAAAATGTGAAAGAAAGCAGTTTCTCCATGTTCCACCTTGTTCTTCCATTCTAAAACTTCAAATTGCCTTATTTCCAGTTTCCTGTCAAGATATGATATTTCCCTATAAATGAAAGCTGTGTTTCAAACTTACTGTAAGCAAGAAATATGGTATGAAAAAAGTACTTCAACTGCTATATGCAATTCTTCCCCCAGTGAAAGCATTTTACACAATGTTAGAGAATATCATAAAAGAGAGATCACTGCCATTTCAAATCTATTATTACAACAGTACTTTTTTTTAAGTTTCTGTTGTCAGTACCTGATCAAGTTTTGTTTCTTTGGTTTAAGAATCTCATAAAATTTTCAAGGCATTGTTCAAAATGTGTAGATGTATACCAAATTCATTCCCAGCTGGGGTCCAGTTTTGTGTACAAACATAAATATTTCTCTGAAGGTCACACGGATATCAAATGTCATATTTAGTTAAACTTTTCTGGTGCATAAGAAATATGTTATGGAATGTTGTATCAATATTTCACATTAAAATGATGATGTGTTGGAAATCTTTTATTTGTGTATGTACTCCTTAGCAATCTGAAAAGACTGCTAAAGAACAAATGTAACTTGTAGTTGTCTAAACAAGTTTAGTATTAATATAATAGAAGGAAACATTCCACGTGGGAAAAATTATATATAAAAACAAAGATGAGGTGACTTACCGAACGAAAGCGCTGGCAGGTCGATAGACACACAAACAAACACAAACATATTCACAAAATTCAAGCTTTCGCAACAAACTGTTGCCTCATCAGGAAAGAGGGAAGGAGAGGGGAAGACGAAAGGAAGTGGGTTTTAAGGGAGAGGGTAAGGAGTCATTCCAATCCCGGGAGCGGAAAGACTTACCTTAGGGGGAAAAAAGGACAGGTATACACTCACACACACGCACATATCCATCCACACATACAGACACAAGCAGACATATTTAAAGACCAATATGTCTGCTTGTGTCTGTATGTGTGGATGGATATGTGCGTGTGTGCGAGTGTATACCTGTCCTTTTTTCCCCCTAAGGTAAGTCTTTCCACTCCCGGGATTGGAATGACTCCTTACCCTCTCCCTTAAAACCCACTTCCTTTCGTCTTCCCCTCTCCTTCCCTCTTTCCTGATGAGGCAACAGTTTGTTGCCAAAGCTTGAATTTTGTATATATGTTTGTGTGTCTATCGACCTGCCAGCGCTTTCGTTCGGTAAGTCACCTCATCTTTGTTTTTCTATATAAGTTTAGTATTATATATATGTGTGTCTTAAATTTAGTATTCTTTTGATTGTTTTCAATTAATAGATTCAGTACTGCAAACAAATGCAGCAGGTGACAAGACAGCACAGTGTCACATCGTGTGAAAATTCAGGTGAAAAATAACGCACTTTATATTTTCCAATCAGCAGCTAAAATTCCACACACTGAATTCCTGCAAAAGGCTACTACCATTTGCGGGGTGGTGAATGCAACTAGGTTTCAATATGACATATCTGACCATCCCTTGTTGGATAGAAGAACAGACTTGGTGACAAAATTACAGATAAAAATAAATAAATAATTAAAAGAGAACTGTTAATACTTACATAATCAAAGTAAAACACAACTTTTTGTTCCAAGAAACGTGCTCTATGCAAATTCCGCACTTGTCTTGAAAGAATATATGCATCAAGTTTCTGTTGTTGAATTATATAACCAGTAGGTATTGCCACATCTAACACAGCCATGCCTGACCTAACAGACTCATTAAGATTTGTCCATCTGGAAAAAAGTTAAAAGTCTTTTAGTCCCACAAAAAATCACTGCAGTATGATAGCCCATAATTATCTATCACCACCAATATACCTCTGACAGCTGGTGTAAGTAATATGTGACTGGTTTCGGCCATGGAAGTCAGCTCTTGTTCTTAATGAAAATGCTTTCACAGGTGGCTGTATCTGGAACTTGGGGTTATCTACATTATACTGTACAGACATTTGAAGTATAGCATAACCAGCTCCCTTAGCCTGAACTTTAACAGTTCCCCAAGCATGTGGAATCTGTAACACACATGACAGTTTAAAAATGGTATCTGTGTGGCTGATGTCTCATCATTCAAGAGTATGAGATACAACTGTTGATGTTTACTTACTTCTATTCTTTGAAGGTTTGCTATATTGGTCTCATGAACATACAGTGTCTTGCGTTCTCCTTGAAGTGCTGTTGCCTCAACCGTTACTGTTAGTGAGGATACATCACGCAACCTTGACCTGGTAGTGTATTCAATCAGAGCCTTCAGTGCAATCACAGTATCCTGGAAGTTGAACAAATATTACTGTTTCACTGTAAACTTTGCGGAAATGACTAGTATGACTGTATCAAGTTCATGCAGACACAAAGGGACAAAGTTTCCTTCATTAGGGATTTTTTTTAGGTAATCTAAGAATAAAATATTATAAAAAAATAGTTACTGATTCTCAGTGTTATGGAAAGGAAAATATAGATAATGCTTAGTGCTCATATTTTAATTATCAAAACTTGGCACTCCCTTTCATTATAATTGGAACCAAATCAATGTATTTGGCAGAACTCTTACACAAAAAAAGAACATTACAATTTTCCAGAATTTGGGATAATGAGTGGTCATTAAATTGCAAGTGCGTTTAGTACAAAGTTAATAATTGATTAATCACAAAATCTACTTAAACTTCTACCCTGGATGTAACATTTCATCATGGTTTTCCCTAATGTCTAACCTAAAAGAAATGATCTTCTACATTTCCCTGTTTCATATGTTGCTTCTCAGCAACGGTACAGTTATTTCAATGTAGCTATAGCCTAAATGGAAACATCCATAAGTTTTACAATTTCAAGTTTGTCTACCTATTCTATACTTCTTTTTTACTTGTTTATTTATCTCTCCACCTACTCATATGTATGACTACTACAATAAGGAGCAAATGTCCAGCAGTTAAATAAGTCCATTTCACTTTCCTTTCAGAAATTACTGGCTGCATAAAGAGTTTTTAGCACTTTAAAATTGCTAATTTGCAATAAATATTGGTCCTGCAACACCAGTTTAGCTCTTATAACTATCTGGATGACTAAGTTAGTTTGTCACCACAGGCCTCCTTTCACACTTCTCTCCCACAACTTCTGCAGTTTATATCACCTACCGTTTCCTCACCCTATCACAACGTCACCTTTAACTTTCCCCTATTTTACACACATTGCTTTACCTACCACAAGACATCTTTTCAAATTCTACCTACAAAAAGCCTTTGGCTCGTTATCAGTATTTTATTAGTAGAATACTTATTGTATACACAAATTATGTACATATTTTGTGTGGCTTCTATTCACTGTAAATGAGTGAAGTTTCTTCTTGCTTCACACACAACACCTACAGTTTAAAATTCAGCATTTTCACCCATTCCTCCATCAAATGTTCCATCTCCATTGCTCCCCAGGAGGGAATGGAGGAGGGGGGGGGGGGGGGGGGGCACGTCTATAAAAGAGCATCCAATGATCATGTTTGATCCACCTGTAATTCATTCAAAATATTTCGCATTTGAAATTTGCACTGATGTCACTAGGTTTTACAGCATTTTTTTACAGCTATAAATAAACACATTAAATGCTTATTCTTGTTTTTCTTATACTTTTTAAACAATATATAGATTACTTCTTACTGTAAATATGACATGTCTAGTTGCAGACAGTTGCTATGATATAAAATATAAACAATCTACATAGCAGTGGAGCTAGCTATCATTCATAATAACACATCACTGATACACACAAGCAAGCACACACACATGACCACCAACTCCATGGGCCTGAATGCAGCTATCATGTGGGATGGAATCAGCAGTCGGGGGGGGGGGGGGGGGCATGGTACAATAGTGGGAGGAGGGAGGAGCACCATCTAGTGCAGTGTCCAGGGGCTATAATGCCAACAAGTGCAGCATCAGGAGGTTGTGGTGGCAGATGGGTGGGGATAACAGAGAGGAGAAGGAGAGCGTTGGGGAAAGAGGGGTGGGTTTGTTGGCAGAGGGCAACAAACAAAGAGGGTGGGAGACAAGAAGGGGGGGGGGGGGGAGGTGATAGGACAGAGCGGGTGGAAACTGTTGGGTGGAGTGTGTGGGGACAGTATGTTACTGTAGGTTAAGGACAGGATAATCACAGGATCAGAGAATGTGTTGTAAGGATAACTCCCATCTGTGCAGTTAGGGTAAGATTGTAATGGAGGGGAGGATCCACATGGCTCGGCAGTGGAGCAGCCATTGAAATCATGCATGTTGTGTTCAGCTTGATGTTGATGCAAACTGAGACTGGCAGGGTTCAGTGTTGGAATTAGATTGGAGGGATTGGCAGCAAAGAAGTGTTTCCATTGCAGGGATTGGGAGAAGAGGAGTAGGTCTCTGACAAGTCCAGCATGGTCAAATTCGGATGTAGGACTAGATGAGAGGCATTGTGATAGGACAGAAACTTCTGCGGAGCTGAGGGTTTTGGTGGAAAGGTTAACAACGGTGTTGCGGGTATGTTTCAGCTGTGGATTTGGCAGTGCTGTAGGGAGTTTTGGGGGAAGTGACACGTTGAAAAGGTCAGCTAGGCAGGGTTTAGGTGCTATGAGGGGTGGACAAGGAGGAACACTGTTGGTAGGATTAGGTGTTGGATAGTGGTGCCCCCCAAGGTGACACTAAGATGTCAGCAGCTTGGATAATCCAGCTTCTGGAGAGTAAGGGATTCAATTTCAGAGATCTGATGTATGAAGCAGGGATTGTACAGCAGCAATCTCCTGCAGAGGGAGCAGAAGTTGTTCTGGGATGCCCATGCCATGGAGAAGAGTTTTGGCAGTACCAGGTTCATGAGGGCTATGGACAGGCAGAATCTGAAAAGGTGAAGGACATTGGGAAAGGAGGGGTGAGATCCAGGGAGAGGAATTTTTATGGTTAGGCCATTGAGGGGGGGGGGGGGGGGGGGTTCCATGATTTAGGCAGAATTTAAGAAATAGGATGTGGGACTGGGTTTTAGCCAGAGAAGGGGATAATTTTTTGAACTGGTACTGAAAACTGGAGTGATGCAGACATGGACAAAATAGGTGTTAATGGTCATGAGTGGAGCTGGATAACTCCTTACCAATACTCGACTGAATCCAGAGCCGAAACATTCCCTAACACTGTTGTTAACCTTTGTACCAAAACCCTTGCTCCACAGAAGTTCCAGTCCTATCAAAATGCCTCACCTTTAGCACCACACTCAAATTTAACCATGTTGGGCTTGTCGAAGACTTACTCTCCTTTTCTTGATCCCTGGAATGGAAACACTTATTTGTTGCCAAGCCCTTCAACCAAACCAACCTAATTCCAACAATGAACTCGCTAATCGTTCATACACTATCCAACCATGATCCTCCCACTTCACTACCCGCTGGCTACCTAACCACCTGCTGGTAATCTTCCAGGAATTCCTTATCTCCAACTTAGCCTCACCATCCTTCCACAGGTCCCTTCCTCAGAACACCAACATTTCAGCAGAAAAAGTAGCCATACACAACCTCAAAACAAATCCTGACCTAATCATCCTACCTGCAGACAACGGTTCCATCACTGTTATGAATTGCAGTAACTATTAGGCACAAGGTGTCCACCAATTATCTGACTCATCCACCTATAAACTCTGCCAGAGTGATCCCATTCCAGAAGTTCAACAAAACTTCCAATCCCTGTTTAAAGCCTTAGGCACTTCCTAGAACCTCCCTGCTGAATCCATTTCCCTCCTCACTCCTGTGACACCTCACACACCCAATGTCTACATGCTTCCCTAAATCCACAAGCCCAACAGTCCTGGACGCCCCACTGTGGCTGGTTTTGTGGCCCCACTATAAGAATTTTGCCCCTCATTGACCAACACCTCCCACCAGTTGCCCCATATCAAAATTACCAACCACTTCTTTCACCAACTCTCCACCATCCCCACTCCTTTACCTCCTGTATTCCTGCACTTCACTGTTGATGCCACATCCTTATACACCAACACCCCTCATGCCCATGATTGTACCGTTACTGAACGGTAACTTTCCCAATGTCCCTCAGCCTTCAAACCCACAACCTCATTGCTCATACAACTAACTAACTTTTCCCAACCCACACGTACTTCTCCATGAAGGGAAGGTATACAAGCAAATCCACGGCAAAGCCATGGGCCCCTGGATGGCATGCTCCTATGCCAGCCTGTTTACGGGCCATCTAGAGATGACCTTCCTGGCCTCCCACAATGCCAACCCCCTAGTCCAGTTCAGTTTCATTGATGACATTGTTTCATTTGGTCCTCAACCCAGCTCCATCTGTATCTCTGTCCACATTAAATCCATCAACAACCAAAAGTATTTGCATTTCGACAGCTGTCATCTGTTTCACACCAACAAGTCCCTCTCATACAGCCTGGCCACCTAGGGACAGCATATCTGCATTGACAAGAATTCCCTTACCAGCCGCTAAGGGTCTCACCTAGGCCTTCACAGACAGCCACTCTCCCGCAAACCTTGTCTGCAAACAGATCTCCCGTGCTATTTACCTTCACATCCCCAATCCTCCTGCCACCCATGAGAATCAGCCACAAAGGTGTCCCCCATCATCCAATGCTACCCTGGACTGGAACAACTAAACCATATCCTTCGCCAGGGCTTTACCTATCACCATGCCCTCAAATGAGGAACATCCTACCCGAGATCCTTCGCATCCCCGTCGTCCACACAACCTCCAGATCAGCCTAATCCGTCGCTACACCATTCCGAACCCCTACACCATTACGAACCCTAACCCCTTGCCACAAGGATCATATTCATGTGGAAGACCCAGGTGCAAGACCTTCCCAATCCATCCACCCAACACTTCCTATTCCAGTCCTGTCACATGTTTATCCTACCCCATTAGAGGCAGGGCCACCTGTGAAAGCAGCCATGTCATTTACCAGCTCTGCTGAAGCCACTACATAGGTTCTTATATTGATATGACTACCAATCAGCTGTCCACAAGGGATGAGCAGCCACAGTCAAACTGTGGCAAAGAACAAAACAGGACACAGTGTGGCACAACATGCAGCTGAACATAACATGCTTGATTTTAATGACTGCTTCACTACCCACACCATATCTGGATCCTTCCTTCCACCACAAGCTTTTCCTCCTCTCCTGCCCTCACCCCCCCTCACCCCACCCCACCCCACCCCAAGCCGGACCCGCGTGTCGCCACTGTCAGTGATAGCAAGCGCCACCACACGGCAGGTCTAGAGAGACATACTGGCACTCGCCCCAGTTGTACAGCCGACTTTGCCAGAGGTGGATTACTGACAATTACACTCTCATTTGCCGAGATGATAGTAGCATAGCCTTCAGCTAAGTCATTGGCTACGACCTAGCAAGGCGCCATAGCTTTGATAATTAATATTGTGAAGCATGTATCATCAAGAGCGATGTTCTACAAATGTGGATTAAAGTTAAGTATTACAGCAACTGCGTCCATTTTCTAAGTTCTCATTTCTTTTTAACTGTTCCAGACCTCACGCCAATCTGCGTGAACTTAACGCGTGCCTTTCGGTTTCCTCTCGTTGTGACTTGGCTGTCTTGCTAAGTCACAACAAACCGCATGTGGTCAATCACCTAAACGAATTTGAAAATGTAATCTTTTAAAATAATTGTTGACAGATACTTAATTATCAGCACAAATGTTATTTCTTTAGTTGGAGTGTGTGTGTGGCTAGGACCTCCTGTCAGGTAGACTATTCGCCTGGTGCAAGTCTTTTTAGTTGACGTCACTTCAGCGATTTGCATGTTGATGAGGACGAAATGATGATGATGGCAATGGAATACCCAATCCCTGAGAGGAGAAAAACTCCAACCCAGCTGAGAATCGAACCCGGGCCCCTTGCGTGGCATTCTGCCATGTTGACCACTCAGCTACGGAGACAAACATTTCTTTCGTTTATAGAGCATCATTGGAGCAGAAAAACAGCATTCAAACTTCGCAAAATTTCTCCTGCATATCTTGCCAGCCTAGCAGTCTTTCGCACTGCAGCAGAGTGTGCGCGCACCCCACAGGAGAGTGAAAGATTCATTCTAGACAATGTGAATGTAATTCAAAAATCTGGAACAAATCAGTGAAAGGAAATCCAAAAAGAAACAGTACCAGATAAGTTTAAAAAGAAAATATTACATATGAATCAGAACAGGTAGTTAATACTGGTCATCATGAATACAGGTAGTTCAAAATGGTGAACTTTACATGCAGCTTTCATTTTCTCGACATCAATATTCAATTACATTTTCATTTAACATACAACATGAGGAGTACCTGTGTTGAAGCCCATCCACCATCTGTTAGACGCTGAGAATTCAGCCATTTCACAATATAGTCGAGATTCACCTCCTGACGAGCCACATATGTCAATAAAGCGTACGCTGTGGTCTCTACATTTGTAGAATCGTAAATGTATGGAAGCCTTGGCAAGAAGAATGGCTTTTGATTTTCTAATTTATATGGAGGTTGTGGTACCCTTATCTTGCCCCAGTATGTCAGACCACCTAAAATTAAATTTCATTAGTTTAGGGATACTTCAGTTATCAAGTCTATTTGAACAGTAATATGATTCCACTATACCTTCTGTCCTTGCATGTCTTGCTAAGATGCTAAATGCAGCTTCAGCTGTCGACGCTTTACTCAACATCAAGGCGTATGTCACAATTGCTACTTCATACGGGTCCCCTCGTTCATCTATTAAATTCAGATTTCGCTCGAGCCACTGTATGGCTTTACCTTGCGCAAATGCAACTTGAGATCCCAGACCCTAGAATGATAATATAATTGTTATAGATTTGATTAACCATACTCCTTCATTGAATATGTAACTTGCAGTTGCACTTAATTAATGAAATACGATATTTCAATCTACTTCAGTAAAGGAGGAAGAGGAGGAGGAGGAGGCGGCAGAGAATCTCTTACCCCTGAAAGATCTTTTACAGTCTCCAGTGTTATAAGCACATGTGCTGTGAGTGAGATGTTGCGAAATTTCACAGCATCATTATCATAGTTTAGTGAACTATTCATTTTTCTATCAGGCAACCATGTAACTTCATAGAAAGCGCCTTCCCTCGTCTGGTGCCGGAGAATCCATGCTATTGATCTGGATATGACCTGCACAGATAGAACATTGGCATTAGAAATCCAAATGGTATCCCTAATTTTGGTAGCATATAGACAACTTTTTTTCCGCCTTACCTGAGGATCAATATAAATGTAATTTTCCCACTCATAAAAGCTAGCTTCTTGAAACATACGTGCACAAAATGCCGTCAGCCACACACTTGGTGAAGAATGATTCCTGTAACACATCATACAGTCTAGAAATGCTTTGGTTGCACAATATATAGTCTTTGTTTATATATTACTTCATGAGCATAGTGTTTACAGTATTACTCTTAGCACAGGAGTTATCTTCAGATATTAAATTGTATTTATTTTCATAAATTAAAACTGCCTGCTGGACTGGAACAATGATAATTAGTGTTTTGCCTGTGACATGTAGTGATCTGTGTTTGAGTCCCAGGGCAGCATAAAGTTTTGATCAACCAAAAATTTCATTATATTGCATATTTCACAGCAGAAAGTCTTCTTATTCTGAATCATCATAAAAGTATGAGATGCAATGTCCAACACCATAAATTTAAAAAAATTCAAAGTTCATTTAACTGACTATTGACTTGGCAGTTGGTAAAGTAAATAGTTTAGGTGCGGCTGTATTGACATTATTATAAAATATAATTAATTTGTTCCTCACTGCTGTCTGACAGGCATGTAAAAACATATTTCAAAACTGTTAACAAGTATAATGTCTGTCATGATCACTTAAACACTACATTTTCGCCTTTATTTGTGACATACAATAGAAAGGTAAAAAAATATCAGTCGCACCACAGGAAAGGTGAAATAATGAAGAAAAAAGTTCTTTGTAAACAAGTTTACGTCTCAAACAATGTTTAACAACTTTGCTAATGAGTAACGTAAGATCCAATGAAAATCTTGTCCAGTTTCTTCTTACCAGTCACTTCTGAATAAGCTGAAAGATCCATCTTTGTTCATAAATGACAACTGCCTTTGGTATCCAATATTCATGTAATAGAAAGACTGCTTTTCAAGTGTTCTGTTCCTTTGGTTGATAAGTCTCATATACATTGTAGTGTACAGATTTGCAGCGAAGCTGAACATGTTCTGTTCTGCACAGTCCTAATAAAAGTAATAACCAGATTAAATATGAAAATTCAAATTCAGCATTGTGAGTAAAATTTAAAAATAATATAAATGTAATCTAACATAAACATTGAAAATCTTGGCAAGATAAAACTCCACCAGCCACACAAAGGGAATAGCTTAGAGAAAAGAAAGTAAACACACAATAGCTTAAACAGGCACACCAGACAGCACAATGCTACATTGCCATGCGACTAACAATAGGACATCACAAGGAACTTCAATATCCAAAAGTATGATGCAAGGCCATCCTTAAACAATTCAACAACCTACGTCTTTTAATAAACTGGTGAATGCTTCGAATCATTCTACATAATTGTTCTGCAACACAGTACCTGCCCTGTAAGGATCTTTAAGTTATTTTCACATATTTACATTTCTCCCTTTTTGTACTTTCATTTTGCATTCGCCCTATGTCTATGCATCAGCATTTGTATCCCATTTTATAAGATTCTAGAAAAAGATTACACCACTGCTGATACTATGACTGCTACTATTTTGCCTCACATCTGTCCCAAATTATCTCTCACATTTCTTAGTTTTTATTCTTGATTTTTGTTATAGTCTGCAATCAGCTGTGAGTTCCAAGTTCAACTCTCGTAATTGTGGTTGACTGCCTGCAGCATACTATTAATGCTCAGAAACTAAATTTTGGCTGCTAGAACTTAATTATTCCTTTATCCTTTCATAGCTTTCAAGATCCTTTATCGGGGCCTCTTTTTCTTCCTTTACTTTCTAATAATTTTTATCTGCCTCCTTCTCTTGAACAAGAAGTTTATTTCAAACTTTGCTTCGTTTCCTAGTACAATTTTTCTCCTACACTGCAGGCACTTCTGAACATTTTATTCAAATTTTGAGCTGATTATGACCATGGATGTGCAAGGTACTATCTGCTTAACTGTGACACGATGTGAATACCACAGGAAACAATTAATTACATTTTCTAAGCTATTAAATAATGGCTGAATGAGTTTTTTTTGGTAAACCCAATATTTTGGCCCCATCTATAGGGTACATATTTTGTGTAAGCAGGCAGGAGGTACATGGATGATTGAACAATGTATTCATGAATTGCACACAGTGGTTCACTGCTGCTCGAACTGAAATTTCGGGGCGAGGTATATTAACACGGGGGTGTAAAATTAAGTTTTTGAAATTTAAGTGCACGTGGCTGTTAGTTATGAGTTCCACAGACCATTTATATTAAAATGATGTGGGTCAAGTTATTTTACAAGCTATGCATGCTTTGTGTGCAACATTGCAAGCTGGCCATTTACAACAAAGTAAATGACACAGTGACTTAAATTTAATAAGTAAACAGATTTTTATATTAAACATGGTTACAATGTTTAACTAAATATTCATCTATGGAAAATAATGATTTGCCACAAGACCCCACCAACTGTGGTGATGAGCTGAATTTCCACACATTTCCCCCAATACTGCACTGCCTCAGTCACATACATGATGAAAATGGGACCCTGTCACAACAAAGTCGAGCAGAGTAACTACAAACACTTGCCGCTCACACCCTAGCTCTCACAACTGGTCTTCAAGTACTGTTGACATTGTGACACACTCCATACCAGATGTCAGTCCTGTGTGGGCCTATCAGCTTTGTCTGCATCTAGCAGTGTCATCCCTGTACTGTTGGTCTACGGGCCACTGTTAGACCTGATATTTACAGGGCTCGAGCCAGTGTCATGTAACAGGTCATCCTCCAGGATGACTGCCTGGCTCTGGGCATCTCTGAAGGGTCCTTCAGGGCCTGTGCACTAGCATGCCCGACTGATTGGAGGAGTGATCCTATAGCACATACACCTGCTGCTTGGTGCATGCCTGACTTCAGGCTTGTGTCTGCTAACCCGCTGAGGCAGCACCCCCAACCAACATCCTCACACTGCCTCCGCACAGCACACAACGGCTGCTGCATGGGGGACCTGTGCACACCACCAAGATTTCACGATCTCTGTACAAGCATCTTACTGAATAAAGAATGTTATTGCTAAATGAACTCCACAACTGCGAACTGCCGGAAAGCTGGTAGCACACAACCCATCGCCCTGCACATGCCATCTGGAGATGCCCATCCTGGCATAAATACCGTATTTACTCAAATCTAAGCCACACCTGAAAAATGAGACTCGAAATCAAGGAAAAAAATTTTCCCGAATCTAAGCCGCACCTGAAATTTGACACTCGAAATTCAAGGGGAGAGAAAAGTTTTAGGCCGCACCTCCAAATCGAAACAAAGTTGGTCCATTGTAATATAAGACACGATTTAGGTCGAATGAATGACGATACAGCTACAGTAGTTTAGTTCGAGACATAAGCTTAGCAGTTAAGCTTTACCAGGTAGCCATTGCTATGTGTCAGGCACTCCGTCCGTATTTATACAGGTACCCTTCCATTTTCACGTGCTTTGTCTGGTTTGAATTGATTGCTTATTTTTCTTTGATCTGATAAGTGCCGTTCTCTTTGTTATCGGTGTTTACGTCACTCTAAGCTCAAGATGCATTACTGTACTGTGTCATGCATTGTTTGTCGCATGCTGATAATGAGTGTTTACGGCCTGTCGCCGCTCGCGGCATGGCTTGCTTTTGTGCATGCTACTGCCGCTTTCAAAATAAAAAGAGAGAGAGAGAGGAATCGTCTCATTAGCAAAACAATGGCAAGAGACTGCTATTTGTTGTTACTTACACTGCTGCTTTCTTTGATAATGATCAACAAGAACCAAATAATAGACTGCGAGTAATCTTAGATTTAAAAATCTAGTCAATTGCCGTGCTTCATTTCTGACTGTATCACTATTACGCATAAGAATAATACGATATAAACATGACATGATATGTATATTGTTCTGCGTTTGCTGTTGTCTCACTCTAGTTTCGTAGTTTATTAGGCAGACAGAATTTAAATGAGATAGCAGCAAACATGAAAGAATAGATGGCAAAATGTTTATATTCGTATTATTCTTATGGTGAAGAGAATACTACATGTGATTCACAATTCATAAAAGTTCCTATTAGCAACCACCTCTTCTCCCAGGTAGGAATAAATTCAGATCATAGAGTTGGCTATATTGACAAACATCCCTAACAGACTTGCCAGTCGGATTTTCAAAAAACATTGAAACGCTGCAACATTCAAAGATGAATAATACGGAATTTGTATTTACTTCGATGCATAATGTATGAAAATGCAGTGGTCGAAAGTCGGGGCGGAGGAAAAAAATCTCGTCTTCCACCTTTTTTTTTTGTTTTAAATTTATTTATTGACGCAGAGGTTTTGGTGCCAGTATTTATCTTTGTGCCTGCAAAGCATGCCTGTGTAGCGCTACATATATTCGACGGCAGAAGTTAGTTGTGGCGGCACCTACCAACATTTTTCACAACTTCCGCTTACTTTGCACTCGGTTCGAAGCCGCAGGTGGTTTTTTGGATTACAAATACCGGAAAAAAAGTGCGGCTTAGATTCAAGTAAATACGGTAGTGTCTGTACCCCTGACACCATCACACTCAATTTCAGAAGAAAGCCGAACATAAACTGTTTTGGGCTTTTTTTCCATGCAAATGTGTTGACAATGTCTAGTCACTGGGATTGGAAGGCTGGTTTGAAGGTTGACTGGTGAAGTTAAACTCTGTTGGTGGTTCAAGTGACTTTAGTGGCAAAGAATGGTAGTTTGTGCTCAGTTTATGTGTGGGCTGTGTAATTTGCTGGGGTGCAGTGCTTCGTGTGCCCAGTTTTCATCAGTTATCTCTTTTAAATGTAAAAAGCCCGGGCATTACACCAGACATTGTAAAGAAGGTGCACAGTTGGCACACGGGCATAAAGTCTAGGAGTGTCTTTAGTAAAAACTGCATTGGTGATATTAGTATAAAGTCCCTCTTGTATTGTTTCATACTGTTGTAGGCACAGACTTAACAATGAGCAAACAAGGGGAACATGGGGTTAACATTATGGAGGCAGTCCAGGTTTTGTTAGAACTGTTGGCACAAATGTGGATAGATGACATGAACTTCCATAAATAGCTAGACGCATTAAGTGGGAACAGGTCCTTTTCAGTTTGGCAGCTTGAATCCTAAATGCCGGTACTGCCACTCTAGTTTTGCCTTTTTTGGGTAAAACAGGAAAGAATGTGTTAGCCTTTGCGGTCAACCCGTTGTCAGCTGAAAAGCTGGATTGATGGTCAGAGGAACAATTGTTACTTACGGCCTATTTACGGTGGGTGGGAGACGTGAAAATGTATGTCACATATCACAAAGAGTAAAGGAATGCTCAGACATCTGAAGTTCTGAGTACAAGCTTTTTACAGCGATGAACGAGGAAAAACAGTTGTAAATATTACCAGGGACAATTAAATACCGTATCACAAAAAGAGGGCAAATCCATCAAGAGTTTTGTAGGCAGAATAAGGAAGCTTAAGGACATATGGACTGATGGAAGGTGAGGCTTGACGGCCATTAAGGTCATTTCAGTGCAAATGCACCCACTCTCCTGAAATCTTGCAGGAATCTAGTGTGATGCGGCAAGCAATGAGTATGGTGGACGGGGTACGCTTCCTAAGTAGTCTGTGATTGGAAATTTGAGTCAGATGTAAAGCATGCTCCAATAGCTTAAGTGATGAAAGCGACCGCTTATTTAAACTGGGGAAATTCAGGTCTGAGTCCCAGTCTGGCACAAATTTTCACTTGTCGCCATTGACTTCATTTCAATGCCCAACTGCAGCTGATGTCAGAATTTATTTAATTTCATCGTGCGTATCATTGTTTTACGATTTTAATCCTAAGAACATAAATGTAATGATTACTTTGTCACAGTGCTTTGTAATGGGTACGTGAGACAAGTACTTGTGGTCCAATCACATTTTGTGGAAACACTGACTGTAATTTCACCTACTTACTGCTGACACACACAACACTTCATTAATCATTAATGTGCAAATCTTGCACTCAGGTTCAATTACATTATTTTTAATAACTAATCCTTGTAAATTAATTAAGCTCCACAATTTAGGGTCTTAATTTGAGAAAAATCCTTATTTACGGAAGCAATAAGGGCTAAAGTTAACTATTTGATAAGCTCAACATCATGTTTCAACCAGTTCAAACTTTCATTAATTTAAAGACTCCAAAATTTGGAGCATTCTATCCTTTTCACTAACATCCCTGCACTTTCATGAAATTACAGGTGGAGTGCATATGCAGAGGACCAGTTAACAATCGCTTGAAGAGATTATTAGCAATTTACTGTGTTTCAGTCTCCCTAAGCTATTAATTATAACATTATAGTTATCTGAAGAAAGGATCAACTCTATATGATGTACATTATGTGGAAGGTCATTCCATATTTAAAGAATAGGAGTGGACACAAATTTAAATGCAGCAGGACTCGATTCAGCATGTGTCTGCAGTCACTGAAATTTTCTCGCCTTCCAGAATTATTCAGAACCAGTTTTTGGTACTTCTTTCGGTAAAAGTGAATCCACACACAATGAATCCCATAAGGCTTCAGTTTTTCTACAAGTAGCTCATGAATCCACACACAATGAATCCCATAAGGCTCCAGTTTTTCTACAATATGCTCATGACCTACACAAACCAATGCTTTGGATAAATCACAAAAAATACTAGCTGCTGACATTTTGTCATTAGAAGGCTGCAATATTTGGTGAGTCAGGGCATAAACATCATCATATCTTGGGTAACCCAGATGGTACCCAAATTGTGATGCACTAAGTAAAGAGTTGCTATTAAAATATAACACTATCCTTCAATTCATTGCTTCCTCAAATGTTTAAGGAAACTGTATGATAAGTATTTAGATTTTACATTTTGTTTGTAGAAGAGGTTTACTAATAGTATATTTTAATCTGACTGACAAAGTTCTCTCGTGCTAGTGACACCTTACATATATATATGGACTTACAAAATTCGTCTTTTATGATAAATATGAACATAGATGCAAATTCTGCCTCGAAATGCAAAAATGTGTAGTTACCCAATAGATGCTACTTCACTAACAAATTATATCAAAAGGTATCCAATTTTTGGTTACCGGTACTGCACATTATCTGGCAAATCCCAATTTGGAAAAACAATGTGTGCAAGAATGTGTCTTTTAAAAAGAGGTACACAAATGCAACAGCTTGTCAGTGCGCTCGAGGCTCTGCTATACCAGCTGTCGATGGTCGAATAGTCTATATAAGATTAACACCCAGTGTAATCTGACACATTACTCAGCTGCAGGACTTTGTATCTTACAACAAAGAAACATGTACTTTGATCTGCTAACTAATGATCAAAAGCTGGTATCACTTTTTGTGGCAGTTTTAGGTGGAGGTTGTATTAAACTGCGGTCAGGCCTGAATCACATTGTTTACAACTTGTGAAGCTCAGGAGGCAATAGTGAGGCAGCCATTACCAAATGCTTTTTGTTGTGCACCGCTCATTGTTTTCCTTTCTTATTTTGAAATGAGTGAAAAGACTAACCCCGGTCCACCACTGATTTCTGTTACGACCCTCACAACAGCAGAAGAGACTGGTGTCTCCTGTGACAATGCATCAGTCCTGCCGTTACAGAACACAGGTAAAAGCTGCTGCCCTGGGACAAAGAGGCAGGGCTCATTTTTCCGCACTGCTCCTCTATCCTCTGACAGTCCTAAATCCAGTTTGTCTGCACTCACAGCCGAATGGCAGTTCATAGTGCGTGCAGTCTGCTCTGTAGCAACTGGAAAACAAAACTTGTCAACATATTTCGACCACATCAAAATTCTTCCCCAAATGTGTGAACAGTCGTCTTCAGTTTTCCTTCTAGGCTAAGTACCTTGTTGGTTCTACCTACAGCATTTTCAAATATGGATTGCACAGCTCTGAATGCCCACGAGAGGTCCAAACCAATTCTGCAGATTTTGTAATTTGTAATTATTTAATAGATGTTTGTGAATACGGTAGAATGCTCAAAAGTTTTGAGTCTTTGAAACTTTGAATTTGTCAAGAAACTTCTTACATCAGTGACTCACTCTGTTCACTGCTTCTCACTGCTCCTCAAAAGTAACAATCATTTGCTGTAAGCTTAAATTGGGCCAAAAGAAGAAAACAAAGGCTATTTCAGGAAAAAAGAACTGTTGAAGCTTTTGCAAAAATACTCATTCCAGTCAAAAATCTGCCCAGTAGCCATTTTCTTTTACCAGTCAGTTTCGAAGCGCTGAGGCTTCATCTTCAGGCACATAGCTTGATGATCTTTTAAATTTGTACATCTAGTTAAAAAAATAGATGTGAATTTTGATAAAAAGAAAAGCAACAGGCACCACATTTTCAGGTCCCTGCATCTATAATCGCTAAGGACTGCCTTATTGACTAACAAAAACTCTCCAGAATTCTGTTCTAAATTCTATATACACAATATAAGTATTTGTTTTGGAGAATGTTTAAAATTCTGTTTATTTCCTTAATTAATGATGTTAGTACCACCAGCTGATAAATTTTTTATGGAATGACAGTCGATGTTGCCCACTACTACCATCTGCTGATGCACTCCCTCTTCATTAGCAGATGATGATAGCAATGCGAGAAACACTTTCCCCTTTGTGACTGAGATTACTGTCATGATAGGCTAGACAGGGAAGCAACTGACATTACATACACAGAATGGTCTGACAACCACCAGGATATGAGATTTAAATGGTTTCATGCCTGCAAAGCAAGTTCTGCAACAGCTGCTCTGACCATCTCTCCCCTTTATGCTGCTATAGTTTCCCCAGAAGACATCCTCTGATGATAAGAAACAAATATTGGGTTTTCCAAGGAAATTCATTCAACAACAACTTAACAAACAAGATAATTTTATTTACTGTAGCATTTGTGGCTGTGATTTTATGAATTTATTTAAGAACATAGGAAACAACAATGCCGCCAACTGTGGAAACCTTCCCTCAATTTTATCAGTCGTTCATCAATGTTCTTCAGATAATGAACCGAAAAGACAGATATCTGCAGGTATATAAACACTTCTGCAGCAAATAGTATCACGGAAGCCATGCATCACTATGGACTTATGGTCAGCTTATCTGATATAAGCCACTTAAAAGCAAAACATAAATGTGTCCCTGTGATCAATATAATATTGCTATTGCTCTTAAGGGGTTTGTGAGGTATGAGAAGCCAATAACAGAAAAACAAACATTAGTTACAAAAGATTAGCCAATAGGAACAGGAACTGAATGCTGAAGCAGAAGTGTATGGATAAATAACAATCAATCTCTCTCTCTCTCTCTCTCTCTCTCACACACACACACACACACACACACACACACACATACATCACAATAAAATAAAATCAGTAAGAAGAATGCAGAAAAGGATGAGCAGGAGTGGGTGCAGCACAAATAGAAAAACATGACAACTGTCCACTTACCATTGGTAGATGTAGCAGTGATGTTGCATTTACAGGCATTGTAGGGAATATTGGACCTACCACATCACCAACTACAGAGACAAATGCCTTATTAGAACCAAACACATAGTAACGGCTCTCTTCATATGGAATAATTGGTGTTTCTGTGACATTTACATGCAGGTACTGAAGTACGTATGCACGATTACTGAGATCAAGCAGTACAGATGTGTGCTTATGCTGTGGCAATCCATCAGCCTGTAACAGTAGTAATTATATATCAGTTTCATTGAGAAATGAAATCATATAGCATTTTTCATTTACAAAAGAACATTGTAGCAAACGAGTATTCCATAAAACGTAACGGTTACAGTAATGAGAGGTTAAGTAACATAATTAGTGTAAGAACTGGACACTAACCTCTACATGAAGTTTACGAGTCACTGAATCCTTTCCAATAAGAGCACTAGCCTGAATAGTTACATCTATGTCACCTAATCTGGTGGGCACTATAGGAACATAGACAACAGCTGCATCTTGAGCCTTGATGAAAATGAAGAACTGGTGTTCATTGAAAGATGTCCTCGGATTATAAGATCTTACCTGCAAAGAAGAAAATTATAAGGTCATACACAAAGTAAGACACTGAAATGCTTAGGGATTAAATATAGTGTTTGAAAACAGTCAACAGTTACTCACAATACCATTCATTTCCACGTGGACAAACTTATAGTCCGGTGACCCAGCCAACACAACAACAGCTTCTAAGGCAGTTGTCATATAGTTAAATACGGTCACTCTCACTCCAACCTGTTCTCCCTGACGACAAGTGTTTGGCATCTCAACATTTATGAAGAATGGCCGTATACCAACATACTGCAACACAGGAACACAAATGGGAAATGATTTAAATAGTACAGACAGGAAAAGAGCAGAGAGGAATCATGAAAACAAAATCAGCAAACTGTGGCTAATAATTGAGTTTTCTATTATTTTTATAGCATCTTCCTGATATTTCAGCAAATTAAGTTCCTAGATGAATCAACAAATGTATTGCTTCTTGTTGAAGTGGAATGTTTATATTCAATATAGCATATCTCTGTGTGTAGTGTCTTTTTGTTGTCCTACATACATGGGTCATGCTTGTGGACTATATCACGCATGTGCTTTATGTTGCGCCCTTTTCTTTAAGTTTCTACAAAAGGTTACGGGCCCAGTCCCCAGTTCAAGAAAGAAATTGGGTATTGTAATTTTACATCTCATGATCCAAGAACTGCATTTGCATGTGTTGTTTGATTTGTGTGGTTCATACTGTATGTGAACAATTTGCTGGCACCTTCTCACATGGGATTTTTGCAGCTGTAAATCTCAACTGTTTTACTGGGCTACAATGGTTTCCAATGCATGGAAAAACTGTACAGGGCTGAAAATTGGACCATATGGAAGTTTGGAATATGAATCGTATAATGTGTGTCAGACAGCACATATGAGGTGCGTATTGGTGGCATGTGAAAACCGGTGCCTTCATTACTGGATGCACAGCAGCATGAATAGAAGTACTGAAGGTTGCACTAAAACATGGGGCAAAGCTGATCATGCAGTGAGCCAGTCATTAGAACTAGGGAAACAAAAGTCATGGTACTCTGAATTGCACGCAAGAGTGCAAGAGGTACGAAGCACAAGTTATGTGCCGTGTCTGAACAAGAAACATGGCAAGCTCCACTCAATGGTCAGAGATTATCTCGCTCATTTTGAAAACTACACATGCAGCAACTCAAAGTGACTACTTAGCACACTTCCTGACAGTTATGATGGTCTACGGCAGTCATGATGCAGAAGTGTTGAAGATCAACAGACACTAAAACATTTACTGAAAGTGTTACCATCTGCAGAAGTAGTTGTTCTTATTGGAGGGAGAAATGAGATGAGTTAGTGTAATGTTTGCAATCAAGTAAATATTAAAGAGACATGAAATGCACACAATACCTCATCAAATAAATATGAAAACGCAACAAACGCAAAGAAGCTTAAATGTTCTGGTTGTGGTGGATCTGACCATATTAAAAAAAAGTAAATAAATAAAATAACAAAAAAATGCAGCCAACTGTTCAACAAAAACAAAAAAATGACCCTAACCAAAATAAAAGTGAACTGCCTGATCAGGCTTTCACTAGTGAAGTAATGAGTACAGAACCGGATAACAACAATCACTGACTGTGGAGTGCTGAATCATATGGCTAAGAAAACTCAGTGCTACATATTGTTTTCTAAGTTTAAAAAAACCATTGCATTTCTGGAAACCCAGAATCTACTATGTAGGAATCAACATGGATTCCGGAAACAGCGATCGTGTGAGACCCAACTCGCCTTATTTGCTCATGAGACCCAGAAAATATTAGATACAGGCTCCCAGGTAGATGCTATTTTTCTTGACTTCCGGAAGGCGTTCGATACAGTTCCGCACTGTCGCCTGATAAGCAAAGTAAGAGCCTACGGAATATCAGACCAGCTGTGTGGCTGGATTGAGGAGTTTTTGGCAAACAGAACACAGCATGTTGTTATCAATGGAGAGACGTCTACAGACGTTAAAGTAACCTCTGGCGTGCCACAGGGGAGTGTTATGGGACCATTGCTTTTCACAATATATATAAATGACTTAGTAGATAGTGTCGGAAGTTCCATGCGGCTTTTCGCGGATGATGCTGTAGTATACAGAGAAGTTGCTGCATTAGAAAATTGTAGCGAAATACAGGAAGATCTGCAGCGGATAGGCACTTGGTGCAGGGAGTGGCAACTGACCCTTAACATAGACAAATGTAATGTATTGCGAATACATAGAAAGAAGGATCCTTTATTGTATGATTATATGATAGCGGAACAAACACTGGTAGCAGTTACTTCTGTAAAATATCTGGGAGTATGCGTACGGAATGATTTGAAGTGGAATGATCATATAAAACTAATTGTTGGTAAGGCGGGTACCAGGTTGAGATTCATTGGGAGAGTGCTTAGAAAATGTAGTCCATCAACAAAGGAGGTGGCTTACAAAACACTCGTTCGACCTATACTTGAGTATTGCTCATCAGTGTGGGATCCGTACCAGGTCGGGTTGACGGAGGAGATAGAGAAGATCCAAAGAAGAGCGGCGCGTTTCGTCACTGGGTTATTTGGTAACCGTGATAGCGTTACGGAGATGTTTAATAAACTCAAGTGGCAGACTCTGCAAGAGAGGCGCTCTGCATCGCGGTGTAGCTTGCTCGCCAGGTTTCGAGAGGGTGCGTTTCTGGATGAGGTATCGAATATATTGCTTCCCCCTACTTATACTTCCCGAGGAGATCACGAATGTAAAATTAGAGAGATTAGAGCACGCACGGAGGCTTTCAGACAGTCGTTCTTCCCGCGAACCATACGCGACTGGAACAGGAAAGGGAGGTAATGACAGTGGCACGTAAAGTGCCCTCCGCCACACACCGTTGGGTGGCTTGCGGAGTATCAATGTAGATGTAGATGTAGATGTAGATGTATGGGCAATGATCTGATTATGAATGCACTCAGAAAAGGGATTATTTATTTTGAAGCTTTTCCCGATGCCACATTGTTAATGATATGTATAGTACAGAAGAGCAAAAAAATTTTTTTCTGTACGGCCAAATGATAGACTTTTACTCATCGAAACACAAGTGTGGGTTCCAAAACAATGGCGTTGCAACAGCATGTGGCACACACAGGGACAACTTGTTGAAGATGTTGATCTGACTGGCACGTCCAATTCATCCTCATAATCCTGAGGTAACTCTTGTGTTGAAGGAATATTTCCAAGTTTGGCATGAACACTTTTTAAAGTTTATTTGTGTTAATACTTGCTGTACAAATAACATATTAGTGGATGTTCATTAATCTCAGTCTTTCTTCCTGTGTTATTGACTGGAGTGGTCTGTTATTCGTGCGTGTGCCTATGTCGTTCGTCCCCCTCATGCCTCAGTAGTGTTTACATTTTGCGGCGTGCAGATGCGGATGTAGCAATGATAAAACCAAGTATCGACAACGTTATTTGGGCACTGTTATATAGTTATTCAATTTAATAGTTTTAAGTGGTGTTTCATGGCAAAATAACAATTTAATAAACTTTTTGAAACGCTTGTTCACTGTTTTTTATAGAGTTTTCTGTGCGTTAAAGTCGCTAAGTAAATTTCGTGCCTTAGTTTTCAGCTGATGTTTCTTATTTTTTCTGGAGAAATATTTCAGTAAAATTTTCATTCAGTGTTTTAATTTATTTGAGTTTCCAGTGGCCACTTGAATTTTTGGTTTTACCTGATAATTTTGTGCAGTTTTGTTGGTATTGGTATTAGCTGTGGTGTAGGAGTATTGATACAAGTAGTTGCTTTCTTAGTAGACAGAGAATTTCAAGACCCTTATTGTTAGTTCTATGAATAGTTCTACTGGTATACCGTAACTGAGATCACAGACACATAGCTTTTTCCAGTAACTCTAAAATTTTACCATGAGTGAGAAGTGTGGGCTCCGTCGTATGTTTGTGAGTAGTGGGTTACGGTGTGGGATGTGTTCAAAGTACACACATCAAAAAAAGTTTTGCATCACCCCGGTTCCCAGAACTCCTGAAGATAGACGCTGACTGTGGATATTGTATCACAGACACAGTCCCTTTGACTGTTCAAGATGTCACTAAACCCGCCCAAATATGCAAGCAACCAGGCATGAGCAGCACCTATTAGACGGATGGGGTCCGACAGCTGATCAGTTCCAGTCATTCCACTATGAAGGAGGAACACGGCTCTTGTTGTCTGTGGTTCAATCATGCCTTGACGGTCAATACTGCAGTTCGATCACGTCTACATTGTTACTTTGTGCCAGTCCAGGTGTCTCAGAGTGAACCAAAGTGGTGATGTTCAAACATGGAGGAGATACAGAGAGGCGGGCACTGTCGATGACATGCCTCACTCAGGCCACGCAAGGGCTACTACTGCAGTGGATGACCGCTACCTACAGATGATGGCTCACAGGAACCTGACAGCAACATCACCATGTTGAATAATGCTTTTCGTGCAGCCACAGGACGTCGTGTTACGACTGAAACTACGCACAATAGGCTGCATGATGCACAACTTCTACATCTACATCTACATCTACATACATACTCCGCAATCCACCATACGGTGCGTGGCGAAGGATACCTCGTAACACAACTAGCATCTTCTCTCCTTGTTCCACTCCCAAACAGAACGAGGGAAAAATGACTGCCTATATGCCTCTGTACGAGCCCTAATCTCTCTTATCTTATCTTTGTAGTCTTTCCGCGAAATGTAAATTGACGGCAGTAAAATTGTACTGCAGTCAGCCTCAAATGCTGGTTCTCTAAATTTCCTCAGTAGCGATTCACAAAAAGAACACCTCCTTTCCTCTAGAGGCTCCCAGCCGAGTTCCTGAAGCATTTACGTAACGCTCGCGTGATGATCACACCTACCAGTAACAAAACTAGCAGCCCGCCTCTGAATTGCTTCTATGTCCTCCGCCAATCCGACTTGATAGGGATCCCAAACGCTAGAGCAGTACGTGTTTTATAAGCGGTCTCCTTTACAGATGAACCAATCTTCCCAAAATTCTACCAATGAACCGAAGACAACTATCCGCCTTCCCCACAACTGCCATTACATGCTTGTCCCACTTCATATCACTCTGCAATGTTACACCTAAATATTTAATCAATGTGACTGTGTCAAGCACTATACTACTAATGGAGAATTCAAACTTTACGGGATTCTTTTTCCTATTCATCTGCATTAATTTACATTTATCTATATTTAGAGTTAGCTGCCATTCTTTACATCAATCACAAATCCTGTCCAAGTCATCTTGTATCCTCCTACAGTCACTCAACGACAACACCTTCCCGTACACCACAGCATCATCAGCAAACAGCCGCACATTGCTATCCACCCTATCCAAAAGATCATTTATGTAGATAGAAAACAGCAGCGGACCTACCACACTTCCTTGGGGCACTCCAGATGATACCCCCACCTCTGATGAACACTCACCATCGAGGACAACGTACTGGGTTCTATTACTTAAGAAGTCTTCGAGCCACTCACATACTTGGGAACCAACTTCACTCCCGACGTCCATTGCGAGGTACATCTTTACAACCATGACACCATGCAGTGTGGCACAGATGGGCCCAAAAGCGTGTCAAATGGCCTGCTCAGGATTGGCATCACGTTCTCCTCACCGATGAGTGTTGCATATGCCTTCAACCAGATAACCGTCAGAGACATGTTTGGAGGCAACCCGGTCAGGCTGAATGCCTTAGACACACTGTCCAGCGAGTGGAGGTTCCCTGATGTTTTGGGGTGGATTTTATGTGGGTATGCCACGACGAATACAGGCATGCATCATTGCAAAAGTACATGCTACTGGGTATTAGAGGTACCGGTGTGTACAGAAATCTGGACCACCAACTCTGAAGGTCTCGCTGTATGGTGGTAAATCATGCAATGTGAGGTTTTCATGAGCAATAAAAAGGGTGGAAATGATGTTTATGTTGATCTCTATTCCTATTTTCTGTACAGCTCCCAGAACTCTCAGAACTGAGGTGATGCAAAACTTTTTTTGATGTTTGTATTTTCATTGGGGAGGAGGGGAGGGGGGAATACAGTGCAGAAGCCAGTGGGCATTCTAGTGAGATCCCCTCCTGGGAATGGAGAATCTGTAGTAGAAATAAGTTGATAGAGGAGCAGGAGCATAAGATCTGTGCCCTTCGTGTGCAGTTACAATGCATGAAGGAGGAACTACGAGGGCTATCCACAAAGTACATTACGTTTTCGTTTGTGTCCGTTAGGGGCGGGGCTAGCACAGCCATCTTGGTGTCATGGCATTCCGTCACTCAGTCGGCATCCTGCCGTGCTAGTGAGAGGTTCGTGCTGTACTCCGTTGAGTTACTGTGACAGTTTGAAATGTCAGCGTTAATTGAAAATGCCGCAAAGTGTGAAGTGCGTGCTGTAATAAGGTTTCTGACTGCAAAAAACTGTACACCGATAGAAATCTATAGGCAGCTTTGTGAAGTGTATGAGGACAACATAATCACTGAAGGTGGTATGCGTCATTGGGTCATAAAATTTAAAAATGGCCGAAGTAACGTTCACGACGAAGAGCAAAGTGGAAGAGCCATCATAGTGACTGCCAAACTTGTCGAAAAAGTCGATGCCGCGGTCCATGAAAACTGTAATTTCACAATAACGGAACTCTCTATGAGTTTTCCACAAATTTCACGAAGTTTGTTGCATGAAATTATTACCGAAATGCTTGGTTACCACAAGTTTTGTGCAAGATGGATACCAAAAATCTTGACAGAGATTCACAAAAATCAGCGAATGGCTGCAGCGTTAACGTTTTTGGATGCTTACGAGAAAGATGGCGACTCATTACTGGTAACGAAACATGGGTTAAGCATGTGAACTGAGAGACAAAATTGCAGTCAATGCAGTGGGGCCACACAAATTCCCCCCAAAAACCCAAGAAATGCATGCAGACAATGTCAGCAAGGAAGGTGATGGCGACTGTCTTTTGGGACAGAAAAGGTGTGATTTTTGTGGATTTCCTGGAAAGAGGCACTACAATAAACTCTCAAAGGTATTGCCAAACTCTGCACAACCTCAGAAGAGCAATAAAAACAAGTGCAGGGGAAAGTTGGGCTCAAAGATCTTGCAGATTCACGACAACACCCGGGCCCACACGGCAAATGCCACTCGTGAAGTTCTCGAATCTTTTAAGTGGGAGTTGTTTCCCCATCCGCCATACAGTCCCGAGCGACTTCCACTTATTCCCAGCAATGAAGAAGTGGTTGGCTATGCAGCGTTTTGATGACGACGCACAGCTTCAAGAAGAGGTAACCACGTGGTTGAAGGCTCAGGCGGCCGAATTTTACGACGAAGGAATTTCCAAGCTCGTCCATCGCTACGATAAGTGCCTTAATTTAAATGGCAACTATATAGAAAAGTAGTATTTAAGTGTGTCTTTCATCTGTATATAATAAAAAAATTTCCAATACTTTATTTATTTTTAATTCCAAAACGTAATGTACTTTGTGGATAGCCCTCGTAAATAGGTTGAGGAGGGTGAAGGGTGGTGAGAAATGGGAACTGGCAGTTGGCAAGAAGGCAGCTAGAAGGAGGAGGTATTGAGACAGTTATACTTTGAGTATATGCAATAGATTTGACCAACTGTCAGAGTTGAGTGGAAAGAAGCCTCTTGTAGCTGTAGATGTATGGAACATGCGGCAGTCCTCGTTTTGGGGAGTGAGTACCAGATCACCAGCATGGTGAAGCCTAGTGCAGGGTTGGCTCATGTGACTGACAGCATAGGGGAGTTATGTAGGAATTTTATGAAGGAGGATCAGGTAGTAATAGTGGATGGAGCACGGAACAACCTTGATATGGACAGGGAATATGATGTAGGTAGTAGCTACTCAAACTGGTGGCAGTAATGTGGATTTCGTGCAACTGTTTCAGCATCATGATCGACCCCATCTTAATGCGGTTCTTAGGCGCGTTAACAAGGGGCTGGAGAGGGTGCTGATGGCAGAAGGGATGGATCACATTTGGGTCTATCAGCAGATCAGGTTTCACTAGGCATGGCCTGCACATCAATAGATATGGGAATGAGAGGCTGGCAAAGCTTATAGGTGACAGTGTAGTGGGTGGTGGTGGGATCACTCATAGAAAAATTCTTGTAGTAGTTGGTGTTAAAGCTGCACCTTTTTATGATTGAAGTCAGCTGATAGGTATACCTGCTTAAAGGGAGTCCCTCTAACTAAGGGCTCACCCTCAGAGGACGTCGTGTTCCCAAGTAGAGAAGGAATTAGCGTATTTCTATTGGTATGTCGGAGCACCACTTAAATAATTTAACAATTCAAGAGGTTTCCTTTACCAGGCTACAGATTAGCTGGCTGTTTTTCAAGGATTTCCTTGTGGGGTGAGGGAGTGGCTATGTACGTTAAAAATCATATTCCATTTGAATCCATAGACATATCACGGCACTGCAGTGAACAGATATTTGAATGTTATGCAGGGGCAGTTGAATTTAGTGTAACTAAACATCTAATTGTTGTTGTTTATAGGTCCCATTTCTGCTCAAGCTAGAGAAGGTTCTTGATTCACTTTGTAGGAAGTACCAGAAATTAGTTATGTGACATCAATATAAATTTTGTACATGATGGTGCAAGAAAAAGGATGTTGGTAGATCTCCTAATTCATATGATCTGATGCAGACTATATTTTTTTCCAAATAAGGTGCAGGGGAACAGTAGCACAGCCATAGACAATATTTTTATTCATTCTTCATTACTAGATGGGCATTCTGTTAATAAAAGGGTGAATGCCATTTCAGACCATGATGCACAAACTTTTAACACTGAAAGGCTTTTGTACTCAAACAAATGTCCCATATAATTACAAGCAATGTAGGAAAATTAATCCAACAGCAATAGAGAGTTTTCTTTAAACGTTGTCAAGAACAAGACTGGCAGGATGTTTATAGTGCTGATAACATAGATGATAAATATAATGCTTTCTTTAACACATTTCTCTTGTTCTTTGAGAACTGCTTTCCATTAGAACGTTCTAAATGGGGTACTAGGCCTGGGTGGCTGACTAGTGGGATAAGGGTGTCATGTAGAAGAAAGCAGCAATTGTATCAAGATGTTAGAAGTAGTCACAATGAAGCTACAGTAGCCCATTACAAACAGTATTGTAAGGTGCTTAAAAATGTTATTAGGAAGGCAATGAGTATGTGGTATGCAAATAGAATAGCTAATTCACATGATAAAATTAAAACCATATGGTCAGTTGTGAAGGAAGTGTCTGGTTGGCCGCACAAGGTCAATGATATAAAGTCAGTTTGTAGTAACAGTATTTCTGTTACTGATAAATCAAATATATATACTGTTACTGATAAATCAAATATATATACAGTATTTGATAATCATTTTCTGAGCATTGCTGGTGAATTAAATAAAAATTTAGTTTCTACAGGGAGTCATATAACTTTCTTGGCAAATGCCTTTCCAAGATTGACGTCTGAAATTTATTGATAAACAAAATCTTAGGAGAAAAGCACGACACTCCAGAGGTTTCCTCTGTGATGCTACTCCAGATGTGTCGAAGACCAAACAGAATTCTATTATTATTATTTTTTTAACAACAAAGCAAATAAATGGGAAATTCAAAAAAATGTTCAAATGTGTGTGAAATCTTATGGGACTTGACTGCTAACGTCATCAGTCCCTAAGCTTACACACTACTTCTAAATTATCCTAAGGACAAATACACACACCCATGCCCGAGGCTGGACTCGAACCTCCGCCGGGACCAGCCACACAGTCCATGACTGCAGCGCCTTAGACCACTCGGCTAATCCCGCGCGGCTGGGAAATTCATGAGGGGCTTTTGGAAAATTTTGATTAGCAGAAAAGACAGGTGATGCAATTAGTAATGCTATCATAGATGTATTTAACAAGCATGCAATTGATTTACAGCACTGTTTAGGCCAGTGCTTTGATAACATATCAAATATTGCTAGGTAAAGAAAAGCTGTGCAAGCAAAAAGTAGAGACATTTATCTGCTGACAACATTTCCTCCTTGTGCAGCTCATACTCTGAACTTAGTAGGATTACATGCTACAAGAAGTAATGAAGTATAAGGTACATTCTCCAACTGTCTGTACCAGCTGTACAATTTCTTCACTGTAACCCCACAGAGTCAATCTTTTCATGGCCTGTCTGGAACAAGATGGAGGGCAAGAATTGAGGAAGCGAAATCTACAGCAGAAAAATTACCAGAAGTAACAGAAGCTTCCTTAGACCATACAAATGTAGGAAGTTTAAGTCTGCTGTCAAAAGAAACTTCCCTTGATAATGAAATGAAAAATACTGAAGCTCTTACAACTGCCATAGATATGGATGTAAGACATCTCTCGCCTGAAATCTTAACCAAAGTTAAAAAATGGCCGTTGAAATTGGGACTGAGGAAGTATTTTCAAAAAATAGAAGAAGGAAAAGGAAGGTTTTCATTGTTCATTTATAAAGCCATAGTGCCCATAGTTGCTTTACAATTCTTGAGGGTATTTTTGTTCTGTCATTGCAACTACAAAAATATGTGAGTTTTTTCACCAGACGTGTTTCCCTTTGTTGACGTACAGCATCATCCATGATGTGTAATTAATTTATTTACATTTTTATTTGCTTTTAGATCGAAAAATAGTCTGTTAAGAATATGTTGATTTGTACTTACGGTGATTTTCACTTTATTTCTTGCTTTCATCAGGAAATGCCATCTGTTAGCACACTTGTTTTTCTGCATCAGACACTGATAATTTTCCTCTAATTTTTAGTTGTTCTGCAGCACTATGCATTTCTTATGTTTTTCACAACACATTTTTATGCACATTACTATATTCTGTTCGTTTTTGTGCTTCTAAGTATTTGTTGTGGTTTGTGTTTTGTAGAGCTGCCAACATAACCTTTCCACTACTTTATTATTAGATTATTGTATTGTGAAATTCTATTAGATATGTTTCTGTGTATTTATATACTGTGTAAGGGTAGGGAAGCAATATTGACTGAGGATTTTTTTTTTCCTTTTTTTCATTGTAGGGGAGGCGGAAACCATGATAAGTGGACATAAGTGTACAGCAGTGTGATGGAGTGTGAGTGTGAGTTAGAGGAAAAGGTGAGGAGCAAGAAGTGAAATGAAATTGTGTGTGTGTGTGTGTGTGTGTGTGTGTGTGTGTGTGTGTGTGTGTGTGTGTGAATGTGTGTGTGTATGTGTGTGTGTGTGTGTGTGTGTGTGTGTGTGTGTGTATGGGGTTGGGAAGGGGGGGAGGTTTGCAGAGATTGTGAAAAGATATACATTGGAATGACTGGCGGACATTCGATACAACATATAAAGACCACACCAGAGTATTTAGATATGGTACAAGCCATTCAACATTTGCAGATCATCTAAAACAAGAACACCATAAACCAAGCAATAATGAAGAAGTTATATCATAAAAATCAGTAAAGACAGACACCTACTCCCTTTCCAAGAAAATTTCCACAAAAAAACATTAACACAAAATAAACAGTTGCTCAGTGACCAAATAAATATTGGAAACCAGACGCTATATAAAATAATTGATGAAATTAGATGAAAAAGAAAAGAGCATTTCCATCCTTCACCTCCCCTCCCCTCATCCCCCCCCCCCCCCCCCACCTGACTCACTACATCATTTCACTTCTTGCTCCTTGCCTTCTCCTCTAACTCAACACTCCATCACACTGCTATACACTTATGTCCACTCATCATGGTTTCCCCCTCCCATACACCGAAAAAAAAGGAAAAAATCCCTAAATCACTATTCCTTCCCTACTTTTACACAATATATAAATACAGAGAAACATAACTAATAGAATTACATACATAAAATAATCTAACAATAAAAAAAGTTATAGGTCGAAGACACTATATTGGCAATAAACAAAACACAAACCACAACACATACTCAGAAGCACAAAAACAAACAGAATACAGTGGTGTGCATAAAAGGGTGTTGTGGAAAACATAAGAACTGTATAGTGCTGCAGATCAACTAAAAATTAGACGAAAATTATCAGTGTCTGACGCAGAAAAACAATGGTGTGCTAGCAGATGGCATTTCCTGATGTAAGTGAGAAATCACCTTGAGTACAAATCAACATATTCTTAATGAACTGTTTTTCAATCTAAAAGCAAATCAAAATGTAAATAAATTAATTACAGATCACTGATGATGCTTTACCTCAATAAAGCGAAACAGGTCTGGTGAAAAAAAATCACGCATTTTTGTAGTTGCAGTGACAGAACAAAAATACCTTCAAGGAAGGTTTTCTTTGTTGGATTTGATACGGGTACTAGAAGAGCACGTGAAACTGAAGAACAATAATTTCAATATGAGTTTTTTGACATAATAATAGGCAAGACTATATCTCAGATAGATTCTCTGCGTAGACACGAGAATATTTGTGCAACTTTTGAAGCCATTTTCAAAATAAGTACAACTCTGGATGATAGCGATGCAACTAAAAAATTATTAGAAATTAAACTGATGATCTGAGTGATAATTTCATCAGAGAGATATACAAATGTTGAGAGCAGATACTTTTCGAGATTTGACAAAGACCAGAGAAAACAAAGGGCTTCCATTTCTTCTTCTAAATGAAATTTGTAAGTTGAGGTTACAATCTTTATTTCCTGAACATGGCATTGCAGTCAGGATTTCTACTACCCTATCAGTGATGCTACAGGTGAGAGAGGACTTACTAAATTAGCATTAATCAAGAACCATTTAAGATCAGCTTTAGGGAAGTGAAACTTGATCAAGTAGCACTATTATCAATAGAGCATGAACTTGCTTCTAAAATGGACTTCAGTGTAAGAGTAGAAGATTCAGTGTTCCATTTACAGCTGTCTGAAATCATTCAGCTGACACTGAAAGTTTCAAACTGACTTTTTAAAGCAGGATAATGAAGCATGCTGCAAAGATTGCTCACTAAATGTTAAGTTTGTTTCTTTTAGTAGCTTCTTTTATTGTTCCGTATACTTATATTTGTATCTATTCAAATATGGTAAATTCAATTAATAAACAAATTACTGACAGTGCATGTGCAGGCAGCATTTATTTACTGTTCACACCTAGAACAACATTATGGAGAATCAATATTTGAGATAATTAACACACAGATAATTAACACACATGGGCTGAGAAGGCTTGAGGGGGGGGGGGGGGGGGGGGGCTGACAGAAGTTTGTCTAGGGACCCACAAAATCTCATGGTGATATGACCAGGCAACGAATTTCATTTACTTTAATTAAAGTACTGTATACCACATAATTACACGGCTTAATATTCCCATGTCATTATCTAAGAGAAACTATGAAAATAAGACATACACTCCAACATGTTTGATGAAGACAATATACAGACCTCAAGTGACCTGTGAAGCATCCCAAATCCATTGGTTGGACTCATCCCAAACGCTGAAACCATCCAGTGAGCAGGTCGCTCAGGGACACGCAGATTGAAGATGTACCTCCCATGAGGACCAATGTTAATGTCCTTCCACATCCAGACATTGTCATACTGGCGTTGTATTCTGCTAAATCTGAACTTTCTGAAAAGTGCCAAGTCATTCTGATTGACCCTTGTACCTGTGAAATCAAGCAATATTAAAAGCTGCAAAAAACGTACAAAAAAAAAAAAACTAAGAGATTTCTTGGAACAGACTAATTCTGTACAACAAAACTTACATCCTGCCTCATCTGTGCCATCTTCACAGTCATATCTACCGTCACATCTTTTCTCAACTCTATAGCAACGGCCATTTAGGCATTCTGCGTACCCTGCAGTAAGGTTACAGTTATCAGGACGACGAGGTACAATTACATCACTGAAAACCACTAGCCCTGCATATCTGCAACAAAATAATAGAGCTAATGGTGTCTGAAATTATGTAGCAATATTCAAAAACCACACACTCTTACATTACTACAGCAAAACTGACTATGAGGCAAATACTTGACCAAGAAGAGGAACAGATTGTGGAATTAGGGACAGGATGACCATTACGAGATGTGGAGAAATAAATGTCATTTTTTATCAGCTATGCAGCAAGTCAATTTCAGGTACTTTCATTTTGCTCAACAACAAGGAAGTGTTGAAATCACCTGAAGGCTGTTACATTAAAGCAAGGTTCACTCACTAAATAGCTCAACAGTCAAATGATACCGGTACACTCAAAAAAGTAGGAATTATTTATGTGAATAAGTCACTTGTTTTACGGAAAAAGAATGAGAACAAAGAATGCTCTTTTAAAAGCACAAAGTATGAAGACTTATGTGTGAATTATCCACAGGATTCATGTGCTAATTTCTGATTTTTGCAAGGAGTTATGCACAGAGAAATTCAATTTTCTACTATTGCCGCCGCCCCCCCCCCCCCTCCCAAAAAAAGTAGTAGTTTGATGTTAAACTTTCAAGTCTCTCTTCAACTTCAACCCTACAGTGTAGCTTTATAATTATTGTTACATAATTTTGTGGATTTCCTGAAGAAAAAACCAACAGGAATGATGTACCTGGAAAAAAATAAAAATAAATAAATAAAAAAGTCTGAAAGAAAAGTGAGTCCATAGCCTGTTATTCTGAGCAAATAATTGGTGATGAATGGATGGTAACTGATAAATCCTGACCTAATCATCCTACCTGAAGACAAAGGTTCCACCACTGTTATTATGAACTGCAGTGACAACCTGACGGCAGGCATCTGCCAATTATCTCACTCTTCCACCAATAAATTCTGCCAGAGTGATCCCATCCCAGAAGTCCAACACAACCTCCAATCCCTACTTAAAGCCTTAGTCTCTTCCCAGAACATCTCCCCTGAATCCATTTCTCTCCTCACCCCTATGACACTGTGCAAACTCACCTTCTACACCAGGGCCGGCCAAACGCTGCACAGTGTGCAGACGTGCGGAAATGCTGCACATGTGCGCACGTGTGCAACAGTGAGCGACAGCGACATCTGTTATTAGACATGTGTCCTAAATGAACGGCGGCGGCTCCACTTCCCTGTTTATGTGGTACAAGCAAGAGCGCAACATACCCAGTCTCGTTTACCCCTGGTGACTGTAACTTTAACAGAGAAGTACTGAGAAATGGCAGGTACTGTGAAAAAGCAAAGGACGGGAGGTCTATGTTCTCAGTCATTTAAAAATGACTGGGAACTGGAATCCTTTTTTGTAGCCGTTGGTGAAAACTCAGTGTTTGCTGTGCCGCCGAATAATAGGTGGACAGCGTAAGTTTTCAATTGAAAGACACTACAATACATATCACAAAGACGAGTGTAGTGTACTCAACAGTGAAGAATGGCAAGTAAAATAAAATGTCCATAAGAAAATGGATGAGACACATGAACTCGATTTTACTGTACGTCAAAGTAACTGATACTTCTTGAACTCTTAGTTTCTTGTGTTACATTTATGTCTATTTTACTGTACACTGTACAATGTACTGTTTCCAATTTTGCACAATGACAACCACACTAAATCTTCACTGCGAGCAAGTTTTAAAATCGCATTAAGAATTGCACAATCTGGGAAACCCTTTTCCGAAGGAGAGTTTGTGAAAGGGTGTCTGACTGATGCTGCAGAACTTGTGTGTCTCACGAACATTAGCAGGTTTCAAGAAATCAATCTATCCAAACAAACAGTGACAAGACATAACAGTGCTATGGCCGGCAATGTGCACAGGCAGCTAATAAATAAGGCTAAAGACTTTGTTGCTTTCTCTGTAGCGCTCAATGAAGCAACAGATCTTACAGATACAGCCCAGGTTGTGTTACACACACGAGGTGTCGATAATGCACTTTGTGTAACAGAGGACGTTTTGGACTTAGTACCTTTGAAAGGGACTACTACAGGTGCGGACTTACTACAAGCTGTGCAGCAAGCGATTGATGGTGTCGGTATGGACTGGAATCGGTTAGTCTCAGTGACCACAGATGGAGCACCGTCAATGCAAGGCCATCTGAGAGGCTTCATAGCACCGATGCACAAAAAGCTAGGGTGCACAGACGAGACGTTGTATGGAATTCACTGCATTCTGCATCGAGAGGCACTTTGCGCAAAATCAGTAACGTTAGCAAACGTCATGCAAATTGTTGTGCGTACTGTAAACTATCTGAAGACACATGGGCTTACGCATTGCCAGTTTCGGCGGCTCTTGGAGGAATTAGGAGCGGAGTACGGCGACATACCTTACTATACCAAAGTACGATGGCTCAGTCGAGGTAAAATGCTGCAAATATTTTTTTATTTACGTTTGGTCATAGTAACATTCTTACATGAGAAGGGAAAAAGTGAAACTATGTTGGAAGACCCTTGTTGGATATCAGACCTTGCATTTCTCGTGGACATTGCATCTCACATGAACAGCCTGAACATCAGTTTGCAAGGTGAAAATAATTTAATTTCTGACATGTTGGAAAAAGTAAATGCCTTTGAAAGGAAGCTTGCACTTTGGGAGAGCCAGCTATTGACAGAAAACACTGCACATTTCCTGACTCTTGGACTGGTCCATGAAAGTGCTAGATTTCAAGAATACGTGTCAATAATTGTAAAAATTAAGGAACAATTTCGAGCACGATTTGCAGATGTTACGAGTTTGTCTCCTGTCATTCACCTCTTTGCTCGACCGTTCTCGTCATCGGTTGAAGATGCTCCGAATGATCTACAGATGGAACTGATCGACCTACAGTCCAATACAAGACTGAAAGACAAGTTCTTTGCAGTGCGAAGTACAAAAGAATTCTACGAAAATTTTTTATTACAAGAATTTCCACGCCTGCACCGAGAATCCGCGAGAGTTATGTCCATGCTCGGGTCGACATATGTTTGTGAAAGGTTTTTCTCGGTGATGAAAATGAATAAATCAATGTTTCGATCAAGCATAAGTGAGGAAAATCTTCGCAACTGCTTGCGTATGTCAATGAGCCGTGCTTTTGTGCCCGATATTAACTATATCATCTCTCATGACCAGTGATAAACGTGTTTGGATTTATTCCTTTCATAATTAAAAATTATTGTTTACTAACTGTGCACTATTGCCTCATTCTGCTCCATGTTACATTATTACCAGGAAAATTGGTCATTAAACCGATTGTTCCAATGTATACTTACATTTAGGGTTTTTTTTAATGTGTGAAGGGCTGCGCTCAGCTGAAGTCGATAAAACATAACATTCATCTAATTGTTGGTTATTATGCAGATTTCAGACGGAACTGATGAAAGATATAGCAATAATGGTATTGAAATATCAAGTGATCATCGAGAGGTCTGCGGTTATCATTCTGTTCAGAAGTCCGTGAGACAGAAATTATGTGGGTGTAACTGATGGCACCAAGAATTAGTTATAGGAAACCTTGCATTAGTTTAATGTTATTTGAAATCGTGACTAAGGCTCATTGGAAGTCGCTAAGTGCTCTCTTTCTTAAATACTAGATCAAAAACATTACGCTTATTTACTTGCCGTCAGTCAAGCTGCCTTAATAAAAACCCACGGTTGTTAACCATATTACTTGTCTTACTGGGTTAAACTGTTAACATAAAAGTAGATGTCTCAATGAGTAGACTGTGACAGTATTTTAAATGTTTAATACGCGAAATACCTTCCCATGGTTGGCTTGCAAGCTGTGGAAACAGCACTAGAATGCGCCGGTACAGAATATCCCAGCAAGTGGATAAAGCGACATCTGTGCGTAGAGATACGCACTACATGAACGCTGACGGCTGCGGCATGCACACCGTGACCCGGAAGTTGCACATGTGCAGGAGCACCACACGCATGCAGAATTTCTGGCCGGCCCTGTTCTACACACTCCCCAAAATCCACAAACAATCTTGGATGCCCCATTGTGGCTGGTTATCATACCCCCAATGAAAGAGTTCTGGCACTCACTGACCAACACCTCCAACCAAATGCCCATAATCTAGCCTCCCACGTCAAAAACACCAAACACTTCCTTCACCGACTCTCCACCACGACAACACTTTTACCTTCAAGATCCCTACTCGTCACTGTTGACATCATCTCCCTATATGCCAACATCCTTCATGCCCATGGTCTTAGCACTACTGAACACTACCTATCCCAACGTCCTTCAGACTCCAAACTCACTTCCTCATTCCTCATACACCTTACAATCTTCATCCTAAACCACAACTACTTCTCCTTTGAAGGGAAGGTACATAAACAAGTCCTCAGCACAGCCATGGGCACCCACATGGCACCCTCCTATGCCAATCTTTTTTACGGGCCATCTAGAGGAGACCTTCCTAACCTCCCAAAATGCCAAATCCATAGTCTGGTTCATGTTCATTGGTGATATCTTTATGATCTCTATTGTGGGCCAAGACACCCGAACTTCGCTCCTCCACACCCTCAAAACGCTTCAAGTGGTCCTCCTCAACTCAGCATGCTACCTTCCTAGATGTTGGCCAACACGTCTCCAATGTCTCTATCTGTACCTCTGTCAACATTAAACCTACCAACCACCAACAGTACCTGCATTTTGACAGCTGTCATCTGTTTCACACTATAAAATGGCACCCATAATACCTCGGCCAATCAGGACGGTGTATCTGCTGTGATAAAAGCTCACTTGCCCAGTATGTTGAGGGTCTCACCAATGCCTTCACAGATAGGCACCATCGCTAGACTTCGGCCATGATCAGATCTCTCATGCTATTTTCCCTCATACCCTCAGTCCTCTCCCCATCTCCAAGAACCAGCCCTTCATCACCCAGTACCACCCCAAACTGGAACAACTGAACCGCATCCTTCGTCAGGATCACACATCATCATGACCTGAAATGAGGGACAATCTACCTCAGATACTTCCCATCCATACTAAAGTGGTGTTCCATTGTCCACCCCATCTACACAATATCCTAGTCCATCTCTATGCCACTCCACATCCCAACTGCTTGCCACAAGGATCATATCCCTGTGGAAAACCCAGGTGCAAAATCTGCCCAGTCCATCCAACCAGCACTTCCTATTCCAGGCCTGTCACATGTTTATCCTACCCCATCATGGGACGAACCACTTGGGAAAGCAGACGTGCCATTTACCACCTCTGCCGCAATCACTGCACATCTTTTTATACTGGCATGATTACCAACCAGCTGTCCACCAGGATGGAAGGCCACCACCAAACTGCGCCCAAGAGCAAAGTAAACCACCATGTGGCGCAGCATGCAGCTGACACAACACATTTGATTTCAATGTCCGCTACACTATCCAAACCATCTGGATCCTTTCCTCCACCACCAAATTTTCTGAACTGTGCAGATGGGAGTTACCCTTACAACACTATCCCTGCCTCAACCTTAGGAACATACTGTCCCCACACCCTCCACCCAATGGTTTCCACCCACTCTGTCCTATCATCTCTTCCTCATTCTCATCTCTTATCCTGTTTATTTGCTACCCTCTGCCAACACATCTGCCTGTCTTTCCCCACTCCTCTCCTTTTTTGCTCCTTTTTTTCCCCACCTCCCTGCCTCACAACCTCCTCACACTGCACCTGTAGGCAGTCTAGTCCCTGCACACTGCACCAGACAGCGTTCGTCTCTCTACCCAACTGTACAATACAATGCCTTCCCCTTCCCCGCCCCATCCCAAATGCTGCTGCATCCCACGTGACAGTTGCAATCCGGTATGAGATGCTGGCTGCCATGTGAGCATGAGGTGTGCTTGCTTGTGTACGAATGATGTGTGTCTTCTCTTTTACTGATGAAGGCTGTGGCCGGAAGCTTTATGTAAGTATATTTTAATTGTACCTGTCTGCAACATAGCACGTCTTCTTTGTGCTAAGTAGCAATCTGTCTTTTCCTATAGTGTTGATATTCCTACCATAATTTCCAATGTTTGATAACTGTATGTGCTTTAGCTCAACTTTCTGAAGTATACTGCTATTTTGCGAGAATTAAAATAAACAGATATGTAAGTATCCACCAGTGTACTATGAAATATAAAGTAAAATTGATTTGAAAGATGCTTGGCATTGTGAATGTGGGCTGCTACAACAACTTCTTGCAAAAAAAGAAAAATGAAAATGCTTCATAATAGTTTTGTGAAGTTTAGAAAATATTTCAGAGTTCACTGTGTGTATTCCTCAGCAAAGAAGTTATAAAATATATTAAAGTCAGATTAATTAAATACTGTCAGTGACCGCTAAACATTCACACTAAAACACAGACTTTTCTTAACTCCGTACAGAGAATGAGCATAAATTTTGAAATTCATTGTTGCAATGGATGAAACAGCAGTATCCTATTACATACCACCTTCAATGAGGGAGTTGATCTAGTGGAGTTCACTGAATACATCACCAGTAGAAAACAACTCACTAGGTCAACATCATCATAATAATCTTTTGTGATTTCAAGCAAATTCTTGTGATTGAATTCAAGGCACTGAGTGTGAGTACAAATGTGCTCCATTATGCTTCATTTCTGCGCCAACACAAAGACAAAATTTATGTCTCTGTTAGACGATGATCAGATAGGTGTATTCATAGAGGCTTCTGAGAATATCTCACTGAAGCTATTTTTGTGTTAAAAATTGCAGTAAAACTTACTCAAATGTTCGATTGGCATCAATTCCAAATGTGGATGAAGCAAAATATGCTATTTCATCTGGGTCACCAGCATGAGACGTCCACGTCTGTATTAAAGTACCATTTGTCTCCTCATCAAATGTAGCCATTTTTGTCAGTACCTATAAACAACAATTTTTTGGAGGTCTGTATAACAACTGTAACAGTGAAATAAATATGTCACTAAATAACATGAATATTTAAGAACAAGACACAGAATGCTATTAAACTTACATTAGCATATGTTAGCTCATTACCAGCCTGCATGGAATAGAAAGCTCTATCAATGCCTGATAAGCCTACATAAGCCCCAGGCTCTCCATAAATAGCAACTTCAACTTTCTCTCCAGTTCTTGCTTTTCTGTTGTTGATGAACACTGTAAACTAAAATCACACATGCCGTTACACAAAAGAAAACGTCCATAACTGCTAATAATTCATAAAACACACACACATACACACACACACACACACACACCATCATGTCACTAGGAACCTCAAAAACTGCATAGCTGGATATACAAGGCAACTGAGTTACAGCGTTGTCACTAAAATTTTGATGAGTTGTAAGAATTATCACTTGTATGAGTTGGCAAGGATTTTCTGACACTGCGCAGGCAAAGCCACTGTTCTGTGGTCAAGCATACCAAGCATTTACCTGTCCTAAGCAGTGTCACAAAGCTGCATCTGAAGGTAATAAATGTGTTGTATGCATTAGGTTGACGGATGAACTACAATGAGTTCATGTAATTAAAACCATGAGTTAGTAAATACTGGTGAGCTAGCCAGAAATGTATCATCCTCATAAAATAACCAGGGAGTGTTAATTTCATACAAAGAAAATATCTAAATTGCAGTTGTTCCAAAGAAAATGCCTTTTTTGCATGCTGCACATTGAAATTTTTATTTTTATTTATGCACCCAGACATGTTTCGCCTTTTTTACAAGGCATCTTCAGTGGGTGTCATGTAATATTACATGATTTTTCGATTTTTACACACAGATTATGGTTTCACATCCAGGTTATAGATTTAAAAACAGTTCCTTAACGTTTTTTTATGAAATGGAAAGGTGCTTACAGGTCATGCGCACTCACTTTCACACTCTCTCTCTCTCTCTCTCTCTCTCTCTCTCTGTCTGTCTGTTTCTGACTAAACTGCGCATAACATTTTCATTTACATGTATATTCTACATTTGAAAACCATTCACAAACTTTCATATAAGAAATAAAACGCAATAAGCACACAGAATTTTGTAACTGAAGCATGAAAATAACATTTATAATACTTACATTATTTCGAGAAATTCCATTGACAGGGAATGTGAGACTGTCCGCCACAATATCCCCATACCGACCGACGTAGTAGACAAGAATGGTGGCAGCAGGTGCCATTTCCGCACTCAGCGTAATGGCAAAGCTACAAATATTGTCCTGCATTCTCTCCTGTCCAGTGTGCAGTATTATGCCCTTTGATAGTAGAATATAGTTAAAGAACTCCAAATAGAAATTGCTCTGCACATGGAAAATAGCATATTCTCCAACCTGCCAAAACAGATATCACAGTTATCAATAGTAAACACTCAGTACGTACAGCAATAAAGTAGCAGTACCACCCGATACATCAGGCAGCCCAAGACCTATTTACAAAAAAAGAGTGACTCAGAAGTATTATGTTCATTAATTATTAAATGTTATTAATTTATACAGGATTATAGGTTCTGGAAACTGCCATAAGTACCAGCTGTCTAGAAAGTGCAAACATGAGAGCAAATAAGGTCACCGAGAGAACAGAGCCAATAAAGCCACTGAGAGAATTAGTTATTGCTTGAATTGTTCATACAGAAGTGTAAGAACAACATACACTATGTGATCAGAAGTATCCAGACACCCCCAAAAACATACTTTTTTTCATATTCAGTGCATTGTGCTGCCATCTACTGCCAGGCACTCCATATCAGCAACCTCAGTAGTCATTAGACATCGTGAGAGAGCAGAGTGGTGCTCTCTGTGGAACTCACGGACTTTGAATGTGGTCAGATGATAGGGTGTCACTTGGGTCACCCATGTCTGTACGCAAGTTTCCCACACTCCTTAAACATCCTTAGGTCCACTGTTTCTGATGTGATAGTGACATGGAAACATGAAGGGACACGTACAACACAAAAGCGTACAGGCCGATCTCGTCTGTTGACTGACGGAGACCACCGACAGTTCAAGAGGGTAGTAACGTGTAATAGGCAGACATCTAACCAGACCATCACACAGGAATTCTTAAACTGCATCAGAATCCACTGCAAGTACTATGACAGTTAGGCAAGAGGTGAAAAAAACTTGGATTTCACGGTTGAGCGGCTGCTCATAAGCCATACATTATGCCAGTAAATGCCAAATGACGCCTCGCTTGGTATAAGGAGTGTAAACATTGGACGACTGAACAGTGGAAAGATGTTGTGTGGAGAGACGAATCACGGTACACAATGAGGCGATCCGATGACAGGATGTGTGTATGGCGAATGCCCAATGAACACCATCTGCCAGCATGTGTATTGCCAACAGTAAAATTCGGAGGTGGTGGTGTTATGGTGTGGTCGTGTATTTTGTGGAGGGGGCTTGCACCCCTTCTTTTTTGCATGGCACTATCACAGCACAGGCCTACATTGATGTTTTAAGCACCTTTTTGCATCCCACTGTTGAAGAGCAATTCGGGGGATGGTGATTGCATCTTTCAACATGATCAAGCACCTGTTCATAATGCACGGCCTGTGGCGGAGTGGTTACACAGCAATAGCATCCCTGTAATGGACTGGCCTGCACAGAGTCCTGACCTGAATCCAAAAGAATACCTTTGGGATGTTTTGGAACACCAACTTTGTGCCAGGCCTCACCGATCGACATAGATACCTCTCCTCAGTGCAGCACTCTGTGAATAACGTGCTGCCATTCCCCAAGAAACCTTCCAGCACCTGATTGAACGTATGCTTGTGTGAGTGGAAGCTGTCATCAAGGACAACACACACTGAGTTGCAGCATTACCAATGGAGGGTGCCACGAACTTCTACGCAAGTCATTTTCATCCAGGTGTCCGGATACTTTTGATCATATAGTGTATAATCAATGTGCCCTCTCATTCCAGCATCTAAGACAGAACATATTCCTCAACACTTTCTTCCTCATATGTATTAAGAAAAATTCAGTAAACCTCTGGGAGCTGAACCCACACTCACTACACACTTGCCAGTCACACTAGCACTACGGCATATGGAATAGTTACTTATGATTACAAATTGCCCACTGTACATTAACTGAAGCAGAGATAACAGAAATACAAATTAAAAGTCAACATTTAAGTCTCTAGGTTTCTGAACCTTTCAAGAAGAAGGAAAGATATCCACCCATCTACTCCCGGTGCCATGCATCCCGCCAATGCCGGGTCAGGACTGGTACAATACTTCTCCAATTTCGCCACCACTCTCAAAGACATTTTAAAGTTACTGGCAGCTTCACCCCTAGGGAGTAATTCATGTACACCTTCTGTCAGCATCTAATGTATATCACACGATCAAGTGCAACACTGTTTTCAAACTGTTTGTACACTGTGTAAGTGAGATGCAAACTGGGAATCAAACTGGCATTTACCTAAGTATATGTGGAAAACAGTCTAAAATACACAGTCAGGCTGGCTGGCACACTGGCCCCTGCCTTTTACCGCAAGCCGCTGGTGCATCACCTTGTCTCTCGAAAGCAGCCGCTATAAATGTTCGCCTAGCAGGGCAGATAAGGAGGAACGTTATAGTTAATAGAAAATGACTGTGCAGGTGATAAAGACATTGAAACCTCTAGCATCTGGTTTCTCACAAACAGCATTAACATTTACTTCTGACTCTCTGTGTTGAATTAAATAATGGCAGAATTTGTATATTAAAACAATAAAAATTTCTAGAATGATAAAATACTACAAAGGTTCCTGAGAGCTTCATTACAAAATAGCAGACAAAATACTGACAATTTTTTTCTGTTATCCGTTACATCTAACATACTAACAGCTTACAATATAGTATTTTACCTTGGCATCAGTGGTAGACGTTGACACTTTGATCTGGTGGTTCATTGGTGAAAAATGTGACAGCAAAAGTAGACTGGCCTGTGCTTGCTGTCCATTAACATCATCAAAGTATGCAGTAATCTCCATTGAATGTATTTCATTCAAAAGCTGTCGTGACCTGGCATTATCTTCATAACCTGAAAATATTTAACATATCAATAGCCTCTGAGGCTGTATGGCACCTTATGTTACAATTGATTTACTGTAATCTCCAGATGTAGAAGTGCAGACTACAGTTCTTAAAATGAATATGTATACAACTTCCTCAAGATGATACATCACAATCATATGACTGAAGTTTTCAATAGTACATCACAGAGCTGATTTGTTGTTCATCTACCCCTAAACAATGCTTCTCCTTTGCATGAATACAGATACTCAGCATGGAAACACAAGAATTCAAACAATGACAATGTGTCACTTAGGCAGTTTCAGCTTTTTGTAGAAAAAACATGATTTTATTAAAGCTACTGACCTAGTTCTTCTTTCAGGTCCACTTTCAACTCCCAAATACCATCCTTCTCAGCAGACATCTTCAGAAACCTCAAATCCATTGAGCCACCTCCTGATCCTTGTTTGTTTACTTTTGATCTTACACTCATTCTACCTGAAAGAAGTCGCTCACGAGACAGAAGAGAACCATCGTGAAAAGAAACTGAAATCTGCAAAAGAAAACATTGAAGGGAGAAAGGTGAGTTATAGAATTATAGCAATAAAAGGCTAAAAACATTCTAAGACATGGAGGAAAAAATTTCCTCTCAAATGAGCAATAAAGACAGACACAAATAAGGTCACATCAATGCTAGCTTGTTAGTGGTGACTGAATTATTCAAGGATTAAGCAGGAAAGTAACCCCAGAGGAATACGGGTGGGTGCAAAGAGAGGAGAACTTACCACAGTTTAGTCTAAATGTGGTCATTTCACTTTTGATAGTAAATTAGGGTATACTTGTAATTAGTACTCTGTAACTGATAAAAATTAAAATATAATTTATGTAACCAATAAACTTACTCATTCTACATCAGTTTAACAGAAATCGAGCAAATTATCTACGAAACACGGAAGATGCCAGCTAATTAAATGCCAGCAAATTATGAGACCTTAAAGTCTGAGAAATTCTATAAGGCAAAGAAAGGTGAAGTCAAGAAGTTAAGAGTTGCAGTAATGGCAGGTTATAGCTCTAAACACAGATGAGGTAAGTGGACAGCAATATAGAAGAAGGAAACAAGCAAAAAATTACAACTGAACACGCAAAACACAAAATTGCAAACTAACGTAGTATATGATGGCAGCAGTGGTAAATGACCTCATTTGATGTTAGGAAACAAGATTCCAGCTCTGAAGGTCTAGGTTACTGGATTGAACAGAAACATTGTAAGCTGTGCTCACACAGAAAAAGAAACAAGGTTTAAAATGTGCTATATGCTCTACAGCAAAATATTTAAAACAAAACAAAGAACAGCAATGAAATGGGGTCAGACGATCACATAGTCTGATCAGTATACTCAGTATACTGCAGAGTCAAAATGCTAAGAGCAGGTGCAGGGAAAATAGTCGGTACCATGAGTGCCATTTAGTGAGTATTTGTTGTTCCATCTGTCACCTTATATAAAGTAAAGTAAAGTCTATAGTGCAAGTCCACGACGGGCACTAGGAGCAGGAGGGGGAGGGTGACTGGGCCCGTTGCCCCAGCCATCTTTACCCCCAGGAAAGATCCCCAGCACCCATTTGGCAGCAGGCTGAGTGGTCTGGGGGACATTCTGGAGAGACTAGGATGACGAAAAGCCCCTACAGAATTAGAGCAATAAAAGACTAAACACATTCTAAGCCAAATAAATACCACATAGGAAAAAAATTTACTCACAAAGGAACAATAAAGATAGACACAAATAAAGACTGAATCAGGGATTTCAAGACTGAAGTCTAGTGCTCTATTTATTAGACCACAATAACCACTCGTCTGTCACCTATGTGGTGTTTCTGAATTCCCAAAAGACACTCCATGAGCTGCTAAAGAGGACTGAGTACATTATTGAATGAAAACTCACTTATAGATATAAGTTTACATAATACAAACAGAAAATGACTGAAATAATGTATTCCCCCCCCCCCCCCCCCAATCTACTGTGTGAAACAGCAATGGCAAATTACTGTGATTATGGTAACTTAGTTTTGTACCTAATTAACAAATTAGGTAAAAACACAAACAAAAACTGTCCGAATAGGAGGAGCATGTAGTCAGCACACTGCTCTCCTGGTCACTATCAGTTTTTGTCACCGGTGCTATTACTTCTCAATCAAGTAGCTCCCCAATTGGTCTCACAAGGGCTGAACACACCCTGCTTGCCAACAGCATTTGACAAACTTGGGAGGTGATCCACCCCAGTTCTAGCAAAGCCCGACAGTGCTTAACGTTGGTGATCTGATGCGAACCGGTGTCACCACTTCGGCATGGCCATTAGCACAACAAAATAGATGGTATAGTTAAAATGGGTAATGTATGACTTGGACCTCACTATAATACCTAAGCTGTGAAGTGGTAATGTACATCCACCATATATGTAAAACAAACATACATCTGCCTTGTAAAAATTATTTGTGGTTGAAAAACTATCTAATACAGTATATTGATGAATGTGTTAAATTATTTGAAGCATTAGTGCGACTGTAGAAGTTTTAAACCAATACAGAATATAAATATTTTGTGAAAAAACAAAGGCAATAAACAAAGCAGATGGAAGTACTCAAGAACTACAATGTGGTTCTTTATACGGAACAAGGCTTATGAGATTCTGACAACACAATTCCACATGCAAACCAAATCATTACCATATTTTATGAATTCTGAGGGTGCAGCAGGAATATGGTGTAACAGCAAGATTTATGACGAGGGGGACGAGATTAAAGTTTACTGTCCCGTCAACAATTAAGTCATTTGACACATAGCACAAGCTCCAATTGTGGAAGAATGGGTAAATAAATCTATTGTCTCATACTGAAAGGAAGCATCCAAGCATTTGCTTAAACTATTTGCAAAAATCACAGGAAACCTAAATCTGGATAGCTGTATGGTGATTTGAACCATCATCCTCCTGAATGTGAGTCCTGTGTGCTAGGCACTGCAAATTTTGGTCCGCTATTGCAATATGAAACAGTTCTGAAATGCATGAAACTCACAACACAGATAGTTACACTTACAGTCAAATAAAAAATGTCTACACTGCAACAAACAGAATAGAGAGAGAGAGAGAGAGAGAGAGAGAGAGAGAGAGAGAGAGAGAGAGAGTGTTTACTTAGTGACAGTCAAATAGAAAGACTGAGTATTTATATATTACTTACATAACATGTAAATGGCATTGCTGGTTTAAAGACTTGTGGTGAGCCTCCAAGAAATCCCACTTTAATTGAGGAATTATAAATTCTCGAAATTGAGTAACCATCTATAATTTCATTCAGAAAATGTTCACCAACAGTTGCAGTTATAACAACTTCCATACCATCCAACTGTGGGACATATTGTTCAAGTTCTGTCATGTCATATCGAAAATCATAGACACCATCAAACTGCAAAAAAAAACAACAATTAAAATGGTTTATCAAGTTACTTGGATTTTAGAGAATGATGATTAATCATATAAAATGAACTGATTACTTACGGTGCTGTTCAAAATTTTATTAATTAAAAATTTAAATAAGGTAAAATAGTGAAGTCAGTTTCAGCTCAAAAATCCTTCATTTTGTAAACAGTCTTCATGGATTTGCCACCGGATGACGTGCAAATTCCACAATATTTTCTCAGAGCAACTGTCCGACATCCTCAGGTGGTTCAACCTCGCTGATTGCTACGCACAGCTGACGGTATCCCCAAGTCAATGCCCCTGTATAGAGAACACAAGTGCGAAGAATGCGCAAGTGCAGAATCACGAAAGCACAATGATTTGCTGATAGATGGCACCATACTCAAATGTCCACTACGAAAAATCGCAGAGTGGCCCTCATGAGCGTACACTGTACGGTATGTTCACTAACATTGCAGCCTGACGTCACTCACTAAAAAACCACACTTGAGCAATGTAATGACGGGTCTAGTTTTCTCGTCGTGATTTAATAGCAGCCAATGCAGGGTTCTAGACTGTGCTCAGTTGAACTCCCGCACCACATTGATGAGATTATCAGCTGTGCGGATATGTATTACTTCCTTAGTGACACAATCCCAGAAAAATGATGCCGGGGATAAAACTTCCGTCTTTTCAGAAATAATGCAATGTACTGTATTCAGACAGCGTTCTGCAAGTGCCGACTTTTCCGGTTGGCGTTGGCGTGTATGTCACTGTTGTTCATTGTAGCATTCTTGTATTTTACGAGATGTCTGGCCTATGTATGCCGCTCCACATTAACAAGGAATCTTGTACACACCATGTTTCCTCAGGTCAATATCATCCTTAGCTAAATCCAACAGGTTACTCAATTTTGCAGATGGTTGAGAAGCACACTTAATCTCCTATCTTCCGAGTATTCTTCAGATTTTCGATGACATGGCATCAAAATATGTCAAAAATGTCGAAGTGGTACATGTCTTCATATCTTCATTCTGCTCTATAGGTTGAACTGAATGCATCATGTATCTGTCTCTCATATTAACTATTTTATCAGAATACTGCCTCCAATTGTTTCATTTCACTCGACAGGCTTTCAGGATCAGATACCGCTCACAATCTATGAACCAATATACATAAAGCACTAGTGCACTGGGCAGGATGAAGACAGCTTGTGGCCTGCAAATGTAGATCTGTATGCGTTGGCTTGTGATAGACACTGTAACCCTAGGTTCCATCTACTTTCCTTCATACCAAAACATCTAGAAAAGTTAAAGTACCATCTTTTTCCACTTTTATATTTGGATGGAGTGAATTTAAATGCTGAAGAAACATAGGTAGAGTGTCAAATCCATATGGCCACACCACAAATGTATCATCCACATACTGCAGAAAACGAGCATTTGAGGGTGGCTGAGTGTAGTGCTCTTTCTTCAAAGTCCTCCATAAAATAATTGACCACAACAGGAGACAGGGGAATCCCCATGGCAACACTGTCCACTTGTTCAAAATATTGGCCATGTAAGCGATTCGACGATTGCAATCTAAGAGTTATCAGGCGACCTGTGAAATCTTCAGAGTTTCAAATATGATGGTCACACTTGCTTATGAGAGGTCCCAATAGTGATGTCAGATATTTGACAATAAAATAAGTAGCTGCTGCTATGTTACTTACAATGGGACAGGGAGGCACCTCATTCTTTTGGATCTTGGGTAGGCCTTAGTGTCTAGGAGGAACTGCAGTCTGATGACGTTGGTGACTCGTGCTGAAAGTCTCTCTCTGGATCCTACCAGCTGGATCACTTTTTAATTTACAATATGCAGGATCGTCGAGCAGTTTGTGTATCTTGCTATTATATTCTGTGCATGAGAGAAGCACAGTAGCATTTCCTTTGTCAGCAGGTAAGATGGCGATGTTTTGGGTCTCCTCTCAGTTCTCGCAGAGCATTGGTTTCAGCTGAGGTAATGTTAAAGTAGCCTTTCTTAACTGGAGCTTGAGTCAAGGTGCGGTATGTGTTGTACGCCTAATCCCTTCATCAGCATCCTTAGGAAGTTTTGAAACAGCCTGTTCTATTACACTAATCACATGTCGGAAGGGAAATGTCCCCGGTGTAGGCGCAAAATTCAGATCCTCCCTAGCACCAAAACTGCAGTGTTGTCCAAAGTCGTCTTTGTGAGATTAAACACGGTACGTGTTCTTGACATGTCTTTTTGCATTCGGGCTTCAAGTCGATCGTATTTTGTCATTTGACGAATCTTAGCTTGTCGTTAAGTCTAATCAGCCAGAGGTAGATTGTTCAGCACCCTTGCATTTGTACTGAGATGCCACAACAAGCACACCATTCCTACATTTGTTAAATTTAAACACTGTATAAACTCTGTGGTTCCCATTAGAATTAGACAACCGGTGAGTGCAGTACTTGTGAGAGAAAGGGTACGCTATATGCATCTGGAATAGTGCGTGGTGTCCACATTACTATCACTCCACCGGAAGATTTCAGCAAAACTTTCAGCAGTATCCTGGAACTGGGTAGACGGCACCACTTTGGCACTGGCTGATTGGACACCCTTATGAAGTTTTGATACAGCCTGTTCTATTCCACATATCTTATCTGAGATGGGAATGGTCCACAGTGTAGGCGCAAAATTCAGACCCTTCCCTAGCGCTGAAACTGCAGCGTCATCCGAAGTCTTCGTGAGCTGTGGTCTCTTTACTTCCTCTATCATTTTGCCATGTGCCTCCTTAAATTCATTTTTGTCATTTTTTACTACTTACTTGCCTCCTTAAACTCATTTGTCTTTTTGACTAATTACCCTTAACAGTTATGAGTATAATCTGCATTTTCTTAAAAGAGAAAGGTTGGCCCTCAGTCTTATGAAATATAGCACCAGATCTAATTTTGTGTTTGGTGTTGTGTATGTAATCAAATTCCTAATTTATTTTGGCTATTCCTAGTTAATATATTTTGTTGTAGGGTGAAATCAGTAATTGTTTCATGGCTTAAATGCTGTTGTTGATTCACAAAGAAATATAAATTCTGTACTAATTATAAACATTTCGAAGAAGAACTACTAGGATTCTCAAAGTATTTATTTGGTTCTATTTGACAACATATTAGCAAAGCCACCCCTTAATTAATTCCAAAATAATTACCAGGTTTGTCAAAAGAATTGTTTGCGTAGCTATATGTGTTAACTTCATTATTTAAACAAATAATTCGGCCTACCCTTTGTGATAGAAGGAACTGTTAAAGCGGAATTTTTCAATATATTCACTTAATTGAATGAGTTATGTTTTAATTGTTATTTCTGTAAATTAAACATCGAACAATGTATAATTTCAGGCCTATTATTGTGAAGATATATAAAGGCCTGACTTTTCGTCCCAAATCAATCAGTCCACAGCTGATTTTTCCGACGGGAAGTCTGTATCAGTTAGAGTAATGCATTAGCTTAACATAGTGTAACGCAAATAGGCCGTGTGTTAAAATAATGACAATACATACCGTATTATTCTGCAAGAACTGTGAAATGTGTGGTCAGGTTTTTACTGCTCACAGATGTTCAACAGCAAACTATTGTAGCAATATGTTGATGTTCGGCTGCCATCTATTAACTACGCTTGTCAAAATTTATGAATAGTGAATTGCCCATATAATTGTGTAATATTGGGGGGTTGTGAACAGCGAAAGTAAAGAACTGTCAACTAAATCATTTACGGTAGTCAGTGTTGAACTTCCACCCCCCATTTTTCAGCCAGTATAACAATGCAGTAGTCAACACTGAGGACTATCAACGAAGAAATAAAGCAGGCGAATGCCACAGTGAGATTAAACACATTACAGCTTCTTGGTGTGTCTTCTTGCATTCAGGTTTCAAGTCAATCATATTTTGCCATTTGTTGATCCTTAGCTTGTTGTTCAGTTCACTCAGCCAGTGCCCAAGTAGTGCTGTCTACCCAGTTCCAATATACTGCTGAAAGGTTCGCTGAAATCTTCAGGTGTAGTGATAGTAATGTGGACACCACGCACTATTCCAGATGCGTATAGCATACCCTTTCTCTCACAAGTACTGCACTCACCTGTTGTCTAATTCTAATGGGAGCCACAGAGTTTATACAGTGTTTAAATTTAACAAATGTAGGAATGGTGTGCTTGTTGTGGCATCTCAGTACAAATGCAAGGGTGCTGAACAATCTACCTCTGGCTGATTAGACTGAACGACAAGCTAAGATTCGTCAAATGACAAAATACGATCGACTCGAAGCCCGAATGCAAAACGACATGTCAAGAAGACGTGATGTGTTTAATCTCACAAAGAAGACTATAGACGATGCTGCAGTTTTGGTACTTGGGCAGATATGAATTTTGCGCCTACATTGGGGACAATTCCCTTCCGACATATGATTAGTGTAATAGAACAGGCTGTTTCAAAACTTCCTAAGGACGCTGACGAAGGGATTAGGCATACAACACATGCCGCACCTTGACTCAAGCTCCAGTTAAGAAGTCCAACTTTAACATCAACTCAGCTGAAACTAATGCTCTGCAAGAACTGACAGGAGACCCAAAACATCGCCATCTTACCTGCTGACAAAGGAAATGCTACTGTGTTTCTCTCGCACACAGAATCTAATAGCAAGATATACAAACCACTCGATGATTCTGCATATCGTAAATTATAAGTAATCCAACTGGTAGGATCTAGAGAAACACTTTGGAACTCACCCGGAAGATCTAGATTTCAGCACATGTCACCAAGGGTTTACGTAAACAGACGGCAGTTCCTCCTAGACACTAAGGCCTACCCAAGATCCAAAAGAATGAGTTGCCTCTACATCCCATTGTAAGTAACATAGGAGCACCTACTGATTTTATTGTCAAATATCTGACATCACTATTGGGACCTCTCGTAGGCAAGTGTGACCATCATATCCAAAACTCTGAAGCTTTCACAGGTCACCTGAATACTCTTAGATTGCAATCATCGAATCGCTTAGTAAGTTTTGATATTGTATCTTTATTTACAATGGCTGCCTTGCAGGACTCTTTAGAGCTCATTAGCAATGAGTTTGAGGAGGACATAGTGGCATTATTTAAACATGTGCTTACTTCAACATACTTCTTATTTCATGGCCAATATTTTGAACACTGGACAGTGTTGCCATGGGAAGCCCTCTGTCTCCTGTGGTGGTCAATTATTTTACGGAGGAATCTGAAGAAAAAGCACTACAGTCAGCCACGCTCAAACGCTCTCGTTTTCTGCAGTATGTGGATGATACATCTGTGGTGTGGCCATATGGATTTGACACTCTACCTGTGTTTCTTCAGAATTTAAATTCACTCCATCCAAATATAAAAGTCGAAAAAGATGGTACAAACGAAAGTAGATGGTATCTTGGGACACAGAGTCTATCACAAGCCAACGCATACAGATCTACATTTGGAGGTCACAAGCTGCCATCAACCTGCCCAATGCGATAGTGCATTACGTACATTGGATCATAGATTGTGAGTGTTATCTGATCCTGAAAGCCTGTCGAGTGAAATGCAACAATTGAAAGCAGTATTCTGACAAAATAGTTAATATGAGAGACAGGTACATGAAGCATTCAGGCCCAAGTGAGTTCAACCTATAGAGCAGAACAAAGATACGAAGACATGTACCACTTGACCTTTTTGACATATTTTGATGCCATGTCATCAAAAATCCGAAGAGTACTCGGAAGATAGGAGATTAATCTGCAAAACTGAGGAACCTGCTGGATTCAGTTAAGGATGATCTTGACCTGAGGAAACGTGATGGATACAAGATTCCTTGTCAATATCAGATGGCGTATATAGGCTGAACATGTCGTACAGTACAAGAACGCTGCAATGAACGTCAGCAACATTCACGCTTACGCCAACCGGAAAAGTTGGCAATTGCAAAACACTGTCTGAATACAGGACCTCACATGATTTACAAAAAGACGGAAGTTTTATCCCCGGCATCATCCTTCTGGGATTGCATCAGTAAGGAAGCAATACCTATCAACACAGCTGATAATCTCATCAACGGGGTGGGGTAGTTCAACTGCGCACAATCTGGAACCCTGCACTGGCCACTATTAAATCATAACCATAAAATCAAGAGATTTTTGATTACAGACCCGTCATAACTTTGGTCTAGTATGTGTGTGTGTGTGTGTGTGTGTGTGTGTGTGTGTGTGTGTGTGTGTGTTTTTGTGTGTGTGTTTTTCTTTATTATTATTATTTTTTTTTTTAACGTCTGGCCGCAATGTTAGTAAACACAGCATACAGCAAAAGCACATGCACAAGAGGGCCACTCTGAAATCTTCACAAAGGGCGTTTGAGTATGGCTCCATCTATCTGCAAATTATTGAGCATGCGTGATTTCCAGGCCTGCGCATTGTACACGGGTGTTTTCTATACACAGAATGCCAACATGCGGATACCATGTCATGTCTACCCACCGGCACAGTTCAACCACCTGAAGATGTCCGACAGTTAGTCCAAAGAAATATTGTGGAATTTGCACATCACCTGGCGGCAAACTTGTGGAGGCTATTTACAACATACCTGCCAGGAAAGTTTGAAAAGTCAAATCTGTCATTCATCGCACACAGTAACTTAATGTGCACAAATATATTACAGGTAATGTTAAAGAATAACACACAACCAGTATAACAAGACATCTACATAAACAACCCCATATGTATAAATACAGCTTTAGAAATACACTCAATAGTAAACCAGTTACTGTCTTACATGGCTGTCTTGGACGCCTTACTATTAACTAAAAATGTTTTAAACATAAATCTGTTTAGTAAAGTTACCAGCTTTATAATCTGAGGCTCTTGAGAACTGCATCATGTGGTGTTTGATGCAGTTTCCAAGAGACTCTGGAATAATTATTACGTTGGAAATAATTATTATGTAGGAAAAACTGCATATTGTACAAGCTAATTATCCCCTCCCCCCCCCCCCCCCCCCAAAAAACTGTATTTCACAACATCAATGTTACGTCATTCGCACAAAAGTCAGAAATAACATCCCCATTTCTCCCACAGAGGTATTCCATTGCCAACCGAACCTACGCAAAATTTTCATCCGACAATACTCCAGTAAAAATTATATCATCAAGATTAATCCACTGCGAAAAACACCCCATTCTCAAGATGTTGAATCTGCCTGAATGCCATTTATATCCATAAGTATAAATTAAATTGGAGAAATAATGTTTTGTGAATAAAAAGGGAATAACACAGTAATTAAAAATACAAACCAGGAACTACAGACACGTTCTCAAACGAGGTCCATTCTCCCAGACATTTTGCCCACCACCTAGAATAGGCTTTTTGTCCCCCCCCCCCCCCCCCCCACTCAAACTCTACAACATCCTGGTCAGACACAATGTTCCTTCTCCACACATTTCTCTATCCTGTGGCTCTCAACCCTGTAACCATCCACATTGTAAGACTTGTCCTATGCATCCTCCAACCACCACCAATACCAGCCCTTTAACTGGCAAAACAAACTATCAAAGGGAGGTCCACATGTGAAATGACCACTGTCATGTTCCTTTGTCCAGTGTTTTACATTGGCAAGAGAACCACCAAGTTATCAGTCAGGATGAATGGGCATAAGCACAGGGTGTATAGTGGCAACAAACAATATCCTGTTGCAGAGCATGCTCTACAACATGACAGTCGTGCCCTCGGTGCCTATTTCACCATATGTGCAATATGGATTCCTCCCCCAGGCACTAGTTTCTCAGATCTCTGCAGGTGGGAACTGGCATTACAACATGTCCTTTGTTCTCACAATGTACCTGGCCTTAATTTACATTAATTTCTTTAGTCTCAGCATTTCGTTTCAGTAACTATTACTTTCTTTACTCCTTTTAGTTTTCTATATCTTTTATTTTCTGATCTGTCTCTTTTTCCCCACTCCCAACCTCTACCACATACAACACACTTAGCATTTCGCCTTTAATAACTCTTGTATGCTCTTAGGTTTCCACACTAATTAACTCTTGTACATCACTTTGACAGTAATCTCTGTCTTGCTTATTACCCTATCTTCCACCTTTAAGCTCTCAGGTTTTGTAACGTCGTCTGGTGCACTCCCCACCCCATCCAGTAAGTCTCCCCTGACCCGGGATGCTGGGTGACTTTTCCGAACCCTCTCTATTTCCTAAACCTCGCCAGTCATTTATCTTCATCCCTCCTCTTTCCCCATCAACCCTTCTGGCAGGAGGAGGAGCCACTGACTCCAAAGGGCTGAAAATTTCCATAACCTTTATACGTATGCATTCTCCCGCTCCTGCTTGGTTAGTAAATTTTCTATCAGTCCAGTTACATTTGATCAAACAATGGAAAATACAGGATGGAATAAAAACAATATTATGAAAAGGATAGTTGCTACTCACCATATGCTAAGTTGCAGATAGGCACAACAAAAAGATTGTGAAACAAAGCTTTCAGCCAAACAAGCCTTCACCAGGAAAGACAACACACACACACACACACACACACACACACACACACACACACACACACACACACACACACACTAGCTGCAACTCAGCATCTCTGCTATATGATGAGTAACCATCCTTTTCATAATATTGGTGTTACATTTTATCAATGAATTGTTATTCATTCAAATTATGCACTTAATAAGAGGAAAAGTTAATCTATGATTTCAAATAAAATTATTGTTCAATAACTATTTTCCTCAGTTATTTTATATGTTCATGGATACTGTTCCATTTTAAAATCAAAAAACCATTATACTTAGCAAGCACTACAAGCTTTTTTACTGATATCACTTGTCAGTTACCTCATTTTCTTAAGTATCTACAAAAGTAAACTACAGTTTTTATGTATTTGTTCTACGTACAATAGATCTGTGTTTACTCAGCCCACAGTAATAAAACTGAGAATGTTATGAAATAAAGACAAATAAAAAGCACATTCAGAATTTTAAAAAAAGATATCAGTAGCTTTGCAGTCAACTGTAAAAGGCAATTTTTATCGAATATTTTGTTGGTTCTTAGAGGAACATAGACACATTAAAAACTTGAATAGGCAATATTAATGTTCCATAATAATTTCAAACTCCTAGCACCTGGATCCCTTCATGTGGATATGGGAGGAAAGAGGATCACAAAGAGAACAGAAACATAAAAGAATTCATAAAATAAAAATAAGAAAAGTATATGAAAGAGAAGGGGAGAAATGAGGAGAGATTGGAGAGAAAGGGAAAAAAACCATGATCACATTTATAAGTTTCATAGAAAAACGGCTGAGAAAAAGAGAGAGAGACGAACAGAAAGCAAAAGATTATTGAAAATATCACATGGAGTAGAAAAGGCAACTGGAACATAACATAGGTCTACACCACATTCTTCTTTTAATGAAGCCATTCCAAAAAAAAAAAAATGGTAGATCTACCTCTGAATTACATGATAATTAGCAAGGCTGAATGGATTAAAAGCTATTGTCTGGATGTAGACTAGATTGGGAGAATTGCAAACCATTTCTGTGGAAGGTATAATCAAAGAAAATTCGAATCCAGGAATTCATTTCACTATTGATGTATGCTACACCTTCTTGTTACTGTGACAATTCTGTACATTCTGCTTTCTCTCAATGAATTTTTTTTACTATCCACAGAATCCACAATAAGCTCAATATTTATCTTAAATCAGGCTTTAAGATACAAGCTCCATTTCTTGTACAATCTGACACTTCATTCCACCAATATCCTAAACTCTTTCAACCTGCCTGTGAAACAGTTTCACCAACTTCTTTAACACCCTTCAGCAGTTATAATACAGAATCATGTAATCTACAGCTATTCTCTACAAGCCACCTTACAGTGCATGGCAGAGGGTACATCCATACCACTGCTACACCCCATCTCTACCCGTTCACCCGTTCCATTGGCAAAGAGTGATTGGCAAGAACAACTATGAGCTTGAAATTTTCTGATCTTACTAAGACATTTCACACGATGTACTTGGGAGAACGTAAAATGTTACCCAGCTCTTCTTGAGACTATGCATTTGTAATTTTAATAATGACACAGAATGTCTCTCTTGCAGTATTTGCCACTGGAGATTCTCTCTGACTTACTACACGAACCTGTGTCAAGGCACACTACTATTTGTCTCTACTTCCCCTATTAACCTGACATGTTGTCCCTGACTCACAAACAATATTTAAGAACTAACAAATGTGGGTTTTGTGGGTTGACTCTTTCATGAGCAAATTACAATTATTAATAATCCCTACAACAGATTCCAGTCTGGCATCTGCTTTCCTTAGTCGGTGGATGCACTTCTTGGTGCTAAAAATGGTTTTACCTTGATATTGTTTTGATGGTGACCGTTTCAGTGAATTACTGTCAGCATTGTAATCTGAAACTTATCACTCTTATTACCTATTTATGTGCAATCATTGCATTTATTTATCTTCTTCTGGGTCAACTGCCATTTGCCACACCAGTCATCAGTCCTCTGCAGGTATTTCTGCATTTGATACCTCTTTTCAACTGTTGTGACTTAATTGTACAAAGCATCACAGAACTTCTAACATTATCCACAAGATCTCTTATTTACATTGTAATCAATAATGACCACATAACACTTCCTCAGCATAAGAGCAAAGTTACTTTCATATCTGATGATTCCCTGGTTAAGAATGATGTGTTGAGTTCTGCAAGAGAAGATGTCCTGAAACTAATCACAAAGCTGGTCAAACAACACCTGAAATCCAATACTTAAGTACTCAGTCATATATCAAAATTAAATTGACCACTGGTTCTATAAAGCTTGAAACCAAGTACATTACCAACACATCTATCTTTCCTATTGATAAGCAATCCTTTTATGCATATTTCCTATAGGTAAGCAATCCTTTTATTTGTCTTTATTTGGTTTGTTTTTAATCCTTTATTACTGTTTCTGAAGTGCAGCAGGTATTTATATTTTATATAATATGTAATCACAAACATAAACTTAATAACTGGTGTGGTGAAATTGCTAAAGACTTACAAATTTGAGATGAGGTATGGAGTAATACTCTTTTTTTGTTGTTGGAAACCAAAATGGAAGCGTTTCATCCTGCAAGCAAATTTAATTTCATGCATTTATTTTCAGTAAAGACAACAACCATGCTTAATTTATGCAGTTATAATAAAGAAAAAAAGAACTAAAAAAATAAAGTATTAGCAATAAAATCACAAGGACTCAGCTATTGAAAGTGAACGTAATTAACAGATGGAAAAAAATGCAATGACATGTTTATGACTAGTCTTTCAATTATTACTCACATTGTTATACATAATAACTACAGAAATTTAAGTAACTGTAAACATTATTTTCACATTTTAAGCATAAAAGCACAAAAATACCATGCAAAATTAAAAAAACACTCAAATATTTTCTACAACACAACAGCGTCACCATGTTTAGTAAAACAGACTGCTTTGAACCATGAGGCCAACTCACGAAGGTAAAATATTTCTCAACAGGTCGGAAATCTTTCAGTTGTGTCCTTCGTTCTGTCCGTATAGGGCGAATAGTAGCTTTAATGGTGAGATTTCCACGCACTGGACCACCACTTGTATAATTTGCCATAATTCTGCCATAAATATAACGGTCTGATGTAAAGAAGAAGGCAGGCATTGTCACATTAACCTGAAACAAAACATAGCTGTAGTATTAAATTTTTTGAACATTGCTAAAGTTAATGCTGTCTTAAAGTCTCACATTATGCTTGTTCTTTTAACTGATAAAACAGAGTGTATGAGCTTTAGAACAAATATAAAACTTGACTATCTGTAGCGTATTACCTCAAATCTTGTCTGGTAGTATTCTTCAACGAGAAAAGTTGCTTCTTCAACTTGACCTTGGGCAATCACTTGTATGGTCCAGTTACCAAATACGGGCTGGTCAGACAGCTGATAGGATAAACTTACACTTCCCAAATTTGACTGCAACGAACAGGTGATGTGTCAAAAAATACAGTACATAATATTTTGACTGATGAGAAACTCAAATCCACTATTACTCATTCTACACATACCTGACGAGAGAGCCATCTTCTCATTATTATTCTATTGGGGTCCAACATGTATACATCAATAGCTCCATCAAATGCTTTGAGCGATGTGCTGATTGGAATCGTGCGGAATCTTACTGTAAAATAATATATCTTCTTACTGCTCATATCTTTATTTTCATTGCACTGCATTTTAGCCAGTAATTTACCACCATTAATTGTACTCCACGACATGTTTTATACTTCTAACAGCAGTGAATTCATCCCCCCCCCCCCTTTGAAATGAAGCATAAAATAATATAAATTCACTGCCCTTGTCTTTCAGGGACTCACATCACATGCATCTCTGACAGTTTTAGCAAAAGTGTTGATATCCTTACTGCTCAACACCAAAATTAAAAATACATCAACAAACAGAGTTAAATCACCCAAGTGAGCATTGACTTTCTCATGATAATGCATTTTAGTAGTATGAACATCAATTAAAATAAATAGCCAAAGCTTTATATGTACCTGTCTGGCCCTGCATGTACACAGGTTTGTCCATCTGAATAAAAATAGTCATGGACCTCTGGGAAAAAGTTAAACGAGTCTCATTTACAAACGCAGAGCCGCCCAACAGATTATCGTATGTGCCTTCCACTCGTAGCTTGTACACACCAAAGACACTTGTAGGTGGTATCTGAAACAAACAAACCCAATACCGTCAAAAGTCACAAACTATTGTGTAAACACAACACTTACACACATTACTCAACTTGAAGATACATAGTTAAGAAACAAAACTTTTATGCAGACACAGTTCAGTTCAGTTTTTAATAAATTGTCAACGAGGTGTGTAAATAAAGTAATGAGACTGATGGCATAGTGTTTGATCCAGCAACACTAGTGATGCCACACTTGGAGGGAGGTGAATATGTGACATGCCTACAGTGCACTTTGGCCTGCACTAGTGTCATGTTGGTCGTGGTAGTGCATTTTTTAGTGGAGAAGGTTTTGCTTGTGCATTCTGCCAATGAGAGCACAAATTTTGAGAAACAATGTGAGATCAGATTGTGCTTCACTTTTGGACACTAAGCAACAGAAATGTTTGCAAAACTTTGGAAGGCATACGAGGCATTGGTTTGTCAAGAGCTAAGGTAAGTTGGTGGTTCAAGGCATTTGCAGAAGGAAGACAGCCAACTGAAAATGAACCTCACAGCGGAAGGTCTTCACTTTCAAGATCTGATGCAAATTTCGATTGAGTCCAGGATCTTGTGCGTGCAGATCATCGTTTGACAGTGTGAATGATTGGGACAATGTTGAATTTGAGCCACATCATTGTCCATCAGAGACAAACATAAAATACAATTGGGTGTCGCATCACGACAATGCATCCTGTCACACAACAACTTCAGTAACCATGACTTGGTCAGTAATAACATTCTTGTGGCTTCTCAAGACTCCTTATTCACCTGGCTTGAGTCCTTGAGAATTTTTTCTCTTTCTGAGATTGAAAACACACCTTTAGGGGCCCTGGGCAACACTCAAATGATTGTATCTAACCAGTTGAAGGTTATTCCAGCATCTGAGTTCTAGTACTGCAGTGAAGAGTGAAAGAACCATCTCCAGTGCTGTGTGGCTTCAGAAGGCAAGTACTTTGAAGGGGACAACACTCAATTGTAATACTGTTGGAATAAAACAAGAGGGGAAAAAATCATCAAAATTCTTTATTTACACAGCTTGTATGTCTTATAGCTGTAAAAATGTTACAAACAATGGAAATGGACAGACTGATTGGTAGAGATAAGCCTTTACGTTTGTCATTCTTTGCTAACTAAGCAAGTAGATAAAGTGTACACAACAGTCACTTCAAAGCTAGTAACAGTAGTCATTTTCCTCAATAGGCTGTTCTTTTTATTATTATTTATCTAAAACATACAGAACGGACACATTAACTTGTTAAACAAGGGGTAACGTGCTCAAGAAACAAAAGGTTTTATAAATGAATGGAAGATGTAGTATGTCATTGCACAGGGTGAGTAAAGACATTCAGAACTCAGATCAACTGTGCACCTCACAGACCATCATTTTTATCAAGTGATCTGCAAACATAGTTATGAAATTAAGCACACCACTATGATGCATATTATTCTAGTTCTGGTTAGAATTTTCTTAATCTGTTTGTGGAGATCTCTTCAAAGTATGATGGAATGTGAAGCTATCCCAATGATCTTTTAACAGGGATGTAAATGAGCACATCTGACACATAGCAGTAAACAAAGAAGCAGATAGTTAACTAAGATTTGTGATATGGTTATGGTAATCACTTGACTTTACAACCCTAGATTTCTTTCTGTCAGTATGTATCAAGTGTATACCGTGTACCACCTGCTGGTGTGCTGTGAATTATTAATATTTCTGAACAAACTCAGCATACACCCAGATTTATATCAGAGTCCGGCATTTATCAATGAATGTTATCAGATTCAAAGAAGACACAAAAATTTGTGTGTACACTTTCAATAGGCATAAAGTTTGTCACATCTGAGACAGGTTTTCTCTTGATAATGATGAGGATGATGATGATGATGATGATGATGTTTATTGTTGTTATACATATTGTTCATCACAGTAAATACAGCAGATAAGTTCATTACACCAGATTTCATATATTGTCACTAGTCCAGCACTTCACAATGGTCAAAGACTGTGTGATATATCAGCAGATAATTTGTTCAGATGCCAGTAAAGTGACTTTTCATAATTTTATTAGGGCCAAAGGTTTCCCAGTGTCCACAAGGTATTTTGGCATTTCTCCCATTGTGCTAAGATCCAATTGGACCACTTTCATTGGTTTATGACAGAGTCATTGTAGTTCAATTTTCAAGTCCTCATAACTGGAAAGTTTTCCACGGTGTCAGCGAGTTGGTTATGATGTGGGATGGCAAGGTCAATGATCTACACTTCCTCCTTCTCCACAAATGTCATGTCTGGTGTATTTTCTAGCATTCAGTCTGACTAAATTCAGAAGTGCCACAGCAAAGTAACACTTTCCTACTGACAACTTTCCCTGGCTTCTTGTCCCACCAGTTCCTTGCCAACATGGGATGGTAATTTTCATGCCAAGACCCTGTGGACCGTTTATGGCCAATCTTTGTATCTATGCTTGTTACCAGCCTGAGCGATCTTTCTGCTGCGTTGAAGATACGTCCAATTGTTCAGTCAGCTGCTTTAGAGCCTTACTTCAGGTATTTTGCTAATTTCTCGATATTGGCTTTGATGGTGTTAGTTCTGATTGCGCCAAAAAACAGTCCTCCCGATTCTTTCTTTAATGTTCTGTTGGTCAGCCAATATTATGTCATTTCTTTATCTATTTTAGACCTGGTCTTTTATTTATCTATTTTGCCTTTAGTCTTCCCCAAGAACAGTCCATGCAGCACTTTACTGCACAGACTGACAGTTTGCAATGGATTATAACCTTCTTGTATTGATTCTTGGTTTGCTATATCTTGAGAAGCTTTCTGTTGTTGCTTCAGTCAGAGCTGGTCCTCTTATCTTTAACATAATCTGCCACTGTACGCTGCTCGTCTTCCACTGTCTGCCTCACTTGCGAAAGTCCTCTACTGCCTGCGCTTCTGGGCAACCACCTCACATCAACATCACTGCAAGTGTGGAATACGTGGTGAATTGTCACGAATGTCCTGTCCAGATTACACGGCTCTACTTTTGTCCAACTCCGTGCGAATAGCTGTCATGGTTTCACCACACTGTTTATATTGTTGGCAAGCAAGAAGCCACAATTTTTTCAGCTAGAAATGCAGCCAGCTGTGTGGCTCAGCATCTCTGCATCAATACAGGCAATGTTATAAAACAATGACTAAAAACATTCATGGTGTCAATGTGTCAAGAAAACATAAATATAAACTGTTTATTAATATAAGAGAGGGAAACATTCCACGCGGGAAAAATATATTTAAAAACAAAGATGATGTGACTTACCATACGAAAGCGCTGGCAGGTCGATAGAAACACAGACAGACACATACACACACACAAAATTCAAGCTTTCGCAACAAACTGTTGCCTCATCAGGAAAGAGGGAAGGAGAGGGAAAGACGAAAGGAAGTGGGTTTTAAGGGAGAGGGTAAGGAGTCATCCCAATCCCGGGAGCGGAAAGACTTACCTTAGGGGGAAAAAAGGACGGGTATACACTCGCACGCACGCACACACACACACATATCCAGACACAAGCAGACATATTTACAGCCAGCGCTTTCGTATGGTAAGTCACATCATCTTTGTTTTTAAATATATAAACTGTTTATTATATGCACAAAAAAAAGCTGTTAATGAAATAGTCATTTAATGGATGTAAAGTGTTAGTTGCATGAACACACACACACACACACACACACACACACACACACACACACACACCCCATGCTTATACCCACTAGATTTTGATTTTTTAAGTGCAAATCTACATGATGGTAATACATACTCAGTCTCTTAACAATACAGAGATGGGTGTAACTGTGACTTTTAAATAAAGTTAAATGGGACAGCACAATCTGTTTATGTAACTGTATGAATTAGCTCAAGTAGGAACCATATATATATATATATATATATATATATATATATATATATATATATATATATATATATATATATAAATAATAGAGGGAAACATTCCACGTGGGAAAAATATATCTAAAAACAAAGATGATGTGACTTACCAAACGAAAGCGCTGGCACGTCGATAGACACACAAATATACACACAAAATTCTAGCTTTTCCAACCAACGGTTGCTTCATCAGGAAAGAGGGAAGGAGAGGGAAAGACGAAAGGATGTGGGTTTTAAAGGAGAGGGTAAGGAGTCATTACAATCCCGGGAGCGGAAAGACTTACCTTAGGGGGAAAAAAGGACGGGTATACACTCGCGCACACACACTCATATCCATCCACACATATACAGACACAAGCAGACATATTAATCAGCAATGGTTTTGGGGTTATTGCTGTACACCTTGTCTTTAACACAGCCACACAAAATGGAGTCACATGTGTTCTGATCTGGAGAATATGGCGGCCACTCAAGGTCTCTGGTACCCCAGAGCCATATATATACATATATTTTTTTTTTATTTATATTTTCGGGTGAAAAACTGCGGAATTTGTTGCGGAATGTCATGGAATATTCCCAATTCAGCACCTTTAGTTTGATGAAGTTTCAGCAGGTGGCAGTGCTACACGTAGCCTTTAAAGTGGCATCTGTACAGGAAATGCATTCCAAGCAGACAGCTGTCATTCAGTTTCTTTTGGCTGAAAACCGGAGTGGCAATGATATTCATAGGTGCTTGCAGAATGACTATGGAGACCTGGCAGTGAACAAAGAAAGCACCATCAGTCACTGGACGAGGCATCTGCCATCATCACAATAAGGTCATGACCAATCTCCCTCGTAACGGCTGGTCGCACGCAGTTGTCACTCCTGCTACGTGGGAACATGCAGTCACTCATTTGAGTGATCAACAGATCACAATCAGACACCTCGGTACTCAATTAGACATGTCCATTGGTAGTGCTGGCATACCTGTCCACCAGTTGGGACAATCAAAGGTGTGTGCCTGCTGGGTTCCTCGTCTCCAGACAGAAGACTCCAAACAGTAACGAATGACCTTATGTGCGGAATTGCTTGCATGTTACATGGCTGATCATGACAATTTTTTGTTGAACACTGTCACAGATGATGAAACACGGTTCATCACTTCGAACTGGAAACAAAACAGCAATTCTTAGATTGGTGCCACACCACATCTCCTCCAAGAAATAGTTCAAAGCCACACCCCCACCCAGTGAAGTCATGGCAATAGTCTTTTGGGACTCGTGAGAGGTTATTCTCTTTGATGTCTTCCCTCAGGGTGCAATGATCAACTCTGAAGTGTGTTGTGCTATCCTTGGGAAACTGAAGAAACTACTTTCATCCACCCTACAGCCCAGATCTCGCACCTTCCATCAGTTTGGTCCAATGAAGGATGCATTCCGTGGGAAGCAGGATGTGGATCATGGTAGGGTTATTAATCCAGCCTGACATCGGCCCCAACATCGACCAGTAGAGAGGCACCCACGTGTTCATACAGGCCCTCCCAGCAAGGTGGCATAAGGCCATCACATAAAATGTGACATAATGTTGGAAAATAGGGTTTTGTTGCCAAAAGAGTTGGGAATAATATGGTGTATTGAAATCTTGGATGAAACCAATCCGCTTTCATAAAAAGATGGTGTTGCATTACTTATTAAATGGACCCTTGCAGTAAGAATTATTGACTTCTTTGGATGTTCTTCTCTAGGCTTTCTAGCTTTCATCAGCTTTTCTAAGATAGCTACAACAAAACGTCATTGTTTAAGGTCTATGGTGACAGTTACTGAACTATATGAAAAAACATAAATTAGTTACAAATTATGTCGTGCACACACTCTGTTCAACATGTAAATGTCACTATAGATGTTCGGATTTAGGTAATGACATGTTCAATATGCCTGCCATCATTGGCAATGATGTGTGACAGATGAATAGCGAAATTCTGCATGACCTGCTGAAGTGTTGGAAGGTCGATGCTGTCGATGACCTCCTGAATAACTGTTTTCAGCTCAGCAATGGTTTTGGGGTTATTGCTGTACACCTTGTCTTTAACACAGCCACACAAAATTGAGTCACATGTGTTCTGATCTGTAGAATATGGCGGCCACTCGAGGTCTCTGGTACCCCAGAACCAGAATGCAGTCCCCGAAGTGCTCCTCCAGGACATAAAACACTATCCTGCTTCCATGGGCTCGAGCTCTGTCTTGCATGAACCACATCTTGTTGAAATCTGGGTCATGTTGGATAATGCGGCTGAAATCATCTTCTCATCTTCCAAAACCTTCACGTACTGTTCAGTAGTCACCAGGCTATCAAGGAATAACGCACCGATTATTCCGTGACTGCACATTACTACATTCACCCGTTGAGGATGACAAGACTTCTCAATCGCGAAATGCGGATTCTCAGTCCCCCAAAAGCACCAATTTTGCTTACTGACGAACCCATCCAAATGAAAGTCACTAAACCAAACAAGGCATGTGTACAAATGCGCATACTAATGCCCATCACGCCCGCAGCCAACCGTGCAGTTCGGACATCCTAACACAAACCATTCAGAAGTTACTACAATTTTATTTCATATAGGTCGGTATTGTCACACTGTATGAAGTACATTCTGTATAGAAGAAAAGGTTCTGAAAAAGTGTCACAAGATATTCTTTTAGTAACTAATCTGATATAACGATGACATACCTGAATAGTGGATTTGTAACTGAATCCAAAAACATGCATTGAGACTGTGTGTTCTCAGCCATTTCATTCACGAAGTCCAAATTTAAATTGGGTGTTCAGTTCCTTTAAACTGATTTAAATGTCAACAAGATCACAAAATAACTGAAAACCCCATCATTCTAAGCTAGATCAGTTTACTAAACTTTGATCATATGGCATACCTGATCATTGTTTTTAACAAATGTGTTACAATGAATTTTTTTGTTTACATCCTCATATCACTGTTATAAGGAAGAAGAATGAATGAAGATTTAAGGTTTGAAATCCCATCAACAGCATGTTATACGCAACTTAAATGTTTAGCTACAGAAGTGTATAATGAATGAGGAAAGATGAACTCTGACCTTGTAGATGAAGCATTTACTGCCAGACAGACATGTAAGAAGCATTGAAGTCCTGTCTGGTAAAAATGGGTTGTCGTGGAACATTACTAGTGCAGCAAACTTTGAGGCAGCGACATAGCAACTTTACATGATGATGTTTCTTTCACTAATGTAGGTTCGAGTGTTAAGACGGTTTAGGCTGTCTGGAATTGGTAGAAATTTTCTTAGAAACAGCATGTTTGCTGGAACACTCAGCAACTTTCACTGCTGTAGCTGTCAGAGATTAAGTACTCCTCGATTCATTCTATCAACTACTCACGACTGTCCCTCAAAAAAGCAACTTCAGTTGTGATTATGCAAAGGATGTGTAAACTCCTTCCATCTGTGTATCAGTTTTAACCTTGACTAATAATTTGAATTAAGCCCAAAACAAATGTACTGTATCTGCTCTGACATGTGTTTAAGCTCATACACTCATGGGAAACAAAAATAAAGATATAAAGAAAGAAAAGAAGGGAAGGGAAGGGAAGGGAAGGGAAGGGAAGGAGAGAGCGAGAGAGAGAGAGAGAGAGAGAGAGAGAGAGAGAGAGAGAGAGAGAGAGAGATCTGTAACTCTACTTAAACTAACTGTAAAATTTAAGTCTTCAGTATATTTCCAGAGCCCTCCATACAAAATCAAGAGACTCCAAAATACAATTCGATAGTGCAGAAACAGAAAACAGAAGCAATTCGCTACTTCTTTCCGGTAGATACTGACAGAAATTTGAAATCAGAACAGAATAAATTTGCTGGATATGAATAACTTGGTGTCAGCTGTATTAGGTACAGATGTTCTACCTGTTGGTGACATATGAAAATTTGTGTCAGACCAAGACCCAAACCCGTGGTCGCATTTCCATTAAGCTGTTCGTGCAGGACAGCGTTACATATGGAAGTTTCGATAAGACTGGCGGGTGTGCGTGACTAGCATAAAGGTAAGGTGGCTGCTCAGAATTAGTGGGGAATCCAGGTTCAGGTCCTGATCCAGCACAAATTTTGATGTCATCACTAGATAGAACATCCATGCCTTAAACAATTGACACCAAGTTATTTGCATTCAGCAAATTTATTTTGATTTATTTTTGTTTTCATATTGTCGCTACAATGTTGTATCTCACCATGAGACATGCTGTTCATTCTTGTCAGCATTTTCCCCACCAGCTATTCTCAGTTCCGAGTTGTAAAATGCACCACAAACAGGAGAGACGAATAAAAACATACCTTCAGTAGCAGGGCCTCTGGAATGCCTTCTTTGACATCTTTGCTGTCAGCACTTAGCTCAACTCCGTCCCTCTGGATGGAGGCGCGCACTGTGAGTGGCTGCTGAGCCTGTAGCACGTTGACTGCCACCTTGTACACTTGGCCCGGTCGAACCATTCTACTTGCAATTACAAAGTATGTCCTGAAAATAATCATTCTTCTGTAATTAACTGTAAAATACAAACACACAAAAGTTTAAATACACACGTCCTTCAGATATTTTATATATTTTCTGCTATGTCATGAAATATACATGAAGTGAATGGCATATACACAAGTGTGCTTCTACACAACTGTAAAATATGTACTTTGTGAAACTTTGTATCGACAGTGTTCTGGTAGGTGCAAGTTCTGCTATGTATACTACTGTATACAGTTTATGATGTAGGTATGTTTCTCATCATGCGTGTCTCCTTTTACATTCAGTTCCCTTAGAAAAAGGCATAATGCCCAAACATACAATGAAGAAATAAAACAAATATTTTGTGGTCAAGACTGGAGTTTGATCATAAGTGCAGAACATGACCACAATGTCTCGAAGTTTATATGCAATAAGTATCCAGAATATTCAAAATTTGCTTATTTGGATATATGCATGACTATAGGATAGCAGGTTGAAAAGAAGCAGCACAGGTTACTCTATGCTTGCAAATACTTGAAATCATAGTGTCGACCAACAAGTATTCCAAAAACAATTCTCATGTGGAATCCAGTCAGCACTTTTGCCAAATGACATCCTGAAAGTCAAAGATCAAGTAGTCGGTTGAGCCAGTATTTCTTGACTTCAGAAAAACATTTAACTCAGTAGTAGATATAGGATTATTATCAACAGACAAGTATATGAAGTATCAAACAAAATTTATGATTGGAGTCAGGATTTCTTGGTACAGAGGATGCAGTGCATTATCTTGGATGATGAGCAGTGCTCTCCCTCGACGATTTTTACCCTCCACACTTCCCTTCAAAACTAAATTGGTGATCCCTTGATGCCTCATAATATGTCCTACCAACCGATCCCTTCTTTCAGTCAGGTTGTGCCACACATTCCTCTTCTCTCCAATTCCTTTCAGAACTTCCTCATTATTTACGTGATATACCCATCAGCATTCTTCTGTAGCACCACATTTCGAAAGCTTTTATTCTCTTCTTGTCTAAACTAGTTATTATCCATGTTTCAATTCCAAACACGGCTAGACTCCATATAAATACTTTCAGAAACGTCTTCCTGACACTTAAATCTATACTGGATGTTTACAAATTTCTGTTCTTTAGAAACGCTTTCCTTGCCATCGCCAGTCTACATTTTATATCCTCTCTACTTTGATCATCAGTTATTTTGCTTCCCAAATAGCAAAACTCATTTACTACCTTAAGTGTCCCATTTCCTAATCTAATTCCCTCAGCATCACCTGATTTAATATGACAACATTCCATTATCCTCGTCTTGCTTTTGTTGATGTTCATCTTAAATCCTCCTTTCAAGACACTGTCCATTCCGTTTAACTGCTCTTCCAAGTCCTTTGCTGTCTCTGACCGAATTACAATGCCATTGGCGTACCTCAAAGTTTTTATTTCTTCTCCATGGATTTTAATACCTACTCTGAACTTTTCTTTCGTTTCCTTTATTGCTTCCTCAATATACAGATTGAATAGCATCGGGGATAAGCTACAATCCTGTCTCACTTCCTTCACAACCACTGCTTCCCTTTCCATGCCCCTCGACTCTTACAACTGCCATCTGGTTTCAGTACAAACTGTAAATAGCCTTTCGCTCCTTCTATTTTACCCCTGCCACCTTCAGAATTTGAAAGAGAGTATTCCAGTCAACATTGTCAAAAGCTTTCTCTAAGTCTACAAATGCTAGAAACGTAGGTTTGCCTTTCCTTAATCTATCTTCTACGGTTAGTCGTTGGGTCAGTATTGCCTCACGTGTTCCAATATTTCTATGGAATCCAAACTAATCTTCCCCGAGGTCGGCTTCTACAAGTTTTACCATTCATCTATAAAGAATTCACATTAGTATTTTGCAGTCGTGACTTATTTATCTGATAATCCGGTAATTTTCACACCTGTCAACATCTGCTTTCTTTCGGATTGGAATTATTACATTCTTCTTGAAGTCTAAAGGTATTTTGCCTGTCTCATACATCTTGCTCACCAGATGGTAGAGTTTTGTCAGGGCTGGCTCTCTCAAGGCTATCAGTAGTTCTAATGGAATGCTGTCTACTCCGGGGGCCTTGTTTCGACTTACATCTTTCAGTGCTCTGTCAAATTCTTTACGCAGTATCATACCTCCCATTTCATCTTCATCTACGTCCTCTTCCATTTCCATAATATTGCCCTCAAGTACATCGCCCTTGCACAGACCGTCTATTTACTCTTTCTACCTTTCTGCTTTCCCTTCTTTGCTTAGAACTTGTTTTCCATCTGAGCTCTTGATGTTCATATGAGTTATCCTCTTTTCTCCAAAGGCCTCTTTAATTTTCCTGTAGGCGGTATCTTATCTTACCCCTAGTGATATATGCCTCTACATCCTTACATTTCTCCTCTAGCCATCCCTGCTTAGCCATTTGCACTTCCTGTCGATCTCATTTTTGAGACGTTTGTATTCCTTTTTGCCGGCTTCATTTACTGCATTTTTATATTTTCTCCTTTTATCAATTAAATTCAATATCTCTTCTGTTACCCAAGGTTTTCTACTATCCCTCGTCTTTTTACCTACCTGATCCTCTGCTGCGTTCACTAATTCATCTGTCAAGGCTACCCATTCTTCTTCTAATGTACTGCTTTCCCCAGTTGTTGTCAATCGTTCTCTAATGCTCTCCCTGAAACTCTCTACAACCTCTGGGTGTTTCAGTTTATCCAGGTCCCATCTCCTTAAATTACCAACTTTTTGGAGTTTCTTCTGTTTTCATCTACAGTTCATAACCAATAAATTGTGGTCAGAGTCCAAATCTGACCCTGGAAATGTCTTACGATTTAAAACCTGGTTCCTAAATCTTTGTCTTACTACTATATATTATATCTGAAACCTTCCTGTGTCTCCAGGCCTCTTCCACGTATACACCCTCCTTTCATGATTCTTTTCGCCTCCCTTCACTATCTGAATAATTTCTTTTATCTCATCATACATTTCTTCAATCTCTTCGTCATCTGCGGCGCTTTTGGCGTAAGTAACGAAAATCATCTGATGACTTAACTGTTATTTTGTAAATCTTACATTTAACATCATTCATCCCCATTAATGTTGGAGGAAGGCAATGGCAAACCACCTCCGCTAGGACCTTGCCTAGTCAGCGGTGCGGGTCTACCGCATCGTCCCCTACGCTCCTCGGAGTATGGGACCTCATCATCATCATCACATTTAACAATGTGTTCAACTGTTTAGATGTATATAAAAGCAAGCGCCGCATGAGTCACGGGAGTCAGTAAGGAAGAGGCATGTAAAAGACAGACTGTCAGAGTCAGTGAGTGAGTCTGCATTATTGCCTTTTGGAAGCTGTATGTGTGAGATTCTTTCAGAGGCTGTCAGACTAGAAATGTGTATCTCATCAATGTACACCCAAATCGGTGACAAGAAAAGTGATATACTCTACATTTTGTTTAAAAATTAGTACATGAGTATTGTCGAGCACTGGGACTTCCTGAAGCGACAACCCCCAAGGATATCAAAGTAAAGTATCTCATCATATGGAGCACGTAAGTTAATATATGAACTTTTATTAACTGTGATTGAAATTTCCCAGTTTTCACTTGTGAATGATGGAGAACCAAACTATTAAATTGCTCCGGTGGTAAGAGAGAGACTTCACTATTGCCACTGTCCAATTATAGACAGAACTACAGAAACTGTATATTTTATTCACACTCAGTGCCAGTGGTAATTAAAATGCTTTCCTCCTCTCACATATTGTATTTACAAATTACCCTTCACCGAAGTTTGGCTGTCGCGTTAGCACAGTGCATAGTGTTAAATTGTTATCCTGTATGGTACAGTCGATAGTGGTGTGCCGACCAATTTACTTTACCTTATAGTGTTCCTTATCTCACTCGTAAAAACAGAACCCTTATAGAATCACTTTTTTTGCCTGTATGTTTGTCTGTCCGACAGTTAAAGAACCCTTTTCTCAGGAATGGGTAGACGTTTCAAGTTGCAATAATGCCACACATAAATGTCTGCAGCCCTTTGGTTGTGTAAAAAATTGAAGCTTCTAAGTCAGTGCAAAGAAAAGATACAGCCATTTATGTCACATATTTTGATGCTCACACATAGTAAACGTAAAGAAAGAAATCAGAAAACTGTATATTGATGGCACACGAAACGAAATTTCTTTTCTCATTTTTATCCAACTTAAAACATCCTTGAAAGTCTTGGAATTCCTGGGATCAATGTCGATACCAAGCAAAACTCATCAAGATTCTCGATTCATCGGATGAATGATCTCTCCCCCATAATTAAGTTTGAACGAGTCCTTCTCGCAAAATGGTTCAAATGGACCTAAACACTATGGGACTTAACATCGGAGGTCATCAGTCCCATAGAACTCAGAACTATTTAAACCTAACTAACCTAAGGACATCACATACATCCATGCCCGAGGCAGGATTCGAACCTGCGGCTGTAGCAGCAGCGCGGTTCCGGACTGAAGCGCCTAGAACCCCTCGTCCACAGCGGCCAGCTCCTTCTAGCATCTGGGCAATTTGTTATTAGCTGTGTCATCAAATATCGAAACAAAAGAACAAAAAATACACCAAAAACTTAGGAAAGAGTGGCTTAGAAGTAAACCATTGAAAGATTGGCTTGTTGAGATGCCCGCCGATCCGCCTAGTGCGCGTTGTCGATTTTGCCAATGTAATTAATTTGCCAATTTAATTTATTGTACATTGCAAAAAGCATGTAAAAGCTGAAGTACCCTGTTCTGCTCAGGAGCAGTTGAAACTACTCGTAGATTCACAGGCAGTTAGGCAATGCAATGAATTTTCTGTAGCAGAAGCAGCTTTAAGTTTATTTGTGGTTAACTGTTACATAAAAAGATCTGTGGATCATCTTAAAGGTGCTGACCATGTCTTTTAGAAGTAATAATAATCATAATAATAATATATGGAATGACGATGACAAAAAATTCTTTATAAGTTATTAGTGCATTGAAATTTTGTTATTAGGAGGGTAAATAAGAGTAATGAGCATTTAGCGGGATGTTAGCCCTCAGTTTAACGGAATAAATTTTCCTGTCACCCTGTTCACATGGCATTCCCAAAACCGGATTTCGTAAACCGATTTCCCAATACCGCTTCTGGATAGTTATGTGGTGGTGGTGGTGGTGGTGGTGGTTAGTGTTTAACGTCCCGTCGACAACGAGGTCATTAGAGACGGAGCGCAAGCTCGGGTTAGGGAAGGATTGGGAAGGAAATCGGCCGTGCCCTTTCAAAGGAACCATCCCGGCATTTGCCTGAAACGATTTAGGGAAATCACGGAAAACCTAAATCAGGATGGCCGGAGACGGGATTGTACCGTCGTCCTCCCGAATGCGAGTCCAGTGTGCTAACCACTGCGCCACCTCGCTCGGTGTGATAGTTATGTAAACCTTTCAAAATCTATTCCGGAAATCCGCTTCTAGGTGCCGGTCTTCCAAATCCGCAATCGATTTTCGCTTCCGTGTAAACGCAATCGGTTTTGAAAAGTGCTTGGCCTGCAAAGTTACGTCTTGTTTTCAAAATATTCGATTAATACGGACTTTTTGTACAGTGAAGGAGAAGTATAAATATGACACTGAGGACGAAGCTATCTACCTGTAATATTTAACTGAAGAGAAATAAACGATTTTGAAGAGAAATAACGATTGTGTTGACTGATTCAGAAACTCCATCAGTTGTGGGCTAGCAAATCCGCTTCAGACTTCTACATGTAAACACGAAAGCGAACAGACTTCTACATGTAAACACGACAGCGAAAACCGGTTTCCAAAATTCGGTTTTCGTCTTCCGGAAGATGCCTCACATGTAAACGGAATGTGTGTTGGCAACGATGGCCATGGTTCGTCAGTCCTGGTTGAGATTTTGTGACGATAAATCTGTGGCTGTCTTTTTTAGAATAAATAAGTAAAAGATAAATTGCAATGTGTCGGTTACGTCGTTTAATATTTGTGTTGATAATGCTCGATGCGGATTCCACCCATGTTTCAAAAAGAGACGACTATTTAGTTTTGAACAGCATCGAAAAATTTTCAAATTCTGCAACCTTGTGCTCGCACCATAATATTAAGGTTGAACCGTGTCGTTTGCGACGGTTCCTGTTTTTCCCTTGGTTTACTCCCGTTTGGAGTTTCCGCTCTCCTAGAGGGCGTTGTGGAGCCTCAGCGAGCTCGCTGCTAGCGCGTCCGCCGGGAGGAGGCGCTGTGTGCCGTGCCTAGGGCGGACGACCGCTCTGCAGCGGGACGCTCGGTCCCTCTGTGCTAAGTGTGGATGGTCCCAAAAACCCAGGGCGTGAGGACACAAGAGGCCATAAATCTATGGACAACGTTTGGTCTCCGTTGATGGGCTGGAGAAGCTATGAAGTCCGCCTGCGGCTGCCAATAACCTCCGGAAAGTGGTGTCGTCACTGAAAGTAAGAGTTTTCATCTAGTTAGCGCAACGGCCGTCGTCTGTCGGGGCCAATCTCCCTATGTTGTGGGAGCTATAAATAACTGTGTGGCAACGTTTCTCCGCTTCGAGTTTGTGATCGGAAATTGCCTTGCGTGTTTGTTACTGTTCCCTTGCATGATCGTTCATTTGAACGCCATACTGACTTAAGGCGCGCGTCGTAAAGAAGCAGCAAAAAAAAAAAAAAAAAAAAAAAAAAATCTTTGGCTGTGGACCTTCTACAAACCGTTGTTTTCCCATGGACGGCGTAGGTCACTGTTTGGATAAGCACGTTGTAAAATGTTAAATAACCTTGTACTGTCTGGCGGAGAGAGAGAGGTAATTAGTTTTATGGATGTCTGAAATGCGAGGTTATGTTAATGTTAGCCAATATCTGTTGTTTTAGTACGTAGGCATATTTAACTTTAGTCGTTATTGTGTGTATATTCTTGTGTTATAGAGTTTAGTCCCCGTGGCATTTAAGTGCTCTATTTAATTATATTTAAGGTAGTGCTAGAGTTTCTATTTGGTACTCCGCCTAGCCACGACTGATGGTTGCTCGGTCTGTCTGAAATGTTGGGCCTATTGCGTAGAGACTGTTGTTGACTTGCTCTCCTCAGCTCCGAAGTCCCGTATTGATACTTCGGCGGTAGTTCTGCTGGAATCTCATTTGCAGAAGTTACCAAATCTTGTGAGCACAAATAAAGCTACCTTTGCCTCTTTAATTTTCGTCCGCTGGCCGGCAAGCTTTGGTTAATGATTAAAAGTCGCCAACTGGTCTTCCAGTTCAGGTAAATGTTTCCTCCTCCTGGTGGAGCCATCCTCTTTCCTGAGCCACGCTGGGGTTGAGTTGCCAGAGTGTATTGCTGCGCAATGTTCCAGGAGAATGAAATAAGAGGTTAGTTACCTACTCCACCGTTATGCCCAAGAAAGGCGAATTAGAGTAGTTCTGGTTAACCTAAGTATTGTACACTATTAAGATAGTTCTAGGCTTGGAGAAATTGCTGTTTGGTAAAATTTAGCCTTCTGTGTCCGTAATCCGGCGTATTCCACGATCCAACATTGCTGTAGAACTGAAAGATTTGGTTTTGATAAATTTGCTGAGACGTGACTTTTGCTATTGATAACTTCTTTAAATGAATCTTCTTTAATTTGCGGTTATAATTCTTAATGGTGTAACATTTAATATACGTCTGATTGTCCCCTATGTCACCTACTGACTTCAGAGGCTGAAAAGGTGATCCTTGCTCAAGTTTATGGGACTTTATTAACTGTTCTTTGTTGTTTATGGTCTTAACCAATGTTAAAAAGGACTAATTTCAGATTCCTATTGTTTATTAAATAATTATTAAGTTAAATAGCAAATATAAGAGAGCAAATATTCTCTCGTTGTTACACTTGCTGGTTCTGTGGTTTACACTGAAGGGTGTGACAAACGCAAAATCTAAAATGAAGCTTTGGGGCGAATTAATCCTTTCCCTTATCTTTACCGTTAAAGATAACTGATGGTTCGTCGCTTGTTATTGAAAATGGTTGGGAAAATAGTTTGATTGACCGCGCAGAAAGAGTACATCAAAGGTAACATACATCCGAACTTCTGCCCTATGACTAGATGTACAGGGTGTTTCAAAATGGACTTTTCAACTTCGAAAACTCACATAAATTAATTCATGGTACCTACAGAGGTGATTGTAGTTTAAATTTGTACGGAAATACATCAAGTTTTGTCTCGCGTAGTTCGCTACTGCCGAATCGCACTGTAAGGAGCGCCAGTGGGTGTTGGGTTAAAAATGGCTGCCTTCACTGGGCCCGCACGTGCTAGCTGTGTGTTTTGGATTGAAGAATCGAAATCGGCGACAGCAGTTCAGCATAATTTCCGTACCAAGTACGCTAAAGATCCTCCTAGTAGACCAACAATTTGAGTGGCATAAATGTTCTGTAGAAACAGGGTGCTCGGTAAGACATGGGACACCATCAGATCGTCCAAGCACATCTGATGACGTCCTTGAGCGAGTGAGATAACGTTTTGTCAACAGCCCAACGAAATCGACCTGGCAAGCTTCTCGCGAACTACAAACCCCACATAGGACTGTTGAGAAACAGTGTGATTGACGATCGTACAAGCTAAAAAGACAGTGATAAAACTGCTCGCAAGAACTGTGCGAATATGTTAAATCGATTACATAAGGATGAATATTTCTTGAACAAAATCATCTTTTCTGACGAGTCGACTTTTCACTTAAGTGGGAAGGTTGCACACACAACTCTAGGACGTGGGACAGTGAAAATCCACATCAAACATAGCAACATGTTCGTGATAGCTGAGCGTTTTTTGGGCACTGAGCAAGAACAAAGTGTACCGCCGCCTTTTTCTCCGTGAGAGAACCATCAATGGGTTAGTGTACCTGGATATGTTAAAACAATTTTTGATACCACAGATCGACGAGGATTACCAAGAACGAAGTGTTCACTTCATGGAAGGTGGGAGCACCACCCCACCACCTGGCTGACGTCAGAGATTTTCTCAGTGACCGCTTTCCAGGTCAGTGGATTGGCCGTGATGCAGCAATTGCATGGCCCCCACGATCCCCAGACGACACACCACTCTATTTTTTCCTATTGGGATTCATCAAGGATGGGTAGATCACATAACTAATGAGGTGCTGAATAGAATTGGGGAGAAGAGGAGTTGTGGCGCAACTTGACTAGAAGAAGGGATCGGTTGGTAGGGCATGTTCTGGGGCATCAAGGGATCACCAATTTAGTACTGGAGGACAGCGTGGAGGGTAAAAATCGTAGAGGGAGAACAAGGGATGAATACACTAAGCAGATTCAGGAGGAGATAGGTTGCAGTAGGTACTGGGAGATGAAGAAGCTTGCACATGATAGAGTAGCATGGAGAGCTGCATCAAACCAGTCCCAGGACTGAAAACAACCGCCGTGTTTGTACCTCCTGTGCCGGCTTCTCTACCTGAACTGAAAGCAAGTATTTATGCCACCACTGAGCAAGTTACACCTGCAATGCTACAGCGAGTTTGGGAAGAAACTGATTTCCGATGGGATGTGTGCAGGATAACCAACGGAGGTAACATACACTTTTAGTTTAAGGTAAAAAAAAAAGTCTCCCTACAATATAATTCTAAACCCAGCTCTATACCTTATTTCAATAAATTTATATGAATTTTTCATATTGTTGAGTCCATTTTGAAACACCATGCATAGTTAGACAAGATCCTCTAATGGAAATTCAGCCAAACAGGCACTACAATCATTTACTCGTGAGAGTGCGGCCGGTCGGAGTCCGGTTAAAAATATTTTGGCAGTGTCGGTCGTGGATGTGAAGTGTCTTAAATACATCCGTTTAAGAGGGAAGGAGAAAGTAAATTGTGCTGCTGACACGTACAGCCGTCGTCTCAAGCACCAGGAAAGTGTCTGCTGAGCCCAACATCACCGACGGATCACCTTCGGCAGAGTGATAAACTCTGACTCCACGTGACACTGCAGAGAACCGGAATTCAGTTGAGGAATTTGGTGAAATCGAGGTGATCAGAACTTCACACATTTCCTTACCTTGCCAGCCAAATATTGGCGATGAGAAATACCTCCGAGTTTGCCAACCTTCTCAAAAATTTTAGAAAAAGTAATGTACAATCGGCTTTATAACCATCTTATCTCAAATAACATACTGTCAAAGTCACAGTTCGGATTTCTAAAGGGTTCTGGTGTTGAGATGGCTATCTACACTTACAGTGAAAATGTGCTTAACTCATTAGACAAAAAATTTCAGGCAACTGGTAGATTTTGTGATCTGTCAAAGGCATTTGACTGTGTAAATCACAATATCCTTTTAAGTAAATTAGAATATTATAGTGTAATGGGAAATGCTGCAAAATGGTTCAAATCTTGTATCTCTGGCAGGAAACAAAGGGTGGTGTTCGGAAAGACACATATCAAGCTATCAGGCATCATCCTAATTACATGTGGGGTCCCATTTTAGGGCCCTTACTTTTTCTTGTGTATATCAATGACCTTTCTTCAGTAACATTACCAGACGCCAAGTTCGTTTTGTTTGCCGATGATACAAACGTTGCAATAAATAGCAAATCACGTGTAGTCTTAGAAAGATCGGCTAATAAAATATTTGTGGACATTAATCACTGGTTCCTAGCCAATTCTTTGTCACTAAACTTTTAAAAAACACTACATGCAGTTCCCAACCTGTAAGGGGTGTCCCACGAGTATATGCCTAACATACGATGACAAGCAGATAGAAGTGAACAGTGTTAAATTCTTGGGATTACAGCTTGATAATAAATTCAACTGGGAGGAGCACACCACAGAACTGCTGAAGCGTCTTAACAAATCTGTCTGCAATGCGAATTTTGTAAGACATAGGTGATATAAAAATGAAAAAGCTGGCATACTATGCTTACTTTCATTCCATAATGTCAAAAATGGCTCTGAGCACTATGGGACTTAACATCTATGGTCATCAGTCCCCTAGAACTTAGAACTACTTAAACCTAACTAACCTAAGGACATCACACAACACCCAGTCATCACGAGGCAGAGAAACTCCCTGACCCCGCCGGGAATCGAACCCGGGAACCCCGCCCCGGGAAGCGAGAACGCTACCGCACGACCACGAGCTGCGGACATCCATAATGTCATATGGGGTTATTTTTTGTGGCAATTCAACAAGCCAAGCTAAAGTTTTCCGGGCACAAAAACGCGCAGTAAGTGTTACATGTGGTGTGAACTCAAGAACATCCTTCAGAAGCCTGTTTAGGGAACTAGGGATACTAACTACTGCTTCCCAATATATTTATTCCTTAATGAAATTTGTCATTAAAAATATCAATTTTTCAAACCAACAGCTTAATTCATAGAATCAATAGTAGAAATAAGAATCTTCACAAGGATTTAAAATCATTTAGTCTTGTACAAAAAGTGTGCATTATTCATATATATACAGGGTGTTACAAAAAGGTACGGCCAAACTTTCAGGAAACATTCCTCACACACAAATAAAGAAAAGATGTTATGTGGACATGTGTCCGGAAACGCTTAATTTCCATGTTAGAGCTCATTTTAGTTTCGTCAGTATGTACTGTACTTCCTCTATTCACCGCCAGTTGGCCCAATTGAAGGAAGGTAATGTTGACTTCGATGCTTGTGTTGACATGCGACTCATTGCTCTACAGTACTAGCATCAAGCACATCAGTACGTAGCATCAACAGGTTAGTGTTCATCACGAACGTGGTTTTTCAGTCTGTGCAATGTTTACAAATGCGGAGTTGGCAGATGCCCATTTGATGTATGGAATAGCACGGGGCAATAGCCGTGCCTCGGTACGTTTGTATCGAGACAGATTTCCAGAACGAAGGTGTCCCGACAGGAAGACGTTCGAAGCAATTGATCGGCGTCTTAGGGAGCACGGAACATTCCAGCCTATGACTCGCGACTGGGGAAGACCTAGAACGAGGTGGTCACCTGCTATGGACGAGGCAATTCTTCGTGCAGTTGACGATAACCCTATTGTCAGCGTCAGAGAAGTTCCTGCTGTACAAGCTAACGTTGACCACGTCACTGTATGGAGAGTGCTACGGGAGAACCAGTTGTTTCCGTTCCATGTACAGCGTATGCAGGCACTATTAGCAGCTGATTGTCCTCCACGGGTACACTTCTGCGAATGGTTCATCCAACAATGTGTCAATCCTCATTTCAGTGCAAATGTTCTCTTTACGGATGAGGCTTCATTCCAACGTGATCAAATTGTAAATTTTCACAATCAACATGTGTGGGCTGACGAGAATCCGCACGCAATTGTGCAATCACGTCATCAGCACAGATTTTGTGTGAACATTTGGACAGGCATTGTTGGTGATGTCTTGATTGGGCCCCATGTTCTTCCACCTACGCTCAATGGAGCACGTTATCATGATTTCATACGGGATACTCTACCTGTGCTGCTAGAACATGTGCCTTTACAAGTACGACACAACATGTGGTTCATGCACGATGTAGCTCCTGCACATTTCAGTCGAAGTGTTCGTACGCTTCTCAACAACAGATTCGGTGACCGATGGATTGGTAGAGGCGGACCAATTCCATGGCCTCCACGCTCTCCTGACCTCAACCCTCTTGACTTTCATTTATGGGGGCATTTGAAAGCTCTTGTCTACGCAACCCCGGTACCAAATGCAGAGAATCTTCGTGCTCGTATTGTGGACGGCTGTGATACAATACGCCATTCTCCAGGGCTGCATCAAGGGTTCCATGAGACGGAGGGTGGATGCATGTATCCTCGCTAACGGAGGACAAAAAAATGGTTCAAATAGCTCTGAGCACTATGGGACTCAACTGCTGAGGTCATTAGTCCCCTAGAACTTAGAACTAGTTAAACCTACCTAACCTAAGGACATCACAAACATCCATGCCCGAGGCAGGATTCGAACCTGCGACCGTAGCGAACGGAGGACATTTTGAACATTTCCTGTAACAGTGTTTGAAGTCACGCTGGTACGTTCTGTTGCTGTGTGCTTCCATTCCATGATTAATGTGATTTGAACAGAAGTAATAAAATGAGCTCAAACATAGAAAGTAAGCGTTTCCGGACACATGTCCACATAACATATTTTCTTTCGTTGTGTGTGAGGTATGTTTCCTGAAAGTTTGGCCGTAACTTTTTGTAACACCCTGTATATATAATCTAACTTCTGCACAATTTCAGTGCAGTAATGTGTTCATTGTAAATAAGTATTATAGTAGTTGTATTACACTTTATTACCTTATTAATAAATAAATGAATAAACACAGTTTTATTTTAAATTCAGTGCATTCGTATTTGTACAATGATTCTTTCATATAGTATTCATTTTAAAAAAATGACGATCATTCCACTTGGGACCTGTGGAATGGTACATTAACTTATTTGTTTGAGTTGTAAATATTTGTCATGTATTATTGTTTCTCTGACATGTTCTACATCCTGGAGGACCTCCTCACTAAAGATCAATTGGAATGAAAGTAAATCTAGTCTAATCGAGCACCGCTGCGCTCGCACAAGTTAGCAACCTCTGCTACAGAGGTGGGTCACGGCAATAATAAAGACATCCAAAAGTATAACAGCGACCGAGTACGAGACTTAACATTCATTACACTGCAGTCATCAGAGAAAACAGGCAGGCACAGTGCCGCGCGACCACTCACGCCTCGTGTATGATGACGTTGCTGGCGGAGTCCCAGGGCTGTTGCCCTCGGGGCCAGTCGCCCCCCTGCTGCGGCTGCCACGGCGGCAGCGCGGGGGTGGTGGAGGTGTCCTGGGCCCGCGCCGCCCCACACGCCGCCAGCAGCAGAGCCAGCGCCGCCCACATCGCGCCAGCTGCCGTCCTGCAACACGGCGCGGAACACACTGAGTATAATTCTGAAATTACGCGCATCATTTCTTTGCAGATATCTTACTGATGTTTTGCCGCAGTGTCACCTCCCTTTACTGCACCGATAGCTAGATAAGTGCTTGCTATTCCTTCAGATGCCAATACAGTCTCCGTCAAAAAGAAAGGACAAGAAAAAACAGCTGAAGCAACTTCTGGTTTGCTTTATTTCACAATTTTTTTAAGCCAAACAGCAATCAAATGCTGTAATAATACCGTCTAACACTTGCAAAATTCTCAATCTATAAACATGACGGATCAAAACCTTTCTAGAGCTAATCCTATATTTTACTGCATTTTTAATGAGGCGGTGACTAGAAAATACAAGGAAAAAGGGAATGATTAATTAACACAGCTCGGCCACAAACTGTCCCTGAGCACTATGGGACTTAACAAAAAAATGGCTCTGAGCACTATGGGACTTAACATCTATGGTCATCAGTCCCCTAGAACTTAGAACTACTTAAACCTAACTAACCTAAGGACAACACACAACACCCAGTGGGACTTAACATCTGAAGTCATTAGTCCCCTAGAACTTTGAACTACTTAAACCTAACTGACCTAAGGACATCACACACATCCATGCCCGAGGCAGGATTCGAACCTGCGACCTTAGCGGTCGCGCGGTTCCACACTGTAGCGCCTAGAACCGCTCGGCCACCCCGGCTGGCACGGTAGAAGAGCTTCGTCAAAAATGTAGTTATGTTTTGTAAAATCTTAGACAATGTACTGGTGTACAATTACAGAGGACGATTAGGCCTGTATTACACTCCATACATCTGCACAAGCTGGGACCATGCTCCACCTTCTTTAAAAAGTACCATAAAATACCCCAGTACATAGTCTAAGATTTTACAAAACATAGCTACATTTTTGACAAAGCTCTTCTACCGTGCCGGCCGGGGTGACCGAGCGGTTCTAGGCGCTACAGGCTGGAACAGCGCGACCGCTAAGGTCGCAGGTTCGAATCCTGCCTCTGGCATGGATGTGTGTGATGTCCTTAGGTTGGTTAGGTTTAAGTAGTTCTAAGTGACTGATGACCTCAGAAGTTAAGTCCCATAGTGCTCAGAGCCATTTGAACCATTTTTTAGAACCGCTCGGCCACACCAGCCGGCAGTAGTCAACATCAACTACGCACTTCTGCGGACGACTGTGTAACATAAATTGATAAAATTCAAAACCATCGTTCATTACGCCTCGGACAAGTGTGTCCCGAACAAGTTTTTAAGGGATGAGAAGGCCTATTGTTTAATAGTAGTGTTAGAAAGTTTCAACCGAAGCAAAGAGAGCATCGCCCATGTAAGCGAAGTCGAAGCCTAGCTGACAAACGAAAGCACAACGACGCGGAAATGAGAGCAATGCGAAAAGCGTTTGAAAGTAAGATTTTGCCAACCAATCTGACAAAACGATAAGTAGCTTTGGGCTTATGTAAACTCAGGAAGCACAGCAGAAACCTCCTATTCAGTCGCTCAGTGAGCAAATTGGCACGGAGAGGGAAGGTGATAGAAGAAGGCGGATATATGGAATTTTGTCTTCCGAAACTGTTTCGCCACGGAAGATCGCAACACGATTCCTCCTTTCAATCATCAGACGAACGCCGAAACGGAAGATACTGATCTATGCGACTGCGAAATAGGAAAGCAACAACAATCGCTTAATGACGGAAAGGCATCTGGAACAGGCGAGATATCTGTACGATTCTACAGAGATTATGAGAAATAATTTCCTCCCTTGCTGGCAACAATTTATCACACATCGCTGGAGCAACGGAAGGTACCTAGCGACTGGAAAAAAGTGCAGGCCATTGCCGTTTCCAAGTAGGTCATAGGACAGAGGCACATAATTATACGCCTGTATCGCTAAAGTTAATCTGTAGTAGAATTATGGCACATGTTTTATGCTCACGTGTTAAGACATTTTGGGAGAACGAAAATCTCCTCTATAACAGTGTTGGTAAGTTCCTATGGGAACAAACTACTAAGGTAATCGGTCCCTAGGCTTACACACTACTTAATCCAACTTTAACTTACGCTAAGGACGACACACACCCATGCCCGAAGGAATATCGAATATATTGCTTCCCCCTACTTATACCTCCCGAGGAGATAACGAATGTAAAATTAGAGAGATTCGAGCGCGCACGTAGACTTTCCAGCAGTCTTTCTTCCCGCGAACCATACGCGACTGGAACAGGAAAGGGAGGAAATTAGTGGCACGTAAAGTGCCCTCCGCCACACTCCGTTCGGAGGCTTGCGGAGTATAAATGTAGATAATGTGTTAAGTGCTATTGACAAGGGATTTCAGACCGATTCCGTATTTCTGGAAGGCTTTTGACACTGTTCCACACAAGCGGCTTGTAGTGAAATTGCGTGCTTATGGAATATCATCTCAGTTATGACTGGATTTGTGATTTCCTGTCAGAGGTCACAGTTCGTAGTAACTGACGGAAAGTCATCGAGTAAAACAGACGTGATTTCTGGCGTTTCCCAAGGTAGTGTTATAGGCCCTTTGCTGTTCCTTATCTATATAATCCCCCTGCGGGTTCGGGGGTTAGAATAGGCCCGCGGTATTCCTGCCTGTCGTAAGAGGCGACTAAAAGGAGTCTCAAACGTTTCGGCCTTCTGTGATGGTCCCCTCTTGGGTTTGACCTCCTTTTATTTCCAAATTTCCGTTGTTAGTGCGTGCCATTTGGGGAAGGACACCTTACGTGGTGTTTTTCTATTGGTCCATCATGCTCCACCATCTTGCATGTTACCTATTGTCGTGTGGGGGGGGGGGGGGGGGGGGGACTACGCCCAACATCTTCTGGGTTGTCTCCTTCTCGCCTTGTGCGCACTCTTCTTCTTAGCGCCTACGACAACTGTGGACCCTTTCAACACCTAAAATCTAGCACGGTAGCCAGTCCGTTGTGGTGGGGTCGTCATGTACCCTCTTGGTGGTAGCCCCCTGACCACGCAGGGATCGCACTACAGATGCCAGAGCTGTTTCCTCCCCATGCATGCCAAGGATTATGTGCCCATCTTGTCTGGGGCACGGGGACTCCAGGCAATGCGATATCGGCCAGGTACCCGTTGCTTTGGCTGGGTGGCGCCCTTGGGGAGAGCCCTCGTTCGGAGTAGGTGGCATCTGGGCGGATGTGGCGCAATGAAGCGCAATAAATCACACCAAGCTGGTGGTCGCACGGCCACCAGCGTCTCTAAGCGTGGTAGAGTCGACTTTGATGCTGCACAATATGACCCTCAGTCGTTACCCTCGTTGGCTGCGCCATGGGAGGGACGCCGATCTAGTGCCAAGCGGGAGCCTTACGTACCGCAATACCTCGTCTGCAGTAGGACTGATGGTGACTCCTTTCTTATGACGAAGCCTCTGTTTTTTGTGGAACACCTGGAGGATAAGTTTGGGGAAGTGGCGGGGTTGTCTAAAATGAGGAATGGGTCCATCCTCCTCAAGACGTCCTCCCCAGCCCAGTCACGAGCGTTGCTCTTGTGCGATAAGCTGGGTGACGTCCCTGTTACCGTCACTCCCCACAGTAGCTTAAATATGGTCCAGGGGATTATTTATCATCGTGACCTCTTGTTACAATCCGATAACGAGCTGAGAGCCGACTTGGAACGACGTGGCGTCCATTTTGTCCGTCGTGTGCATAGAGGGCCCAAGGCTAACAGGGTGGCCACCGGTGCCTTTATCTTGGCCTTCGAGGGTGATGTCTTGCCCGAGAAGGTAAAGGTAATGGTTTACCGTTGCGACGTGAAGCCATACGTCCCTCCCCCGATGCGGTGCTTCCAGTGCTGGAAGTTTGGGCATATGTCCTCCCGTTGCCCATCCAGCGCTACATGTCGAGATTGCGGACGCCCCTCTCATCCAGATTCTCCATGTGCGCCCCCGCCTGTATGTGTCAACTGTGGGGAGCACCACTCTCCATGCTCGCCAGATTGCCCCGTTCTTCATAAGGAGCGGAAGATCATGGAATTTAAGACCCTGGACCGGCTTACTTATCGAGAGGCAAAACTGAAATATGAAAGGTTGTATCCTGCTTCCCTTCGACCATCTTATGCTGCAGCCACGATCTCGTCGCCCACGCGAGCGACGGTTGTCGCCTCATCTGTGCCGCCTTCAGTGGGCCCTCGGGGCAGTGTATCTCTGTCTGCCCCCCTCGTGCCTGGGGGCAAGCCTTCCTCTGTTGCCCCCTTAGCAGTTGGGGGCAAACCTTCTTTTGTCGCTCCCCCCAAGCTTACTTCGGGAGTGACATCTGCTCCACAACCGGGAGGCTCGATTCCTCCCCCTCCTTCTCCGGCGGCGTTGCCTCCGCCGGTTCCTCTCTCGCGGAAGGGGTCCCTTGGGGCTCTCCCTTCCTCCGTTTCTTCTCCTTCCCAGCCAGATGTCAGCCAGTGGCTGAAGGTTCCGCCACCTGCTGGTCGTAGGGCTTCTGCGTCGTCGTCAGCCTCCGACGCTCCTTCAGAGAAGCTCTCCCAGCCCTCTCACCCTAAGGGCAGACGCGAGAAGAAGGAACGGAATGTGTCCAAGAAGAAGGACGTTCCGGCGGTTTCAGCACCACCTGCTGTACATAGTCCTGGCTCCGGGGATGAGGTGGAGATCCTCGCCTCTGCCGCGGATCTCGCCCTCACGGAACCCTTGGGGGCCTCTCCTATGGACTCAGCTGACTCTCCCCCAGTGGCGGTAGTTGGCTCTGAAGCGCTGTCTGCCTCTTAGTCGCATTCACGCCCTCCCAGTCCCTTCCTGCTTCCATTCTCCAATGGAACTGCGGCGGTTATTTCCGCCACCTGCCTGAGTTCCGGATGCTTCTGAGTGATTCCCCTGTGCTCTGCATTGCTCTGCAGGAAACTTGGTTTCCTGCACTACGGACCCCCGCCCTTCGCGGTTATCGGGGATACTATAAGAACCGTGCTGCCTGTCATCGAGCGTCAGGTGGGGTTTGCCTCTTTGTTCACCACTCTGTCTGTAGTTCGCCAGTACCCCTTCAGACGCCTTTAGAGGCAGTTGCTGCCAGGGTTGAGCTCTCGCCGGCTATTACTGTTTGCTTTGTTTACATTCCTCCGGATGGGGAGCTCCCCCGACATGTCTTGGCTGCGCTGCTGGCTCAACTCCCGCCACCATTGCTGCTTCTGGGCGATTTCAATGCCCACAACCCTCTATGGGGTGGGACTGTCTCTGATGACCGCGGTCGGGCCGTGGAGCATTTGTTGGCTCAGCTCGACCTTAGCCTCTTGAACACCGGTGCTCCCACGCATTTCAGTGTTGCCCATGGCTCGTTCTCGGCCATCGATCTCTCTCTTTGCAGCCCCGGACTTGTCCCATCCCTCCACTGGAGGGTGCACCCTGATCTGTGCGGTAGTGACCATTTTCCCATCTATTTGTCACTACCCCAGAGTCGTTCTTCTGGGCGCCTGCCCCGCTGGGCTCTCCACAGGGCAGACTGGCCGGCTTTTACTTCTGCTGATGCCATTGAGTCTCCCCCACAGGGTGACATTGACGAGGTGGTCCGTGTTTTAACCACATCCATCATTTCAGCGGCCGAGGCTGCCATCCCCCGATCTTCTGGCCTCCCTCGGAGGAAGGCTGTACCCTGGTGGTCGCCGGAGATTGCTGAGGCTATTCGCGACCGTCGGCGGGCTCTCCAGCGTCATAGGCGGCACCCGTCTCTCGAGACCCTCATCGCCTTTAAGAGGCTCCGTGCCTTGGCCCGTCGTCTTATTGCACGGCGTAAGCAGGAGTGCTGGGAGAGGTATGTCTCATCCTTGGGCTCCCATGTCTCCCCCTCACTCGTGTGGTCCCGGATCCGGCGGATTTATGGATACCAGACCCCTATGGATGTCCCTGGGCTCTCCTTGGACGGCGCTGTCTGCACGGACGCTGCCGCCATTGCTGAACGGCTTGCCGCGCACTTTGCTCAGAGCTCTGCGACTGCCTCCTATCCCCCCGCCTTTCGCTCTCTAAAGGAGCGAGCCGAGCGGACGCCGTTCTCATTCCACACGCGTCGTTCTGAAACATACAATGCTCCTTTCAGCGAGAGGGAATTCCTCGCTGCCCTAGCCGATTGCCCTGATACAGCACCAGGCCCAGACTGCATCCACGCGCAGATGCTGAAGCATCTCTCCAGGGACTGCCAGAGACACATTCTCGCGATATTTAATCGCATTTGGAGCGAAGGCGTGTTCCCGTCGCAATGGCGAGAGGGTGTTATTGTCCCCATCTTGAAGCCCGGTGCGGACCCACTGGCGGTGGACAGCTATCGTCCCATTACCCTCACCAACGTTTTGTGCAAATTGCTCGAACGTATGGTGGGGCGGCGTTTGTGTTGGGTCCTTGAGTCGCGCGGTCTCCTCGCTCCATCCCAGGGTGGCTTCCGTCGGGGCCGGTCTGCAGTGGACAATTTGGTGCGGCTGGAATCTGCTGTCCGTACGGCCTTTGCCCGACGTCAGCATCTCGTTGCTGTATTTTTCGATCTGCGGAAGGCGTATGACACCACATGGAGGCATCACATCCTCGCCACGTTGCATGAGTGGGGTCTTCGTGGTCGGCTCCCGGCTTTTCTTCAAAGCTTTTTATTGCGCCGCTCTTTCCGGGTGCAAGTCGGTGCCACCTCTAGTTCCTCTTATATACAGGAAAATGGGGTCCCGCAGGGCTCGGTGTTGAGCGTCTCCTTATTTTTAGTGGCCATTAATGGTATGGCTGCAGCTGTGGGGTCGTCGGTGTCTCCTTCTTTGTATGCCGACGACTTCTGCATCTCATTTAGCTCCACGACTACGGGAGTCGCCGAACGCAGGCTGCAAGTCGCCGTTCGCAAGGCAGCATCATGGGCTCTGACTCATGGTTTTCAGTTCTCTGCTGCCAAGACTCGAGTTATGCACTTCTGCAGGCGTCGGACGGTCCACCCTCATCCTGCACTTTACCTCGACGGCCACCTGCTTGAGGTGGTGGACACTTGCCGCTTCTTGGGACTCGTGTTTGATGCCCGGCTCACATGGGTTCCGCATGTTACTCAGCTGAAGCAAAAATGCTGGCGGCACCTCAACGCCCTCCGCTGCGTTAGCCACACGTCTTGGGGTGCCGATCGCTGCACGCTGCTGCGATTGTACAGAGCCCTTGTGCAGTCCCGGCTTGATTATGGGAGCCTGGCCTATGGGTCTGCGTCCCCCTCAGTGTTGAAGTTGTTAGACCCCATACACCACTGTGGGGTTCGGCTTGCAACTGGCGCTTTTCGCACCAGCCCCGTGGATAGTCTACTGGTGGAGGCCGGGGTTCCCCCGCTGCGGATTCGCCGCCATCGTCTGCTCGCCGACTATGCTGTCCACGTTCATTGCTCGCCAGACCATCCCAATCGTCGCCTGCTTTTCCCTGCTATGGTCCTCCATTTGCCCGAACGGCGACCTCGGTCTGGGCTTTCCGTAGCTGGCCGTGTCCAGTCCCTGCTGTCAGAACTGGGGTCATTCCCTCTTCTGCCTCCCTTCCGGGTCCGTACACCTACGCCTCCCTGGTGTTTGTCCCGGCCGTCCGTCCGTCTGGATTTGGCACAGGGACCCAAGGACTCGGTTCCGCCTGTGGCCCTCCGTCGCCGTTTTCTTGCGCTCCTCGCCTCATTTCCGGGCTGTGAGCCTGTCTACACTGATGGTTCCCTGGTTGATGGTCGCACTGGCTACGCTTTTGCTCACGCTGCCCATGTTGAACAGCGCTCCTTGCCAGCTGGCTGTAGTGTTTTTACTGCAGAGCTGGTGGCCATCTTGCGCGCTCTTGAGCATATGCGTTCCTGCTCAGGTGCGTCCATCGTCATCTGCAGTGACTCCCTGAGCAGCCTCCAGGCCATCGACCGCTGCTATCCCTCTTCTCCTCTGGTGTCCTCTATTCGGGAGTCTGTTTCCACCAATACCCACTCTGGTCGTTCGGTGGTTTTTGTTTGGACGCCAGGTCACGTTGGCATCCCGGGGAACGAACGTGTTGACAGGCTGGCCAAAGGGGCGATCGACGCCCCAGCTTTGGAGATCGGCCTTACGGCTCGCGACCAGCAGCTGGTGTTGCGCCTTAAGGTGCTTGGGATGTGGGCTGCTGAGTGGCGTGGCATGACAGCCCCGAATAAACTGCGGGCTGTCAAGGAGACGACCGCTGTGTGGCGTTCCTCCCTGCGGGCTTCTCGCAGGGACTCGGTGGTCCTGTGTCGGCTGCGCATCGGCCATACGTACCTGACACACGGCCATCTGTTGCGTCAGGAGGATCCCCCCCTGTGTCGGTGCGGGTCCAGGCTGACGGTCGGCCACATTTTGCTGGAGTGTCCTCGACTGCGCACACTCCGGCAATCTTTTAATCTCCCGGGCACTTTGGCTCTGGTTTTATCCGACGATGCCTCCATGGCTGATGACGTTTTAAATTTTATCCGTAGTAGTCCGTTTTATGGTTCGATTTAGGGAGGTCCTGCACCTTTCCCTTTCTGTGTCTTTTATCCTTGTGTCTGTTGCTGTTCTGGTGTGCCGTGAGATGGTTGACTCTTTCCCATTTTTGTTCTCGTGGTCAGTCAACCAGTCTCCGGCCACCTTCCTTTCTTCTGTTTCTTTCTGTCTGGTGTTCCTCTGTCCTGTCCTTGTCTGTAGTGTTTGTTGCTGCATTTGTGTTCTTTTAGCGCCTGGGGGGACGTCTCCTCCCCCTTTGGTTTTTACCTGCTCCGTCGATTTTCGGCTCGCCTGATTTTGGAATGGGGGACTGATGACCTTCGCTGTTTAGTCCCCCTTAAACATCCCAACAACCACCACCACCATCTATATAAACGATTTGGGAGACTATCTGAATGGTGCGAAAATTGTCAGTTGACCCTAAATAACGAAAAGTGAGGTCATCGACATGAGTGTTAAGAGGAATTCGTTAAACTTCCGTTACACGATAAATCAGTCTCATCTAAAAACCGTAAATTCAACTAAATATCTAGGTATTACAATTACGAACAACTTAAGTTGGAAGGAACACACAGAAAATATTGTGGGGAAGGCTAACCAAAGACTGCGTTTTATTGGCAGGACACTTGGAAAATGTGACAGATCTAAGGAGACTGCCTACATTACGCTCGTCCGTTCTGTTTTAGAATACTGCTGCACGGTGTGGGATCCTTACCAGATAGGACTGACGGAGTACATCGTAAAAGTTCAAAGAAGGGCAGAACGTTTTGTATTATCATGAAATATGGGAGAGGGTGTCACAGAAATGATACAGGATTTGGGCTGGACAACATTAAAAGAAAGGCGTTTTTCGTTGCGACGGAATCTTATCACGAAATTCCAATCACCAACTTTCTGCTTCGAATGCGAAAATATTTTGTTGACACCGACCTACATAGAGAGGAACGATCACCACAAAGTAAGAAATCAGAGCTCCTACGGAAATATATAGATGTTCGTTCTTCCAGCACGCTATACGAGATTGGAATAGAGAATTGTGAACGTGGTTCTATGAACCCTCTGCCAAGCACTTAAATGTGATTTGCAGAGTATAGATGTAGATGTAGACGACTCGAACCTCCCACGGGGAGAGCCGCGCGAACCGTGGCAAGGCGTCCTAGACCACGCGGCTCTCTATGATAGTGAACATGGGTCTTGGGGAAACCCTTTACACTGACAAAAATCACCGTACTATACCTGATTGAATATGGTGTTGCTGTAATATTATTATCTGGCGAAATACTTGCGTCTCCACACGTAATTTCTTGTACTGATTCAGTTGTATCCACACTTCATATGGGACTTTCAGCTGCAGCTAACTGTGAAGCTAATTTTGATAATAGGGAATTCTAAAACGAAATTTCCGTACTTTTCATTGCGTTGGGTGGAACCCGAAATTATCTTCGGCATTCCAAGGCGCATTGCTCCTTTTCCCTTTCCATCCATTCTGTGATCATACTTTATAAAGCGAGCTCATAAAGTTAGCCTAGGTTTTTTTCCCCCTTTAACTTTCGTGTTTACACATATCTGATTTCTTATTCACGATTATTAGTTCAAAAGTACTCAGATTACATTTCATTTCGGTTATTTCTCTAAGGCAAATTAAGAAATAAGTAGTTCACTGATAGGTTAGTTCAGGTGCACCATGAGCCTACGGCTTGTCTAGAAGATAATAAAGCTGACCTTCGCGTTCGCATAAAAGCCAATAGGAGCCACAGTCCTCAGGGACACATTCGGGCTTCAGCAAATACCGATTTTCGGCCTGTAATGGTTTTACTGCCTTACCCTTTCATCAGGGTAGGTTGTAAAGCGACAAACAAAAATCTCACTCTTTTCCAGCTACTCACTCATACATTTCTATAAAATGACGGTACCGTCGCAGTCTTTTGCCGATCTGTCAGTATCGGCAACGCGAACACGCTCTCGAAGACGCCGTTGCCCCCTCCTCTCCTCTCAGCTCGCACGCTCGAGCGGCAGACGTGTAAACACGCAGCGCAGCTCTGCTCTGACGAGGAATGCGATTTCGCGGTCTATCTTCCTGCAACGACCGACGGCAGAGCACTAATTACGGAGGCGAAATTCTGAAGGCAACAGCCTGTTTTCCTGTCACTGCGCATCTGCTGCAGATAACGATGAGGAATTCTGACGCCTCAGACATGACGTAAAGGGTTTCGTCTAATTAGAGTAGTCATAACAACCTCTGATTAATTAAGGCGCTGAAATTTTGTGCGTAAACCGAGTTACCTAAAGGGGAGGGCTATTTCTGCAGTCTGTTTTCCAATAACCAATCTGTTTTTCGTTTCGAAGAGAATATGAAAAATAGAGGAAGTTTTTTCATTCTTTTTACCTGATGATATAATCCGCAAATGTAAATTCGGAATACACCAACTTAAGAACGTTAAACGGAAACATAGCAGTAAACGTAGGAAAGAGTGTGCGAACGAAATAAGCTAAAATTTTGGGGAAAAATACTGTTTGTGTAACTCCAAAAATTCTTCCTCGCTCACAAGTCAGTCATGAAGTTCCGCTCTGCTATATATATTTCCCTTACGTTTATAAGCAATTCTTGATGTGAGAAATTTTGAGGTGGAAGAGATTAGTGTTTAACGTCCCGTCGACAACGAGGTCATTAGAGACGTAGCACAAACTCGGATTAGGGAAGGATGGGGAAGGAAAGCGGCCGTGCCCTTTCAAAGGAACCAAACCGGAATTTGCATTAAGTGATTTAAGATAATCACGGAAAACCTAAATCTGGATGGACGGATGCGGCTTTGAACTGCCGTCCTCCCGAATGCGAGTCCAGCGTGCTAACCACTGCGCTACCCCGCTCGGTGAGACATTCTGAGTGCAGTCAGTTTTACTGGTGACTGAGAGTGGACTTCAGTTTCCTGAAGAAAGATAAATCCGTTCTAATAAAGATCTTCAATACGAGGACGTGCTGAAAAATAATGCCTCCCAATTTTTTTTTTAGTGAACACACTTACAGCTTTTTAAATAAAACTTCACTAACATTCTACATCTGTATTTTTCATGTCTACATACTTATTTCTCAACAGTTACCACGGAGACGATCACATTCCTCCCAACGAGAGACCAGTTTGTTGATACCGTCACTTTTGGCTTTGTTGATGCAGACGCAATCTCACCTCTGCTTGTACTGTTTCATCGCATAGTGAGTCTCTCAAAGATGAAACTTGTGTGGGGTCAAGCCGGGACTGTGTGGAGGATGATCGATGACTGAACGGAAGACGTCGGATTGTTGCAGACGTTTATACAATCATCACCGCACACAGCTGTCATTCTTCCATGGATTTCAAGTGGAGGCACGTTTTCTGCGGTTATAGACTAGACTGAAGCACGCCGTTTCTCACGCACCGACGTAAGTTACGTTACACACCGCCGCGTTACACGTTCACAATTCGGAGCCCTCTAGCGGCAGATGGTCGCAACCTGCATCAGCAAAGCGGGAAAGTCGACCGAGTAATATGCACGACATCTAGTACCTCAACCGACATTGAAAACAGGATAAGAACTTCGAAGGCATTCTTTTTCAGCACGCCCTCGTGCATAAGGTACTCCTGAAACTATCTCCTCTCAAATGAAGTTGTTTATCATGCTAATTCCACTACGCAGAAAAGTGCTTCACTTGTTTCCGAATCTCTCGTTCTAAAATCTCCTCGACAGCTACAATTATTTCTTGACGAGAAAAGGATATTTGGGGCGCGACGGTGAAACCACGAGAAATGCGTGTCAGAAGGAAGTCCTTCGTATAATGTTGCTTCTAATCTGGCTCCACGAGATCACGACTGACATTTCGCCAAACAGCAGACTGCTCTGAAACGTGGAAAGTGACATAAACGAACGTTGCCCACACTCCGTTATCAACAAGATGCATTTACGTAGCTCTTTTTTTCCCCCGAGATAAAAACGAGCGTAGTCTTCTGTATTAACAATCAACTTAAACATAAAATTTGGGATAAAGAAAAAGTAGTTCATAATAAATACTCAACGTTACGTGTGAAGTAGATGAAATGTGGCACCTGTCCTAATTTTTACACTAGCCAAACGAGTACATAAAAAAAACTACCCTTTCATTTTTTTTAAATGTTGGCATAAGTAGGACGGATGTGTAAATCAACATCTTGATGTGTCTCATTACGTTCCTAAAGGATGTCATTTCGATGCATTTAGCGACCTTGGAAGTCATTATTTTCAAGAAACCGCTGTTATATGTCCAAAGTGATTTCCATAATAGAGCATTTTACGGAGTATTTTCTGGTGAGTTGCGGACTCTCTTCTCCCTGTTTTTTGCCTTTTCCTTCGTTGGGGTTCCATTTTCTGGCGGCAGGCAGTTACCTAACGGTACTCAGATTTGCCGGTGGTTTCACTGTGGCCGTTTAGTGTGCTTTCGCGACCCCAGGTAGCAGTTCGCTACCAACGACGGCTGAGTCGTCGTAGGTTCATCCCTGACACTTGGCAGTGGGCAAGCGCAGCAGCTTTCTGGGCCCCGTCATAACCAATAAAGACACGCGATTTCGTCTCTACGGCGACGCCTCAGTGTTGCCGCCTGCAGCCGTTGGCGCTTCGCAGTTGAATGCTGCTAGCAACGGCGTCGCAAGGCATGGTCAGTCAGGGACCACCACCTTCCGCCGCCTCAGTTTACAACGGATCGCGTCTGGAGGCGGCGGTCATTTATCCGGCTTCCGGCGCACGTCTAGCTTATCTGCAGCGGTAATTCTCTACCGGTTTTCAATTTAGATAGGCTCTCTCTCACGGTCAATTTATACACCACGAATATCTTCAATGTGATACTGTATTCGCTAAGCTTATTTGCTGTATCCGCGACGCCTATTTCGCAACCCCATAGTGAGTGGTGGGCGTTGGCGTCTGCACAACAGATTTCGTATTTTACACGTAAATGGTTTGAATCGTGAACACGCCGTTAGGAGAATAAATTACGGTGACCACTGCCAGGTAATCTGTTGTTCTAATAGTGATGTGCAGTTTTAAAAACTTAACCGTGTCTCTAATTAAAATTGCTACTCCTCTTCCTTTTCCATCATCTCTACAGTTTCTAAGTACTGTATATCTTTTGAATTGCATTCGCTGGGCTGGCTGAAACAAAGTTCCACAAATACAAGCTACCGCTATCTGTACTAAGTTCCCGATATTTTATTTTTTATTATTTATTGTTTTTTGATTAGTGATATCTGATTATATTTATTATTTTTTATTTTATTACACACGCTCTGTAGCGAGAGACTATTGTAGAGCTGTCTAACTAGCTAGTTACATCGCTGGGTACCAAATTGACGCTAGCTACTAGGGCTATTCAGAAAGTAGGGAACGTTTCCGTCTGACGCCGCTAGGCGTGTGCCGATCGCGTATATTTTGGAGGTCGGCAATCATCCGTGACAGCGGGAACGTATCTGCGCGTCTGGTTGTTTCGATATTCGAATTTGAAATGTGTGCTGCAATCGAAAATCCCGCCAGTTGTGAGGTGCGGTTTTTGATACGGTTTTTGTTGGCAAAAAACCTAAAACCTACAGAAATTTATCGCGAACTGTACAGAAACAACGTAATGAGTGAATGTTCCGTCCGGAAATGATGCATTCGGTTTAAAAATGGCCGAACCAACGTTCATGATGTAGAGAAGAGTGGACGCCCGAGCATTGTGACTGACGATCTTGTCGCTAAAGTTAATGAAACGATTCGTGAAAAGTCGCTTCACAATAATGGAGCTTTCGCTTTCTTTTCCACAAGTTTCATGGACTTTGTTTGAAATTGTCACTCAAAAGATAGGCTACCACAAATTTTGTGCACGATGGGTGCCCAAAATAACTGTTCAAAAACTAAAAATTTAAGTCAATAGGCTTGGATGAAGTATCAATATGTGTACTGCAACAATGCATAGGGATTATGAGGCCCCTTAACAAATATAATAAATGAATCCTTCACATCAGGGACATTTCCAGAGCAGCTAAAACAGGCAAGAGTTGTATCTTTGCTTAAGAAAGATAATACAGAAACAGAAAATTACCAGCGCATTTCCCTGCTGTCAGCAAAGATCCATAAGAATAATAACCAAAAATACTAGTCGAGCTCATTGTAAAGATCTGTTCAAAACACTGGGGGATTTTAATGGCTCGATGTGAATACATTTACTAGTCAATTGTACACACAAAAAATAGCATTGGTGATTACTGCACAAACAGCTCTGTCAATGACCAAGCTGCAAGAGATACATTTACGAAGAAAAAATAAACATAAAACTCAAAACAGCATTCTCTACCAAGGAATAAAACTGTACAATAAATTACCAAAAGAGATTAAAGAAATTGCAAAAATACTCAAAGGCAGGTAAAAAGTACCTGTTATGCAATACATTTTATACATTGAAGGAGTACTTAGATAAAACGAAATAGGGGTTTTATAAAAAAAAGTTATACAAATAAATCATGATAATGATTATAAAACATCCAATATTCCACATAACACCTCCACTTTACGTTTTTTTCCCTTCTTTTTTTTCCTTTCTGGAAATACCTACCCCAAGCTATGCATAGCATAATACTAACACCTCTTCCTCTTTCTGAGCTCAACGAGTAAATCTAATGATTGTGTCTAACTAAAAGTCTATAAATACATGTGTATACGAATTAGCTTATTTAAAATTGATCTAAACTTGTACATACTTTGACATGTCCTATATCCTTGTAAAAAGAGATCTACAGATGAATAAAGCTGCTGCTGCTGCTACAGACAAAATTACAGTCCATGGAGTGGGGGCACACGAAGTCCCTCCAAAAACCAAGAAAATATTTGCAAACCTTGTCAGAAAGGAAGTTGATGGCGACAGTGTTTTGGGATAGGCAAAGTGTGCTTCTTATTGATTTTCTAGAACGTGGAGCAACCATAAATTCTGCCCGGTACTGTCAGACTTTGCACGGCCTTAAAAGAGCAGTTCAAAACAAACGCCGAGGAAAGCGACGTCCAAAATTTTGTTTTTGCACGACAATGCCCGACCTCACACGGCAAACCACACTAAAGAACTCCCTAATTCAAATTGTCAGTCATCCGCTCTACCGCCCCGATCTTGCGCCAAGCGACTTTCACTTGTTTCCTCAAGATGAAGAACTAGCTTGCAAAGCAGCGGAACTCCAGGCGGGCGTGACTCACAGGCTGAATTAAGTCTCGGGCGGCAGAATTTTACGACGAACGTCTTTCAAAGCTTGTCCACCGCTAAGATAAGTGCCTCAGTGTGTTTGGTGACTATGTGTGGAAAAGTAGTATGTCAGTCACTGTTTCAGATGTATATAATAAAATGTATTTCTTGTACTTAGTTTTTTTGATGCCAAAACGTTCCCTATTTTCTGAATTTGATTTCTTCAATAAACCAGTATCGGAAGTAATTATTTACCTGTTGACCAATAATAACAAAGCATAATAAGTAGAAGGTGACGTTTTAAGAGGTATGCTGAGTCTACACTGATGGGCGGAAAAAAATTATGACCACCTGTTTTAACAGCTTGTTTGCACGTCTTTGGAACTAAATACGTCACTGATCGTGCGTGTCAGGTATCCGACAGTTTGTTTGGCGGAGGTACGTGGTATTTGATGTCTGCACACACGTCACGTAATTTGCGTAAATAACGGGCTGCTGATTGGCGCACGCGGTGATGGCACTCGGCAGCGACCAACATGGCTTGTGCAGGATTTACATCAAGCAAATTTGGTCGCCGAAACATCAACGCGGGTTCACTATGATGCTCCTCAAACCACTGTAGCACTGTTCTGACTCCGCGACACGGAAAATTGTGCTGCTGACATCGCCGTCGGGGAAGACATCAAGCATGAAGGGACGCAAGTCGTTCGCAGCTGACAGTGTGTGTCTTTGATTACAGCCACAGGTCCCACGCAAGCGCAGAGGAATGTCTTCCACAGCACAATACTATTCCCACCAGGCCTGTGTCCCTGGCGCGCTGCACGTATCGAGCCGCCGTTCACCTCAATGACACCGTTCGTGGAGTCGACCACCCACATAGTGTAACAAAAACGTGATTCACCCCAAGAGCCGGTGCGTTTGTATTGATCGACGGTTGAATCGCGATGGTCCCGTGCCCACTGCAATCGTAAACTGACGACGTCGTAGGGTCAACATGTGAACCCGTAGGGATGGTCTGCTGCTGAGCTCATGTTGAACAATGTGCGATGAACGGTGTGCTCTGAAACACGTGTGCGTGCACCAGCATTGTGCTCTTTCGGCACAGATGCTACAGATCTTCACCTACCCTACTTTACAGAGCAGACAAGCCACCGAACTCCATGTTCTGTAAAATGTCGTGGACGTTAAGCCATTTAGCGCCTAGTGGTAGTTTCCCTGTCCTTTGATCTCTTTCCGTTGATGCTGAGGACAGTAACACGTGAACATTCGACCAGCTCCGCTGTTTACTGTATACTCGTTCACAGATTGTGCTTAATCATAATCTGCCCTTTGCCGTCGCTTATCTCAATGGATTTCCCGATTTGCAGCTCACATCTTCGCTAGGGTGAATCCCCGTCCGTGCCTGCTCCGCTTATATACTGTCGTTACTGCGTAACGTACCCACAATGCCAACACGCGGCATCCAAGGTAGCGGTGGGCAGTGGACATAATGCTTCGTCTGATCAGTGTGTGTGTGTGTGTGTGTGTGTGTGTGTGTGTGTGTGTGTGTGTGTGTGTGTGTCATTCTAATGTAGACACGACGATACAAACGGATCAACGGCGCATATAGATGGATCTTCCGATCGCACGTTATTTTAGAATGTTTACTTCTTAACAAGATACCGTACGACAGCGAACTTTTTGAAACTCATAAGATTGGTTAGATAACTGCACGTATTTACTACAGCGTTTGTGTTGTGTTAATAGGGACGGTGTGGCGCACGTAGCCATCTTCGGCATAAGCAGAGAATCTCTTTTAATTAGTGATTATTATAAGAACATATGTTACAGTTGTAGGTAAGATATAAAAAGGTAAGATATAAAAAGTAGCATATACGTTGACGTGCCTACTTTAACCATAATACTGGAATGCATTCCAAATCATACACGTGCAAAGTGTGCATGTACTAGTATCTCTGATCGCTGCCGATTTAGATGCGTGTTTGTGCGGTTTTCACAAATTAATAAGTAAAATTATCTTGAGCGGAAAAGGATAACTTTAGACGAATAATCAGGGCATTCGCACTCGTTTATAATTTCGCCGCATGTATAACTATTAGCACATTGTGTCAAACTGAAGCAGGTATAGTATGCTACTTGAATGATAGGTAATATTTGTTGTAAGAAGCTTACACTGACGGCGGGCTGGGTTATTAACCATTGTGTAAAGTTAATCGCTCCTCGAATTCCACTCAATGTGAAACTAAGATGCGTTCCTTGCTGCAGTGCGGGAAGCATCTTCCACAGCCAGAACACACTTCTTACAGATTAGATTAGATTAATACTAGTTCCATGGACCATGAATACGATATTTCGTAATGATGTGGAACGAGTCGAATTTTCTAATACATGACATAATTAGGTTAATTTAACAACATACTTAAGTTAATATAACAACTTTATTTTTTGTTTTTTTTTTAATTTATATCTAAAATTTCCTCTATGGAGTAGAAGGAGTTGTCATTCAGAAATTCTTTTAATTTCTTCTTAAATACTTGTTGGTTATCTGTCAGACTTTTGATACTATTTGGTAAGTGACCAAAGACTTTAGTGCCAGTATAATTCACCCCTTTCTGTGCCAAAGACAGATTTAATCTTGAATAGTGAAGATCGTCCTTTCTCCTAGTATTGTAGTTATGCACACTGCTATTACTTTTGAATTGGGTTTGGTTGTTAATAACAAATTTCATAAGAGAGTATATATACTGAGAAGCTGCTGTGAATATCCCTAGATCCTTAAATAAATGTCTGCAGGATGATCTTGGGTGGACTCCAGCTATTATTCTGATTACACGCTTTTGTGCAATAAATACTTTATTCCTCAGTGATGAATTACCCCAAAATATGATGCCATATGAAAGCAATGAGTGAAAATAGGCGTAGTAAGCTAATTTACTAAGATGTTTATCACCAAAATTTGCAATTACCCTTATTGCATAAGTAGCTGAACTCAAACGTTTCAGCAGATCATCAGTGTGTTTCTTCCAATTTAATCTCTCATCAATGGACATACCTAAAAATTTGGAATATTCTACCTTAGCTATATGCTTCTGATTAAGGTCTATATTTATTAATGGCATCATACCATTCACTGTACGGAACTGTATGTACTGTGTCTTATCAAAATTCAGTGAGAGTCCGTTTACAAGGAACCACTTAGTAATTTTCTGAAAGACAGTATTGACAATTTCATCAGTTAATTCTTGTTTCTCAGGTGTGATTACTATACTTGTATCATCAGCGAAGAGAACTAACTTTGCCTCTTCATGAATATAGAATGGCAAGTCATTAATATATAATAAGAACAACAAAGGACCCAAGACTGACCCTTGTGGAACCCCATTCTTGATAGTTCCCCAGTTTGAGGAATGTGCTGATCTTTGCATGTTACGAGAACTACTTATTTCAACTTTCTGCACTCTTCCAGTTAGGTACGAATTAAACCATTTGTGCACTGTTCCACTCATGCCACAATACTTGAGCTTGTCTAGCAGAATTAGTGCAAGAGCTCTAGCAGCTAATAGTACAAGTAGAGAAGAGAGAGTGGCGGTGTCCATCGTAGCCACCACTTCGACATATCAGCAGTAAGCACCGACAGTTTACTTCTACTTCGTTCAGCACAGTTGTTCCAAGCGTCATCGTCGTCAGCTGTATGGTGCATTACCTGAAGATGGCCTGCTACTACAGGTCGAAATTGGTCATATTTTTAATAAATGACTGCGCGATCAAAGCTCTTCTATTCATTTTAGAAGCATAAGAGTTGTCCCGTCACAATGCAGTCCACAGTGATCCCAATAACGCGCTGGCGTTATTCCTCCTCCCACGTGCGATGATAGAACGCTTCACGTACGTGGTACATCAACTCTACCCAATTCTTCTCGAGTATCTCTCTCCCTTTCAGACTCCAATTCTACTGGAAGCAACTGTTTTAATGGATCATTTTTTGAGTGTTGAATAATGGAAGTTCAAAAATTCATTCTGAAACGAACGAAAAGTACTGGACGCCAAATACAGATCAGAACTTTATTGCACGTCCCTGGCATCAAATAAGTTGTCTAGTCTTAAAAATATAACAATATTCTTATTTCTGGTCAGGAGATACTTAGCTGCAACATACGAAATTTTTCCGTCAACAACTCATCGGTGTAACACAAGAAAAGATTGGAAAGTCATGATCTATTATTTCATGGACACTTTTCGTCTGCGCAATACCAGTGACATGCGTTTGCTTACTGTCTCCTGGTGCTGGCTTACAAGAAGCACCAGATACGTGCCAACTGTTTACCTTCTGTGTCGACCTTTGTTTCGTCACTGACAGACAAATTACACACGAGCGCCTGAAGTAGCTTTTTACTCGTAACTTCTATTCCGGCAATTCAGTATAAAACACAAACGAATGCATTACGCTGAGAAGCAACAGACACTTGAAATACGCCAGCTGCGAGAGTTGAATAATACATCACCAAATCCTCCCGCCGGCTTAAGCGCAACAGGGCTTATTTCGAGAGCCATCGCTTTCGAAAAGTGATAATTTCCTCCGAGCCTTTATCTTTCCGCTCACGGAGATTTTCCAACTCGACGTGGCGCTCTCGACTAAAGCCACTGCACTGCGCAGCACAGGCTTTTCCAGATCGGATCCGGAGACAGGAAAGAAGAGCAACGAGACGCGCTGCGGATACTGCAGAAACAATGTCCGGAACCAACGCTACATCCGGGCTGCTTACTTTTTATATGTGTCACTATGACCGTGTTTCGGACGTTAAGTTAGGAGACCATGCCAGCCTCCTCTCTACGCACGTTCGACACTGTGGACACCATACAAAGAATACGGCTGACTTCATCACTCGGATTAAAGGTCTGCGACTTGCTGAAGGGGATATTACGTTTAGCTTCGATGTGGTTTCTTTATTCACGTGTGTCCTCATCACAGACTACTGACTTGCTGTCCCAGCTCTTTGACGACACCATCGTGGATTTATTTAAGCACACTCTGACGTCATATTTCTTACAAGATGGAGAATATTTTAACCAAACTGACGGCGTGGCGATGGGAAGTCCATTAGCTCCAGTAGTAGCCAACCTCTTTATGGAGCATTTCGAAGACATCGCTTTGGACACGGCTCCTGCAAAGCCGAGCTGTTTTTATCGCTACGTCCACGATACCTTCGTCATCTGGCCACATGAAAAAGAAAAGTTAGAAGGGTTCCTCGAGCACCTCAACAGCATCCACGACCACATCATCTTCACAATGGAAGTAGAGAAGGAGGGTTCCCTGCCGTTCTTGGACGTGCTTGTCCGTTGTAAACCCAATGGGTCTCTAGGTCATAGCGTTTACCGCAAGCCCACCCACACGGATCGGTATCTGCACGCCACCAGCTTCCATCAGCCAGCACAGAAACAGTCAGTTCTGAGGACCTTAGTACATAGAGCTGAAGCCGGCTCAGACGCTGAAAACTTGCCGTGAGAACTGAGCCACTTACACAAAGTTTTTAAGGAAAACGGTTACAACAACAATCAGATCTCACAAGCAGTGTCATCCAAGCCCCAAAGGAAGAAGACCTCTGAAGAAGACACCAAGCAGGTTGCATTCTTACCGTTTTGCGGTTAGACAACAGGGAAGATTAGTCGGCTCCTGAAGAGGCATAAAATAAGACACAATCTACAGGCCTCCGGCAAAGAAGCGGCAAATAGTGAAATCTGTGAAAGACGATGGAGGCCTCAGAACGCCAGGAATTTAAAAGATACCGTGTAGACGTGGGCAGCTTTATGTCGGCCAGACTGTTCGCACTATTGAACAGCGCCGCATAGAACATGAAAGGTGTTACCGTCTGCGCTATCCCGAAAAGTCAGCTGTAGCAGAACATGCTCTGGAAAACAGACACCGAATTGCATTCGATGAGACGTCCATTATTAAACGGACTAATGGTTTCTGGGATAGCGTGATAAACCGGGCCATAGAGATTAGAACTCTGACAACACCTTCAATAGAGAAGGTGGATTGCAGCGTGGGACCCGGTGTTGAGGGAGTTGAAGTGGGCCCGGCAGTCGCGCGGCCAAAACATTACCATATATGGTGCGGGACCGAACACTAGTGACGTCACGAGCGACGGCGCGGCTATATAAGCACGGCAATAACAACCACACGACAGCCATCCACTGGAGAATGGCAGAGGAGACCTCTGCCGAAAGTTCGTGGGCAGTAAACCACTAGACGCGACTTGAAACCTGAGAATGTTTTATTAATTCGTGGGGTCTGCTCCACACTGGAAGCCTACCAGCAGCTGATACCAACTGAACTCATCTGACCAGGCCACGATTTTTCCAGTCGCCTAGGGTCCAAGCGATATGGTCACGAACCTAGAAGAGGCGCTGTAGGCAGTGTCGTGCTGAAAGCGGCGAGAAATTACAGGTCAGTCAGATTGTGAGACCAGCCGCAAGGGTTTGGGACTGGGCATCCGGCATTCCTGCACGGGCCGCGTGTGAATCAGCTGCTACCTGCCGACAGAGCGTGGGGAGGGGGCGTAGGAGCAGAATGCCCCACGTGACCCCTACAATGTTCTGTCGCTCTGGACGGAGCGTCTCACACAGCCTCGTACAGACGATAGTCGCTACCACTGGCACAGCGCGGACCGCCACGAGACAATCGCCACGTGACGTGGTGACTACAGAAGCCAAACACCGCCCTCACCGTGTGTGACGGTACGTCACATAAATGGACATTTGGAGAAAGGGAAAAGAAGTTTTTTTATGAGATGTATGAACCATAAATTATGTAAAGACTTAGTACGTCTGCGGGATGTATAACAAAAAATAAAGAATGTAAGTTGTTGTTGTTGTTGTTGTTGTCGTCTTCGGTCCAGAGACTGGTTTGATGCTGATCTCCACGCTACTCTATCCTGTGCAAGCTTCATAATCCCCCAATACCTACTGCAACTTTCATCCTTCTGAATCTGTTTAGTGTATTCATCTCTTGGTCTCCCTCTAAGATTTGTGCCCTCCACGCTGCCCTCCAATACTAAATTGGTGATCCCTTGATGCCTCATATGTCCTGACAACCAATCCCTTCTTCTAGTCAAGTTGTGCCACAAATTTCTCTTCTCCCCTATTCTATTCAATACCTCTTCATTAGTTATGTGATCTACCCATCTAATCTTCAGTATCCAAACACAAATATAGATGTCATTAAAAAAAGGAACAGTTTTTGTATCATCTGTGTAATGAAAATGAACATGACCACAGACGATTGCTTTATTGAAAGCGCTCTTTTTGTTTCGTCTAGAGGTAGGCCGCCATTGTAGCGCTGGATAATATTTTATGTAAGTTTGGTTGTAATTTAGTAAAATATACTTATAACTGTTATTAGAAAGTGTGTATTATTGACTAAGTAGTCATCTCTCATGATCGCAACCATTAATTATATGATTAACAATGTTTTTAAAGAACTTCGTAGTGCAGGGAGCTCATCTCTCCTAGCAGGATTTAGTCGGCCATTATTAACTAAACTTTCATGTCATAATATTAAATGCAAATGTGAGAGCCTTCTCTACCTTGATCTTAAAATAATCAGAGTTAACAGAGTAAAAATTGATTTCGTTTATTAATATTTAGAATACTGAATGAGTTCAGTATGTTTCATTTTGGCCGCCTAACGGCACATGAGATTCTCTCCAGTTTTGCCTTGCAAATAATGAACAAGAAACATTGAAAATCATTACATTCCGCAATACCTCAGTTAATCTTAGTGTAGTTTGGTACATAAATAACCAGTAGCCCCTGAGACCCATATTAATAATTATTTTGCGTAAGAATACGCATATTTTCTTTTCTAAATAGCGACGCTCACACAAACTGTTTACGAGGTGCATTCAAGTTCTAAGGCCTCCGATTTTTTTTTCTCCGGACTGGAAAGAGATAGAAACATGCGCATTGTTTAAAATGAGGCCGCGTTCATTGTCAATACGTCCCAGAGATGGCAGCACCGTACGGCAGATGGAATTTTACCGCCAGCGGCGAGAATGAGAACTGTTTTAAATATTTAAAATGGCGACGTTTTCCTTACTTGAACAGCGTGCAATCATTCGTTTTCTGAGTTTGCGTGGTGTGAAACCAATTGAAATTCATTGACAGTTGAAGGAGACATGTGGTGATGGAGTTATGGATGTGTCGAAAGCGCGTTCGTGGGTGCGACAGTTTAATGAAGGCAGAACATCGTGTGACAGCAAACCGAAACAACCTCGGGCTCGCACAAGCCGGTCTGACGACATGATCGAGAAAGTGGAGAGAATTGTTTTGGGGGATCGCCGAATGACTGTTGAACAGATCGCCTCCAGAGTTGGCATTTCTGTGGGTTCTGTGCACACAATCCTGTATGCCGACCTGAAAATGCGAAAAGTGTCGTCCAGGTGGGTGCCATGAATGCTGACGGACGACCACATGGTTGCCCGTGTGGCATGTTGCCAAGCAATGTTGACGTGCAACGACAGCATGAATGGGACTTTCTTTTCGTCGGTTGTGACAATGGATGAGACGTGGATGCCATTTTTCAATCCAGAAACAAAGCGCCAGTCAACTCAATGGAAGCACACAGATTCACCGCCACCAAAAAAATTTCGGGTAACCGCCAGAGCTGAAAAAATGATGGTGTCCATGTTGTGGGACAGCGAGGGCGTAATCCTTACCCATTGCGTTCCAAAGGGCACTACGGTAACAGGTGCATCCTACGAAAATGTTTTGAAGAACAAATTCCTTCCTGCACTGCAACAAAAACGTCCAGGAAGGGCTGCGCGTGTGCTGTTTCACCAAGACAACGCACCCGCACATCGAGCTAACGTTACGCAACAGTTTCTTCGTGATAACAACTTTGAAGTGATTCCTCATGCTCCCTACTCACCTGACCTGGCTCCTAGTGACCCCCCCCCCCCCAAAAAAAAAAAATAATAAAAATCATCAGTCATTAGATAAGTATTTGCTTCTAATACATTACACACGAAGTTCTTGCACTGCGACAACTGTGGTCAAAAGTAGTGTGATCTGTTCATCAAAGTGCCAATTTTAGGATAGTAAAAAAAAAAAAAAAAGCACGTTTCAGAGCAAGTCGGCAATGCGCTAACTGCCGCAGTGCGAGAAGTTACGGCCAGTAAATGGGCAAAAGCTGAAGCACCGACCAGAAAGCAGAGGCAAGGGAAGCAGTGCGGCCGTACAGTTCGGGCCATGCGCCGTGAAAACTGCATGATGTACACCGGTTGATCGCAACCTGGTTACAGTGCTCAGAGACTCATTTCCGAAATTTCACATACTCGACCAATTTTTGAAGAGAATACTCGTTACATTTCGAACTATTAACAGTTCACTTCACAAGAGTTGGGGCATTAGCCTTCCCGCTAAAGGGCTGTTGAACCCTGACTTTCTTCGAGTGGTGAGTCGGATTCCAGAGAGGCTATGCAATAAGTCATGAGACGACTAAGTCTTTACTAACTGATCGTATGTTCAGCGATGGTGAAGTCAGTCGTGAGCTTTCCTACGGAACGAGCCACGCTTGGTTTCGGAAAAAACACGAACTCTTCCTCCCTAATGGGAAAACAGTGGGCTGAGCCCCTTCGTTCCGTATATTACAGCTAACTGATGTGCTCCAGGAGACGGCTGCTCTTCAGACTACCTAAGTTTGTCAGAAAGCTTCGACCACGTTGCCTGGCGATGGTGTCAGCCCATACCCACACACTCGCCCTTCAACGCGGGACATTTTTATCACGATGGATGACTTGTAGAAGACCTAGGTTAGAAAAATCTGAATTTTGGCTGTCGAGGGCACGTCCCACGGTGAAAATCACCTCGTCGTTCTTCTGTAACAGCGTGCGAATGGTTCCTTCATCCGAGGAAAGAGAAAGAATGAGTGCTGCCACGTCAGGGGAATACTGGCGGTGAGGCAAACCTTGACAGCACAAAGCAGCAGCGCGCGTGACCGTGCGTCCTGCACAACGAGCTGAGCTGGGACGTTACTGTGGGGCAGAGGCACCCCCCTCCCTCCGACATCTTCTAGCGGCGCGTCGTCTTGACATCCTCCTCTAATCGGGTCTGGGTAGGTCGGCAGTGTGCTCCTTGACAGTTTAACCATTCCGAGCATAAAGTGTTCAGCACCAAACTGCGGCACTGCCGGAAAACACTCAAGAGTTCCCTTGGCCTATGGCTGTGTGGGGCTACGCGTTCTTCGGCGGCGATGAATCCACAAGTTTCGACTGCTCGCTTTGTCCCTTCCCTCTCGCGGTCGTTGTGGCGCACACATCACCCATCCGTGGTGACTAGGCGTAAAAAAAAAAAAAGGTCGCCTGGATTAACCTTCAATAATTCTGCTGCTGCGTCGCTTCGGCGGGAATTATGATAGCGTGTCAGAAAAAAGTCCCGGGACGCAAGGGGGCGGAGACCTCTGCCATCTTCAAAATGTCGCGCAAGAAGGTAACTGACCAGAGACTGACCTTCACGTTTCCCACAATCGCCTCGATTGTGATGCGCCCGTCTCGCCAGGCCACCTCGTCTCTGGCGGTTCCCGCATTTCGCCGAGAGGTGGTCTGCCGCTTCATTCTCCCCAATTCAGACGGTGCATTGTCGCAGTAAAGTTCAACCAACTCACTATTCGCTGTTTCGGCGTTATTCCCCTCGATACGCATAAAAGGATTTACGAACTTCACCAAAGGCCTGCGCCATTTTGCTTTTGCTGCGGTCCTGTGGCGCGGCGCTTTCAGCTTGTACCAAAACGAGCAAACAATAATCACCTACCTTCCTAGTACCGTGGTGATAATTACACCTCCATGACTACCATCGTAATGCCAACTGACGATTACTTATAATGCGAGCAAGTTTTGAAAATCATCTAACAATTCCGGACCGGAAACCATTTCAGAAATGCTTTTCTCGCCATTAGCAGATTGCATTTTGTATCCTCTCTATTTTGCTGCCCAAATAGCAAAAACTCATCGACTACTTTTGGTGTCTCATTTTTAATGTAATTCTATCAGAACCACCTGCTTTAATTTGACTACGTTAGACCACCCTTGTTTTGCTTTTGCTGATATTCGTATTACATCCTTATTTCAAGACACTGTGCGTTCCATTCAACTGCTCTTCCTAGTCCTTCACCGTCTCCGACACCATTACAATGTCATCGGCAAAACTGAAAATTTTTATTTCTTCTCCCGGAACTTTTAAGTCTCTTTCCAAATGTGTCCTCGGTTTCCTTTGCTGTTCGCTCAATGAACGGACTGAATCGGTGACAGGCTACAAGCCTGCCTCATTACTTTCTCCATTACTGCTACCCTTTCACGTTCTTTGACTCTTACAGCCGCAGCTTGGTTCCTGTACAAGTTGTAGGTGACTTTCCGTTCCCGGTATTTTATTCCTTCAACTTTCAGCATTTCAAGGGTGTGAAAGCACGGGAACTCTGAACTTCGAATCCCCGACCGCCCATTCCTATTCAGGTTTTCCTATATTTCCGTAAATCTTTTCAGGTGAATGCCGGGACGGTGCCGTTGAAAAAGTACTCCCGATTTGCCTTCCCAATCCACGCTATTGCCATGCCTCTAATTACGTCACAGTCGACGGGACGTTAAATCCTGCCCCCCCCCCCCTTCCTGGTAAACTTGGGCGGTCATTTAAAGCAGCGCCCTCGCCGCCACTGGGTGTGGGTGTGCATTATATTAACCACGGAGGCCCCTCTTCAGGTGACTGCCTCGAGAGGGAGCTGAAGTTGCTACACTATTAAAGTTGCCGAAAATTTTGTATTCGGTCGACGCACACAAGAAGTTTAAGCGTACAATAGCGGTGTTCTTTTGTTAAGAGCCGAGCGAAAGCTATTTGAGCAGCAAATTGGTCAATTACTTAATAAAACGGAGAGTGCGGAAAATAAAAGAGAAAAGAAATCAGTGTTGCGTGCCTTGGGTACCACGCAAATTAAAATGCTAATGAAGCTAGTTGGTATTAAGAAACTGTTCTGCTGGAAACTGACCGTAGGCAAGCACCACACAAGAAGAGTGTAAGGACTAGGCTGCTTTCGGTCTGTCCTCGAGAAATGCTTCCAGTTCATAGAAATGAAAGAGCCTCTTTGCATGTGGAACAGCAACAGTGGGCAGCATTTCCTCCTCAGTGTCCATCTCAAAGTAATGGAGACAGCTTTCGCCACTCTAAGCACTTTATTAAAGCCGTGACATCCATGTGACGTTTCCGACCAGGATTTCCGGCCTGTGGCGTGACGTGTGATTCACACTGCCGCAATGTTGGTGTGTATGTAGGTCTACACTGGACGTTGCGGAACGAAAAGTCAAAACGACAGTGTATCCCAAATGCGGACGCTAACGGAACGCCAACGTAGCTGTGGTAGTGGTGGTGGTGGTTTTGGCAGCAGGATCACATGATAATGTCAGAAGTTAATACATTCTCACCACGATCAGTCATGTTACACAAACAACTTTCTGGAGAGGGCGACCACAAATTATAACAATCATAAAGTCAAGAATGACGAAGTGTTTGCAAAAGCTGCACAGCTGTATGAACGTGCGTCATTCACAACTACGGTTTCACGTCAATACAGACGCATCTTCAGTTTATCTGTCAAGAATACAAATCACTGTATGAAATTTTGATATGGTAGAAATACGGGACCACAGTGTTGGCACTCACCAAAAACACCAATGACAGGTACTCATACAACAGTTACATTTCCATGCTATACATGGAGAATCTACATCTACATCCATACTCCGCAAGCCACCTGACGGTGTGTGGCGGAGGGTACCTTGAGTACCTCTATCGGTTCTCCCTTCTACGGAATCTCAGCTTTCGGGAGCCTGTCCATGTTAGGAGTAAAAACACATTCGTGGACTGTCACAATAAAATTGAGTAAATCCAGAAGATGCTTGTCAAAATGTACAAAATAAGACTGTTGAATGAGCCAAGCCCGATAACATCCCGAAGGGGTGCATAGTGAAAAATCTCATTCTGGAAACATTGCCCAGGCTCTGGCTAAGACATGTCGCCGCAATATCCTTTTCTCCAGGAGTGCTAGTTCTGCAAGCTCTACAGGAGAGCTTCTGTGAAGTTTGGAATGTAAGAGACGAGGTACTGGCGGAATTGAAGCTCTGAGGGAGGGTCGTGAGTCGTGCTTGGGTAGCTCAGTTGGTAGAGCACTTGGCCGCGAAAGGGAAAGGTCCCGTGTTCGAGTCTCGGTCCGGCACACAGTTTAAATCTGCCAGGAAGTTTCATCCCCAAAGATATAAGATCCTGTAGATGCCAGCTGTATAAAACCAGTATAAGTAAAACTTACAATCCTGTGTGATGTGCATACATCTGCCGTCTTGCTAACAGACCAATGTATAATGCTAGCCCCCACGGCTGCTTACACCACTTGGCAGCTGACATTGGAAGTGATCGCTGTCTCAAAAATCTACGGATACCAGACACTGAATGCTAACGCCGATTTTGACTGAACCAAATTCTCCTACACGTCGGTCAGGGGCCCTGAAGATGGCGTAATAAATCGCCGAAAAGCCCAATAAAACAATTCAGACTGTTGAAAAGGTGTTTGATTTGACATTCTGTGCTGAGCTACCTCGGTCAGAGAAGTAAAACAGAGATGGTGTTTTAGCCAGCCATGAAAATGTTGTAGTCTCGGAAGAAATACCTGATTTTGGTCGACAGCATCGAAACTGCAGTCTCACTGATTCGTACTAGGGAGTTTTCTCTGGAGGGTTATGTCTCCTGTCTCATAACATAAGCAAGAGCTATCCGGAAAGTAAGGACCGGTCGATCGCGAAATGGAAACCACACCGAAAATCCGATGAAGTTTTGCTCAGGTATGTTGGACAGTGTCTCTAGGATGCCTGTCGATACCACGTCGCTCTTTTCAGTTCTGAGCGCAAAGTGAGCACGTAAGGAGTCTAGAAAATCGTGTCTCCCGCCACGTACGAGTGCCTTTGAGAGATTTAGTCTGATTTCATGCAGCCCACACAAAGTTATGCGTGTCCTTCATGACAATTCTCGCCCGCACACTAGAGGTGCAATGGGGGCGCTCCCGCTGCGTTTTTGGTGGAAAGTGTTTGATCACCCAACGTAAACCTCGGACTTCGCTCCCTCTGATTTTCATGTGAACACCTGGCTATGAAGACAACACTTTTGCACAGGCCACAAGCTGCTGATGACCGCAGACAATTGGCAGAAAGCACAGGCGGCTGCCTCCTATGATAAGGGTATTGGAAAGTTGGTACTTTGCTACATCAGATGTCTACGGAGCAGCGACTATCTAGATAAGTTGCTAACTGTTGCACAAAAAACATTTTTGATTTTGACTGTGGTTCCCATTTCACGACCGATCAGACCTTACTTTCCGCATAGCCATCGTACATGGACATCAGAAACTGCAGCGACAAACTTCGAACAGCATATTCTGCAGCCAATATTACAAAACACAATATTCAGTAGATAAATGCAGTACTAATCGAACAGGTCGTGAATCTTAAGTTATAATTGTCTTCCATCAGTATAAGAGAATCTTGAAGTACACAAAGGAAAAGAGGCTAAAAAGAGGTCGGGGTTGCAAATAATTCCAGAAAGCAACAAACCATTTTAATCTCATTATTCACAGACTTCCTTTTCAGCCGTCATATCAAGATGGACGACCGCCGTGTTAACCATTAGCTTCACAGGCATACATGCATGTCTCTGGACAATGTAAGCAAAACAACAACAAAAATGTGTGGGCAAAAATGCCAATATTTCTCTTGTCATTCAATCAATAAAATGTAGTAATGGTGCGGATTTGAGTACAACTGAAATAACGGGCCCACTTACGAAATGAATTTACCTTTAATTATGTGTGTGAAATTAAATGCAACGCAACAGCGGAGTACGGGAAAAATCAGCTGAGTATTTGGCAATGCAGATTAACTGATCGAACCGTGCATTATTGGCTCATAACATACACAACTGAGGATGCTGATGTTAATAATGCATAGCGAGGACATGCATTAACAGTCATTACCCGTCCAATGGGTGGATATTAATCAGGTCCCGAAATAAACGTCGACTCTGGGCGTTTATCGGCGAAGCGCAGTAACATTTGCTTACCAGTGTTTTGAAGGTTTATTCACTATTCTTTCTAGAGAAGTGAGAGAACAATGGGCTCTAAAAAGCGTTGTGTTTATAACACGTGAAAGAATTCTTCAGTTAAGCGCTCGATACCAATAAAACATCACTCTTTTAGCTTTTCACGACAATGGGTTGGGTTGTTTGGGGGAGGAGACCAGACAGCGAGGTCATCGGTCTCATCAGATCAGGGAATGGCAGAGAAGGAAGTCGTCCGTGCCCTTTCAAAGGAACCATCCCGGCATTCGCCTGGAGCAATTTAGGGAAATCACGGAAAACCTAAATCAGGATGGCCGGACGCGGGATTGAACCGTCAAGATAGAGAACTCACTTACTTCACGCACATGGATCATTTCAGGCGGGACGTCTATGAGGTGTTTTTGCCGCAACGTAAGTTCATTTCCTGGGGTACGCTGTAGACACAAATGGCAGCCTCCCTCCTCAAGATAGAATAAACGCCATAATTGCTTAGAGAGTTTCCTCGCTTTCTGAGTGTCTCAAATCTTTCCGAGTGCTTCATTTCTAATCACAGCTCCATTAAATGAACTACTTAAGGGAGCACCAAAACCGAACGACAAATTACTGTGGACGAGCGAAACAGACTCTACCTTCCCGCCCGTAAAGATGACAACAGCAGACACTACACTACCGCTAATGGACCAGTACAGCCAGCACAGCAGTACAATCGGCAGACCATTTCTGGCGACCACTCGCGTATTACAGCCACAAGCTGTCACCATCCCAACAACGGTGGGCGACACACGGCCGAGAATTAAATGCTGCACACGCTGCTATCAAAAAATTCAAACATTACTTGGAAGGCCGACAACTTGGTATTTATACAGACGACAAGCGTTTGACTTAAGCTTTTGCGGTGAATCCGAGCAAGACACCTCCAAAACAAAAAATGGTTCAAATGGCTCTGAGCACTATGGGACTTAGTCCCCCAGACTTAGAATTACTTAAACCTAACCAACCTAAGGACATCACACACATCCATGCCCAAGGTAGGATTCGAACCTGCGGCCGTAGCAGCAGCGCGGTTCCGGACTGAAGCGCCTAGAACCGCTCGGTCACATGGGCCGGCTCTCCAAAACAGTTGAGACAATTAGACTACACTGGTCAATTTTAAACTCGTATTGTTTATGTACAAAGCAACTGTACTGTGACAGATGCTCTAACCCGTGTTGAAACCTTGAACGTACAGGGGCATACAACAGCACAGGTCTAAACGAAAGCTACAGCCATAGGTTTCGATGCTCTTGCACATGCGCAAGAGCATGTCGAGGAATTACGGACGCTGCTCGCGCAAAAATCGCGACGAACTACGCCAACTAATCACACTTGAAACAAATGCCAGACTGTACTGCGAGATTTCCACGATCATCAATTTTGTACCGTAACAGTTCCCAACTCGAGCAATCGCAGCTGGGGACACAGTCTAGCACATCCCGCAGTTTGAGGCACATTAAATTAGTCAGGCAAAATTTTGTATGGCCCGGACTGCACAAGAACTGCAAAGCACTTGTCAAGAGCTGCACGGCATGTCAAAGGAATAAATTCTGGCGACATGTCAAGACACCACTGGGCGCATTTGTACCTTCCAACCAACGATTTGAACGTATCGACGTTGACATTGTAGGTCCTCTCGTAGTTTCTGAAGACTACAGCTTACTGCCTCACAATATTGTACCGATTCACCAGGTAGCAGAAGCGTTCCTAGTGACATAACGCAGTGGAGACGGTAGCGCAGACAATCTTTCGTGGGGGGGGGTCGTATCGCTCGATTTGGCGTGCCTATACGCATCACTACTCACCGAAGACGTCAATTTGAAGCTCATCTTTCCAAGGCACTGTCAACGTTACTAGCTTTTAAACCGTACACACCACGACCTACCACCCTGCGGGAAAAGGCACGGTCGACCGCCTATATCGTCAGCTCTACGGCGTCACGTCAAACGAAAGGGGACTGGGCCACTGCCTATTGTGCTCCTTGGGCTGCGAACATCCTTAAAGTGTGCGGTGGTGTTATGGTGTTTTCGTGGAGGGGGCTTGCACCCCTTGGTTTCGTGTGGCACTCTCATAGCACACGCCTACTTGATGTTTTAAGCACGTTCTTGCTTCCCACTGTTGAAGAGGAATTCGGGGATGGCGATTGCATCTTTTAACACGATCGAGCAGCTGTTCATAATGCACGGCCTGTGATGGAGTGGTTACAAGACAATAACACCCCTGCAATGGACTGGCCAGCACAGAGGCCTGGGATGTTCTGGAATGCCGACTTCGTGCCAGGCCTCACCGACCAACATCGATACCTCTCTTCAGTGCAGCACTTCGTGAAGGATGGGCTGCCATTCCCCAAGAAACCTTCCAGCACGTAGTTGAACGTATGCCTGCGTGAGTGGAAGCTGTCATTAAGGCTAAGGGTGGGCCAAACCATACCGAATTCCAGCATTACCAATGGAGGGCGCCACGAACTTTTAAGTCGTTTTCAGCCAGGTGTCCGGATACTTTCGATCACATAGTGCACGTCCATTCGTTTTCGCAGAGTTAGGACACCTGCACACAAGTATTTTTGCTCAATGACTCGGTTCGCAAACCACTTCAGCCGCCGTATGAGGACCATATGCAGTATTAAGTGGAGACAGCAACAAGTTCAGAGTTTTGACATTCATGGTTTGCCGACAATAGTTGCCCTTGATTGGTTCAAACCTGCATTTATCGATGCGCAAGACGCCACCAGATACGAAAAGCGAAAATGGCATTACTGTAGACGCTTCTGCGTGTCGCCTCGGTGACACATCACGACAGACACCGGAGGTTATCGTACAGAAGACAACGCCAAGCTTGCCCAGCCCTCAGCAGGCGTCCCTGGACTGAAGAAGAGTGACACTGGGTAGTCTACGCCGAGGGTGGGGGGTGGAAATCATGCGTGAACGCGCAGGCATAGAGAAAGTACACAAATATTCTGTGTGTGTACTTTTACGGTTACGTATTATCTGACGTTACTTTCTTCTCTGATTACTCCTTGCTTCTTATGATTACGAATGGCTCGCAACTTGTAACTAATACACACGTGGAATAAATCTGTATCTGAGAAGACTACCACGAATCATCCATCACTCGTAGTTTACGAACATCCATTCCACGCCGACTGCTACGTCAGATGCTCTTAGCCTGTGAGTACGCCGTACAGGCAGCAGTGCGGTGGTTCTCAACCTTTCTGGGACCATCCATTGTCTATGAGTACCATCAGGTATTAACTAGTACCCCAGCCCATTTTTCAGTCCCATCATCACGATCAACATTAACCCCACCTAAACTTTAAAATAAAAAATAATTTTCTTCGAACACTTTCATTTTTGAAATGACGAAACATAAATGATATTTAGTTTTTGTAGATGTTTTATTTCTGTAACAGTGAGGCAGTTGGTACTGTCTACTTGTAACAACCTTTTTCTAAATTTCTAATAGAATAGTGAAGGAATTCTCAGCGCGTCGTGAGTAGTACCTACATTTCCTTCTCAGAAAAGGAAGTTTCCTGTCCACAATGAGAGCAAACACTTGTTACAAAACCTACTTCCTCCGTCTCACTCTTCTCCCTGACGACACATGATCCACTCGCACCGTGAAAACCTACATTTAAAATCAAGCAAATTAAAAATAAAAACTCGGGGCTACTGTTTTAAAATCACTTGATTGCTGGACTCAATACTTCTGAACTGGCACAAACTGGTTGACTTCAGGTTACCAATGCTCTTTATCTGACCACTCCCACTCATAATAATAATAATAATAATAGTGCAGGCCCTACAGCAATGTAGTAGCCAGAACATCGTTACCGTTTTGTTGTGCCGTCAATTAGTTTGTTTACTGCTGCGAAGTGAATAACGATGGAATTTCTGATCCATTGCGGAAACTACGTAAATTCTGAGAAAGCGTTTAATGAGCTATTTAACATGTGTGTCTCAATTTTACTGTTATAGATGCATGGCACAGACTACCATAGTCCGTCCACTGCGTAGCGGGTGGACTATGTAAGGAAGATGTCCACGAATTCGTTTCACAAGCTATAATCTCTATCACATTGTGCCACGTATTAATATTACTATTCAAAAAAATGGTATTACTCGTACTGATTTATATAATCATAATTACGGCGTTACCAAATAGTGATAATAGTAATGACATTTTAAAACTAATTTGCTCTAGGGGCTGTAAAGTGGAGATACTGGTGTTAAAAAACCGACCTATGAGTATCGAGGCAATAGTGTAAAAACTGAAATTATCGTGGATCATATTTCAGGAAACCGGGCCGCGCGGTTAGAGGCGTCATGTCACTAATTGCGCGGTCCCTCCCTCGGGCATGTGTGTGTGTGTGTGTGTGTGTGTGTGTGTGTGTGTGTGTGTGTGTTTCTTAGCATAAGTTAGTTTAACTAGTGTGTAAGTCTAGGGACCGATGACGTCAGCAGTTTGGTCTCTTAGGAATTCACACACTTTCAGGAAACCGGAAGACATTTTTGAAGTCGAAGCCCGCTGGGTTCGGCGACAGAAGCAGCCCTCCTGAGCGAGGCTGCTGCCCTGGCGGGTCAGTCTGGGCGACTTCCCGAACCGGCCAGTCGCCACGGACGAGTGGTACAGCCCCGTGACAAGGGAGAGACGCGAGCTGTGCACACATCGCCGGGGAAGGTGTAGACGCAGACTAACATCGTGCAACGTGACGCTGAGGGTCTTTTTTAGGGCTGCCGTGGTCTGGGGGTGACATATTATGGTCGTAAGGGGCATCCGTCACAGGATCTCACACTACCGGAAACCACCTGACGCTGTCGAGAAGAAGCGTCGCGGGAGAACGTGCGAGGGGCGAGGGGCGGGCGGCTCCCGCCACACAACTAGCGTTCCGGCTCTCTGGGTTCCGCAGCACGGAACACGCACGGCCGCATCCGCTGCTCGGTCGCCGTGTCGTCCTCACCCGCCCACCCAGCGGCTCCGCCCTCTTTCCTCGGGTGGAGACAGCGTTGCGTGGCAGACATTCGAGGCATTAAGTCGAGCCAGTGTTGGCCGTGTAGCGTTTCCTCAACAGGTACAATGCTCACTGCTGCGGCATTCATTTCCGCCATGTCACCCATCCCTGGGAACCACGTAACGCATCGAAGAGCGAATAACAACACAAGGAATAACATCATAACCATTTCGTGGTCGCACCTTCATACTTTCTAAGCAATAACTAACAACTTTTTGACTATCCCTGGAAGTCGTGCAACCTTTACTTAAAGGTGTCTCCTAAGTTGTGTATCACAGCCAACTGTAGCACGTAGAATGTGAAAGCTAATATAGCCGGGGCAAAATCACCCACCTGGAAAACAATAAAACTGGCGTTAAACAGTGCCTCCTCCTCTCATGATGAATCAGCTACATTTATTTTTTTTGGACGGGGGGAGGGGGGAGGGGTTGTGGGGCGTAAAACATCTAAGTTCATAAGCGCCCAGTATAGAACCATAGAATGCTGCGACAGCGAGGGTAAAAAACCGTTGCGAGGTCCAATAAAGAAAGGAAGGGAAAAAAATTTAAAACGTCAAGAGTATCTAAAAGACGTCGACAAGACACCGGAGTCACCAGGTAGAAATCGAATCTCTTTTGTCATATTACTGCTTTTTTTAAAAAAAACTTAAAACGCGAGCCACAGGTCGCACACCATCCGCTAAAATGTTCTGCAAAGCTGGCGGCAGCCCGACCCTGAGACGTAAGTGGCGAAAATAGGGGCAGAGGATCAGGAAATTTCTGACTGTTAATGGCCGGCTACAGTAAGGACAGCCGAGTGCAGGGTCGCCACTCAACAAGGGGCGGTGACTACAGCGGCAGTGCCCTATTCGTAACCGAGCCAACATTACTTCCTCACGGCGAGACAGCCAGGCTGTTGGGAGAGGTTTGACTTCTCTGAGTTTGTTCCATGAAGGGAGCGCCAATGGCCATGCCAAAGTGACGTGATACGCCGATAGAGAAAACTACAAATACATCTAGTACTGGCGGTCAGGAATGTCATCAAAAAAAGAGTCAAGCGTTAGGTGGCCTGGCATGGAAGACAGCCGACACGCATACCTACTGAGTACAATGTCGCTCCGGTATGAAAGCGGTAGTTCACCGGCTCCTGCGTGGAGCGCGTATACGTTGTTGTTGTTGTGGTCTTCAGTCCTGAGACTGGTTTGATACAGCTCTCCATGCTACTTTATCCTGTGCAAGCCTCTTCATCTCCCAGTGTCTACTGCAACCTACATCCTTCTGAATCTGCTTAGTGTATACATCTCTTGGTCTCCCTCTACGATTTTTACCCTCCACACTGCCCTCCAATACTAAACTGGTGATCCCTTGATGCCTCAGAACATGCCCTACCAACTGATCCCTTCTTCTAGTCAAGTTGTGCCACAAACTTCTCTTCTACCCAATCCTATTCAATATTTCCTCATTAGTTATGTGATCTACCCATCTAATCTTCAGCATTGTTCTGTAGCACCACATTTCAAAAGCTTCTATTGTCCTCTTGTCCAAACTATTTATCGTCCATGTTTCACTTCCATACATGGCTACACTCCATTAAATACTTCCAGAAAAGACTTCCTGACACTTAAATCTATACTGGATGTTAACAAATTTCTCTTCTTCAGAAACGCTTTCCTTGCCATTGACAGTCTACATTTTATACCCTCTCTACTTCGACCATCATCAGTTATTTTGCTCCCCAAATTGCAAAACTCCTTTACTACTTTAAGTGTCTCATTCCCTAATCTTATTCCCTCAGCATCACCCGAGTTAACTCGACTACATTCCATTATCCTCGTTTTGCTTTCGTTGATGTTCATCTTATATCCTCCTTTCAAGACACTGTCCATTCCGTTCAGCTGCTCTTTCAGGTCCTTTGCTGTCTCTGACAGAATTACAATGTCATCGGCGAACCTCAACGTTTTTATTTCTTCTCCATGGATTTTAATACCTACTCCGAATTTTTCTTTTGTTTCCGTCACTGCTTGCTCAATGTACAGATTGAATAACATCGGGGATAGGCTACAGCCCCGTCTCACTCCCTTCCCAACCACTGCTTCCCTTTCATGCCCCTCATTTCTTATTACTGCCATCTGGTTTCTGTACAAATTGTAAATAGCCTTTCGCTCCCTGTGTTTTACCCCTGCCACCTTCAGAATTTGACAGAGTATTCCAGTCAACATTGTCAAAAGCTTTCTCTAAGTCTACATATGCTAGAAACGTAGGTTTGCCCTTCCTTAATCTAGCTTCTAAAACGAGTCGTAGGGTCAGTATTGCCTCGCGTGATTTCTACGGAATCCAAACTGAAGTTCCCCGAGGTCGGCTTCTACTAGTTTTTCCATTCTTCTGTAAAGAATTGGCGTTAGTATTTTGCAGCTTTGACTTATTAAACTGATAGTTCGGTAATTTTCACATGTCAACACCTGCTTTCTTTGGGATTGGAATTACTATATTCTTCTTGAAGTCTGAGGGTATTTCGGCTGTTTCATACATCTTCCTCACCAGATGGTAGAGTTTTGTCAGGACTGGCTCTCCCAAGGCCGTCAGTAGTTCTAATGGAATGTTGTCTACTCCCAGGGCCTTGTTTCGACTCAGTGCTCTGTCAAACTCATCACGCAGTATCGTATCTCCCATTTCATCTACATCCTCTTCCATTTCCATAATATTATCCTCAAGTACATCACCCTTGTATAGACCTTCTATATAATCCTTCCACCTTTCTGCTTTCCCTTCTTTGCTTAGAACTGGGTTTCCATCTGAGCTCTTGATGTTCATACATGTGGTTCTCTTATCTCCAAAGGTCTCTTTAATCTTCCTGCAGGCAGTATCTATCTTACCCCTAGTGAGATAAGCCTCTACATCCTTACATTTGTCCGCTAACCATCCCTGCTTAGCCATTTTGCACTTCCTGTCGATGTCATTTTTGAGACGTTTGTATTCCTTTTTGCCTGCTTCATTTGCTGCATTTTTATATTTTCTCCTTTCATCAATTAAATTCAATATTTCTTCTGTTACCCAAGGATTTTTACTAGCCCTCGTCTTTTTACCTACTTGATCGTCTGCTGCCTTCACTACTTCATCCCTCATAGCTACCCATTCTTCTTCTACTGTATTTCTTTCCCCCATTCCTGCCATTTGTTCCCTTACGCTCTCCCTGAAAGTCTGTACCACCTCTGGTTTAGTCAGTTTATCCAGATCCCATCTCCTTAAATTCCCACCTTTTTGGAGTTTCTTCAGTTTTAATCTACAGTTCATAACCAATAGATTGTGGTCAGAGTCCACATCTGCTCCTGGAAATGTCTTACAATTTAAAACCTGGTTCCTAAATCTCTGTCTTACCATTATATAATCTATCTGAAACCTTTTAGAATCTCCAGGGTTCTTCCATGTATACAACCTTCTTTCATGATTCTTGAACCAAGTGTTAGCTATGATTAAGTTATGCTCTGTGCAAAATTCTACCAGGCGGCTTCCTCTTTCATTTCTTAGCCCCAATCCATATTCACCTACTATGTTTCCTTCTCTTCCTTTTCCTACTGTCGAATTCCAGTCATCCATGACTATTAAATTTTGTCTCCCTTCACTACCTGAATAATTTCTTTTATCTCATCATACATTTTCTCAATTTCTTCATCATCTGCAGAGCTAGTTGGCATATAAACTTGCACTACTGTAGTAGGCGTGGGCTTCGTATCTATCTTGGCCACAGTAATGCGCTCACTATGCTGTTTGTAGTAGCTTACCCGCACTCCTATTTTTTTATTCATTATTAAACCTACTCCTGCATTACCCCTATTTGATTTTGTATTTATAACCCTGTATTCGCCTGACCAAAAGTCTTGATCCTCCTGCCACCGAACTTCACTAATTCCCACTATATCAAACTTTAACCTATCCATTTCCCTTTTTAAATTTTCTAACCTACCTGCCCGTTTAAGGGATCTGACATTCCACCCTCCGATCCGTAGAATGCCATTTTTCTTTCTCTTGATAACGACGTCCTCTTAAGTAGTCCCCGCCCAGAGATCCGAATGGGGGACTATTTTACCTCCGGAATATTTTACCCAAGAGGACGCCATCATCATGTAATCATACAGTAAAGCTGCATGCCCTCGGGAAAAATTACGGCTGTAGTTTCCCCTTGCTTTCAGCCGTTCGCAGTACCAGCACAGCAAGGCCGTATTGGTTAGTGTTACAAGGCCAGATGAGTCAATCATCCAGACTGTTGCCCCTGCAACTATTGAAAAGGCTGCTGCCCCTCTTCATGAACCACACGTTTGTCTGGCCTCTCAACAGATACCCCTCTGTTGTGGTTGCACCTACGGTACGGCCATTTGTATCGCTGAGGCACGCAAGCCTCCCCACCAACTGCAAGGTCCATGGTTCATTGGGGGGGGGGGGGGGGGTATATGTATGCGGCATAAACGTGTGGAAGGAATGAAACGACTGCAAGCTTTCGAGATACGATGTTGGAGCAGGACAGAGCAGGAGACAACGAGCAAATAAAACGCCGTGCAGTCACAATAGCGTGACCACAGCCTCTGTTCGACGTTAACGCGCAACAACCACCCACAGACGGCATGTGGCAGCACTATTAGCAGTGAGCGGTACATAAAGCGTGTCGGGCGTACGTGGAAAAATGTGCAGCCACTGATGTAATGCGGAACCGTAGCAATTTATCTGATGTCCAAATGGACAAGATGCATGGTGCATTTCCGAAACGGTTAATTTCACTATCCAAAACCGGCGCCGAGGCAACTGCAGTGTAGAACGGGCCTCAGATGACAGGGCTCAGTGACGGCTGCGGAGGTGCGTACAGGCCAATAGAGGTGCAACGCTCGAGCAGCTGACCGCCCACCTGAGCCAACGACTGTTCAGGAAATGCTGCAGCGCATGGGTCTCCGTAGTAGGCGCCTGGTTCATGCACCCATGCTGACCGCTGTCCACTGGTGACGAATTCTGAAATTTGCACGCGAGTACCGCAAGTGAACGTCCACTGAGTGACGATGGACGGCCTTTCCGGATGAATCACGTATCAGGTTCCATCGGCCACACGGCCGTTCGCGTGTGCGGCCCTCCAAGTATCGACGAAAGGCTGCAGGAAGGAGGAAGGAGCGATAAGGATGCAATTAAAATCGCTAAAAAGAGGAAAGGCCGCTGGACCTGATGGGATACCAGTTCTATTTTACACAGAGTACGCGAAGGAACTTGCACCCTTCTTGCAGCGGTGTACCGTAGGTCTCTAGAAGAGCGTAGCGTTCCAAAAGACTGGAAAAGGGCACAGGTCATCCCAGTTTTCAAGAAGGGACGTCGAACAGATGTGCAGAATTATAGACCTATATCTCTAACGTCGATCAGTTGTAGAATTTTGGAACACGTATTATGCTCGAGGATAATGACTTTTCTGGAAACTAGAAATCTACTCTGTACGAATCAGCATGGGTTTCGAAAAAGACGATCGTGTGAAACCCAGCTCGCGCTATTCGTCCACGAGACTCAGAGGGCCATAGACACGGGTTCCCAGGTAGATGCCATGTTTATTGACTTCCGCAAGACGTTTGATACAGTTCCCCACAGTCGTTTAATGAACAAAGTAAGAGCATATGGACTATCAGACCAATTGTGTGATTGGATTGAAGAGTTCCTAGATAACAGAACGCAGCATGTCATTCTCAATGGAAAGAAGTCCTCCGAAGTAAGAGTGATTTCAGGTGTGCCGCAGGAGTCTCGTAGGATCGTTGCTATTAACAATATACATAAATGACCCGGAAGTTCACTGAGGCTTTTTGCGGATGATGCTGTAGTATATCGAGAGGGTGTAAAAATGGAAAATTGTGCTGAAATGCAGGAGCCTCTACAACGAATTGACGCATGGTGCACGGAATGGCAATTGAATCTCGATGTAGACAACTGTAACGTGCTGCGAATACATAGAAAGAAAGATCTTTTATCATTTAGCTACAATATAGGTCAGCAACTGGAAGCTGTTAATTCCATAAATTATCTGGGAGTAGGCATTAGGAGTGATTTAAAATGTAATGACCATATAAAATTAATCGTCGGTAAAGCAGACGCCAGACTGAGATTCATTGGAAGAATCCTAAGGAAATGCAATCCGAAAACAAAGGAAGCAGGTTACAGTACGCTTGTTCGCCCACTTCTTGAACACTGCTCAGCAGTGTGGGATCCGTACCAGATAGCGTTGATAGAAGAGATAGAGAAATTCCAACGGAGAGCAGCGCGCTTCGTTACAGCGTCATTTAGTAATCGCGAAAGCGTTACGGAGATGATAGATAAACTCCAGTGGAAGACTCTGCACGAGAGACGCTCAGCAGCTCCGTAAGGGCTTTTGTTGAAGTTTCGAGAACATACTTCACCGAGGAGTCAAGCAATATATTGCTCCCTCTCGCGAAGAGCCCTTGAGGATATCAGAGAGATTAGAGCCCAGACAGAGGCACACCAACAATCTTTCTTTCCACGAACAATACGAGACTGGAATAGAAGGCAGAACCGATAGATACTCAAGGTACCCTCCGCGACACACCGTCAGGTGGCTTGCGGAGTATGGATGTAGATGTAGATGGTCTGGAAAATGCTTTCCATGCATTGCCTGGGTGATCTCGTAACTCTGATTGAAATGGCTCTGAGCACTATGGGACTTAACATCTGAGGTCATCAGTCCCCTAGAACTTATAACTACTTAAACCTAACTAACCTAAGGAAAGTACACACATCCACGCCCGAGGCTGGATTCGAACCTGCGACCGTCGCAGTCGCGCGGTTCCGGACTGAAGCGCCTAGAACTGCTTGGCCACCGCGGCCGGCCGTCATTCTGGAAGGCACTCTTGGGGACCACGTCCACCCCTTCACGCAGTTCGTTTCTCCTCAGCAGGATGCATCTACCAGCAGGTCAATGCAACGTGTCACACGCCTCCAAGTGCACGTGCGTGCTTCGGAGAGCACCAGGATGAGTTTGTCGTACTCCCCTGGCAACCGAGCTCCCACGATTTAGACACGCTGGAGAGCCTGTGGGACCACCCCAAACGGACTGTTCGCGCCACGGATCCACAATCGAGAAACATAGCCTCACGGCACTAGAGTCGCCACGGCCCCACATCTTTGTCGGTAATTTCCAAAATCTCACCAACACACTTCCTGCGCAAAGCGCGTCGCTAAAGGTCGTTATTCAGGCTTCTGACAGGTGCTCACATTAATGTCACGGGGCCGTGTTGTTTCACACTCTGTCTCATGTTCGTATCACAAAATTGCGAATGACCTGCATAGGATATGTTTATTCTTTTTCTGTAGCCGTTTCTGTGCCTCAACATTACTTATGTACGTTATAATGGTGGTAGAGAATATAACAGTGTATTACCACAATATGTTTCAGTGACGTATTTCCGGAAGTTTAATACGATAGCTTCGGGTAACACTCCCCACATACAACAGAAAATACAGAATAAGAACTAAACTAGAGTTCGCAACGACTGGAACTCAATACGGAAAAAATGACGAATAGCGCTGTGCGGATATGAAGTTACAACTGGACCATTTTTCCTCTCGTATTTTTGTGAAAATGGGCTCTACACCGCAGCAACATATTTATTACGTCAATTTATACGCTAATTCCAAGTTCGATCACACGAAAGTCTGTGCGTTCGGTACTTGTTGTCTCACTCTCTGTATTTATAGCTGCTTCGAATTTATGTTGCTAGCAGCACTACACAGGAGAGGAGCAAATGCTTGCCCTCTCCTCGCTGCTCCACCTTCCACTAAAAGGGTACCGAGGGAAGGGTATCAGAGAGAGAGAGAGAGAGAGAGAGAGAGAGAGAGAGAGAGAGAGAGAGACCATGGTATTCGCTCGTAAAATTGTATGACGCACACCTCTCGTAATGAAAATCGTCTGCTGAAAGACACAATTTCCTTCGGAGTAATTAGGTCAGTCTTCTCGCTCCCAGCGCTACGTAAATTAACGTCGCGGAGGCGCTGCGCGAGAAGAATTTACAGCCGGAGCCAATCTAGGGACAGCAGTCATCACACCTGCAACTCTCCAACTACCATTAATTTGTTCTTCAATCCGAAGACCTGACGTTCCTACCCAACGGTGGACCACCATTTCTGGAACGACGTTTTGTATTAGGAAACGCACATCGTTAGGATATTTTACAGCGCAGTAAGTGTGGCTTTTTGGTCATTCCACGCACTCCTCGCGTTCACTATTTACGTTCGTACGAACGCAATGTCGCGTCAAAAACATCGCTGGACAACCACTCAATTTTCCGAAACTTCCTGACAGATTAAAACTGAGTGCCGGAACGAGACTCGAACTCGGGACCTTTGCCTTTCGCGGGCAAGTACTCTACCAACTGAGACGAGACGAGGTACTGGCAGAAGTGAAGCTGTGGGAACGGAGCGTGGGTCGTGCTTGGTAGCTCAGTTGGTAGAGCACTTGCCCGCGAAAGGCAAAGGTCCCGAGTTCGAGTCTCGGCCCGGCACACAGTTTTAATCTGCCAGGAAGTTTCATATCAGCGCACACTACGCACACTGGCACTCAATTTTCCCTTTCTTGAAATTTAGCAAGTGAGCGTGGGTTTTTCTGCTGGCGGTAGCTGGGCACCTGCGTGACGCCATACATGTTTCGAATAACAATGTTGTTGTTCTTCTATTTCCTGGCGTTCATCCCGTGCAGGACGGGGCCAATTTTTCAGGATTTGGCAAACTTTATTTACTAGTTAGCTTCGTGGCCGTATAGCCTGACGCCAGAGTTGTCCAGGTAACCTAAGGGAGGTAGAAGTCTTTCGCACCAAATCTGTGTGACTTGTAAACTTTTTTTCTGTGCGTGAATCGCATTTTAAGTGTTTGCGTATCGTACTCTCCGAGACGGGATTTGTGGACCGGTCCAGCATTTGCCTGAACGGGTGGGGGAAAACCGCCTAGACCCGGCTCTGCTCTGCTCTCTGTGTGCACGTTGCACTTCTCTGTATTGATAGTACTATAGCGAGAAATGAAATGATAATTAAATCAAGACCTTACGCTGCGAACAGGCGTTGATATACATCAAGGGGGACGGTTGAAAATGGGTGCCCCGACCGGGACTCGAACCCGGGATCTCCTGCTTACTTGGCAGACGCTATCCATCTGAGCCACCGTGGGCATAGAGGATAGTGAGCCCCACATTTCCAACTTCCTGTCCACACACTACATTCTTAGCGCCCCTGCCCATTACACTCATTACTCGCGGCAGACAATCTTACCGAGTCCCGTAAGAGTTCGGGCAATACGTGTGCATCTGCACAGAAGAAGGAGCTCAATGGCCGGTTAGCCTTAACTATATGAAGACGGTATCTGTTCTTTCGGACATGTCCGAAAGAACACACAACATCTTCATATAGAGAGAAATTCGCGGATGGTTCGATAATGCGGGACACAATTTGTACCAAAACATTTACGCTACAAATGTGTAGTGAATATATAAGACGAACAAAGTTTATTTCTGTTTCACTTATCCGTTAAAGTGAAGGTGAACATTCAAAAATTTGACAAAGAAACTCAGTAACAGAAGTACTCCTCAATGAAATTTGCAATTCATCAATTAGCTGCGCTCACATTTTCATAAATCTATAATTAACAGTATATTACAAGTAACAGTTGAACTGTCTGTCTTTGTCTAGCATTAAGACCTTCCCGGAAATGTTTGGTACGACGAGCCTCCATGTAAATATAACTACTGACAATATGGTAACATCTTGGTCACATGCAATGTTTTGAGTAGAAGTAATTGGCTCATGTGGACGTACTCTCTGTGGTAGACGAATATGACGTCACACAATGGATGTTTGTGTGTGGAAGAGTGGGTGGGTGGGGGGGGGGGGGGGGGTGCGCAAAGCAATGCACATAGCTTTTTTGCCACGAAGGCAACATGTGCTGTATTGCACTTGATTGAATAATAAATTAATTCAGTGTTGGAAATGGAAATGTCGTGTGGCTAGGGCCTCCCGTAGGGTAGACCGTTCGCCTGGTGCAGGTCTTTCGATTTGACGCACCTCGGCGACCTGCTCGTCGATGGGGATGAAATGATGATGATTAGGACAACACAACACCCAGTCCCTGAGCGGAGAAAATCTCCGAACCAGCCGGGAATCGAACCCGGGCCCTTAGGATTGACAGTCTGTCACGCTGATCACTCAGCTACCGGGGGCGGACAATTCAGTGTTAGTGACCGTGTATTTGGCCTACACTGTACTGTATTTGACTATAGCGAACATCTCAGTTAACAAGTATTTAAAAATAGATTAGTCTTAGTTTTTAAAACTGCGGTAGAATATCGGAATCGTCAGATTAAATTTCACACGAAAGATTCAGTTGCCTTCCTTTTGTGAACTACGCCCTATCAACGGCGCCGTCCGAGCATCACCATGGCTTTGGGCACAACTCTTTAAGTTTCGTTCTCCGTGTGAGCCATATGTCTACGTTCGGATTTGGTCGTCGTCCATTTCTAGACGTGCCTGAAAATTGTCCGTCATCTTTGCTCAGGCGAACGTGCCGAAGTTCTAAAACCAAATTCTACGGGAACAGTCAAAGGCGTCGCGAGACGACACGCCGAGAAAACAGGGGCTTTTCTGCAGCAGAAAGCGATACCGCGCATGTACACGCAAGAGACGTACGACCAGTGGCCACCCAGCCACGTCTGCAACACAATTATTTTCAATTCTAAGGTAATTTGTACAAACAGCTAGAAGCCTTGGCAATGGGGCCTCCCCTCAGTCCTCTTTTAGGAGAAATCTTCACGGACGATTTCGAAAAACTGTTCCCATATAACGAACACTTCTGTGATAACATCAAATATTGGTAAGACGTACTGTGTCTGTGGACTGGTACCAAAAGAGAACTAAATACGTTCCTAGAACATCTAAACCCACAACAGAAAAACACACAGTTCACCATCGAGATGGTGAAAAATCCATTAACTTCTTAGACCTTAACATACATATCACCACGAATACACACAGTTTCAAAATTTACAAGAAACCACAACAACGGACACGGTAACACCCTCGCGTTCACAACACCCAATAACACACAAACATCCCTACCAGTGTGAAAACACAGTTTTCAAACATAATAAGACACCATTAAATGTACTGCATCCAACAATGGCTATATCGCTCACTTAACTGATAACACTTTACACAAGAAGCAGCGTGCCGTATGTGTATACCCACTCAGCGGCAACAGTCTCAAAACCAACTGGTGTACTACCCGACATTTAGGAAAGCTGTCCGCCAAATTAGCCAAAACTCTCAAATCCCGCAATTATAAAACGTCCATTTTATGTAAGAGGTACTATAACTCATATCTTACTCAAGAGCAATTTATTAATTAATAGTGGTGCTTATAAAATGACTTGCAATGACCGCAACAAAATACGAGTATATACCGGTAAAACAGGCTGGGCTACAGCAAGTAGGCTGACGGAACACGAAAGCAGCTAGAGATTAAATAGGTAAGACTCTCCCGAAGGAAGGACACACATACCAAACGCACAGAAGTGCTACATATAGCCAACAAAGGAAGAAAAGTAAGCTCCTGAGAAGCACTTGAGGTAAACAAACATTTAGCTCAAAATACCCACCTGGTTCTAAATGATCAATTACAAAAAAGATCCCCACTTCCAAGCTTCATGTGATGTAATCAAGTAGCCACATACCGACAGCGTGTCACAATGATTCGTACTGCTACGAGATTTTCATATTCCTTACCCTGATACCTAACGAACTTTAACATTACAACAGTATTACTGTAATACCATGTATTTTAATCATGCACCGTATTTAATACAGTCCACTGCTTAAACTTTAATTTACATTCTAAAACATGTTTGTTGTACAACATAGGTATCTAGTGTTCAATCAGACGGTTGTCAATCAGTCACTAAACATCTGTCATACTCTACAATTGTGTATTATAATTATTTATTGTGTTTATTTACATAGTGTAACTTACAATGTTTGATGCACAACATTCTGTGATAGACTATCTTTATTTGTAACGTTTACTTTATTTAAGACGCGGTGTTCCTTGCGGACGCTAGTCAGTTGTTTTCTGAACATGGTACAATAGCCGAAAACTAGTCAGAAGTAAACAAAAATCAGTACAACATAAACAGTTAGTTGTTGGTCAACCTTAAGCATAGTATACGCTAATGCAGGACTGCCGCTGAATTAGGTGTTTCAACAAGGGGAATCAAAGACGTCGCGTAGGCATTTGAATCAAGAAAGTGAGAGAACTGTCTATTCTGGAATTATGATTGGATTTTCCAGAGTCTTCTTATCAACAATGACGTCCATCGTATTCCCACTTTGCTTCTAGTAGTACTTCGGCGCCGGCCTCGGTGGGCGAGCGGTTCTAGCAGTCCGGAACCGCGCGACTGCTACGGTCGCAGATTCGAATCCTGCCTCGAGAATGGATGTGTGTGATGTCCTTAGGATAGGTTTAAGTAGTTCTAAGTTCTAGGGGACTGATGAACTCAGGTGTTAAGTCCCATAGTGCTCAAAGCCAGTACTTCGGCGCCGAAATAATCTCCTCGTTCAAACAATATGGCCGCCTCCACATTTTCTATGTGGTCAGACACGTCTTCGTAGCATATCGAGTGCCGGTTTACTATCACTATAAACTCCGTGCTACAACACCGAGCAAGTTATTGGGCATTGTGTAGTCATTTACGTCACACTTGACAAAGAAGCACGGAACAGTTGGAGAGCATCCCACGGAAGCAATCTAACCGTAATGTACTCAGTAACACGACCACCTACAGGGATACTGTCGGCCAATTTTCGGCGCCCACGCTGTGGAGCCAATCTATGTACGCAATTACTGTCCTTCCCGTCTTCTTTTTGCAAATGTATGTAAATTCGCGAATGCGTTATTAAAAATAACTGGCAGCGGCACAGAACGCCCCACAGCTGCGGCAAATGGTGTTCTGCATAAAGCAGGAAGCTCACCTGTACCCGGAAGGCAGTGGCCGCGGCGACCGACTGCGTTCGACAGTGTAGCTCTTACTTTCGATTTGATGACTCCTGTTCCGATATGCACGGCGTAATCTTCGTGCTAGACCTGGAATGAGCTTCCGCAGTAAGGCGAGCGTATTATTACCTGGCGCCAATTCCGCAAGCCCCAGAAAAAAAATGACGGGGCCGCGCGTAAAAGAGGTCGCCGGCTGCGTTCAATTAACACGGCGGCCCGCTCGCCCTGTGTGTCTGCGCATTTTCACCGCTCACTGCAAAGTGCACAGCGCAGTTTCCGACAGGAAAAAAAGACTACATTTACGCCGTCACGTATTCGCGGAGCACTGTCCTCACCCACATGCAGCGGCGAGTGCACCACGGCGAACAGACCGCGCTCGAGTGTCCAGGGCACTTTTGCCGCATGCAGCGAGGGTCACGGACAATCCACGGAAGGGATGGCCACTCGCCGCTAATGTAACTTCAAGAATAACCCGGTACCAACGTAACATTGCGAGCACAGTGGACATCTTACACTGCTTTCCCCGGCAAAACCCTCGTGCATGTCTTCTTTCCTCCACATTGGCCGAAAATAGGGTGACGTCTGCTGTTTAATACTTACGAAACACTAACTTCGGTGTTAGTTTTACATGCTATTGAGTTCGAAATTAATTGGCTTCATCTTCAGGCTCCTCGACAGTTCTCAATATATGCACGAACTTCAGAAATTATATATGTGGTCACTATTCTTTCGGACACGTCCGAAAGAGCAGACAATACAGATACAGGGTGTTTCAAAAAGTACTTTACAACTTCAAAAATTCATAAAAATTTATTGACATAAGATACAGAGCTGGGTTTAGTGTTATTTTGCAGGGAAACACAAGTTTTTTTACCTTAAACTAAAGGTGTTGTACGTGTCTTCCGTTGAATATCCTGCACACATCCCATCGGAAGTGAATTTCTTCTCAAACTCGCTGTAGCATTGCAGGTGCAATTTGCTCAGTGGCAGCGTAAATTCTTGCTCTAGGTTCAGGTAGAGATGCCGGCACAGGAAGTATAAACACGATATCCCTGATGAATCCCCATTAAAAAAAAAAAATCGAGTGTTGTCAGGTCTGGGGAACGTGGGAGCCATGCAACTGGCGCATCACGGACAATCTATTGACCTGGAAAGCGGTCACTGAGAAAATCCCGGACGTCAGCCAGGTATTGGGGTGGTGCACCGTCTTGCGTGAAGTAAACATTTCCTTCTTAGTCATCCTCATCGATCTGTGGTATCAAAAATTGTTGTAACATACCCAGGTAACCCATTGATGGTCCTCTCACGGAAAAAAAATGGGACCGTACACATTGTTCTTGCTCAGTGCATAAGAAACGTTCAGTTTAGGACTATCATGAACACGTTTCAATGTTTGATGTTGATTTTTCACTGCCCCAAATCCTACAGTAGTGTGTGTTAACCTTACCACTTAAGTGATTAGTCGACTCGTCAGAAAAGGTGATTATGTCCAAGATATGTTCATCCTCAGGATTTTAATTTGCTCACTGTGTGACAAGCTCGCCCATATTTTATGTAAGTGGCCAGCCAATAACAATTTCCTGTGACATTCTTGTTGCTATGTTTCCCCTTTCCGTAGGTTTTACTTTCTTACGTAGCATTTTCTTTCTTTTCCTGCTTTCTTTGAGTGTGTGCTTTAGTTTTCTTAGGTCTGTCCACATTCGTTCCTTTTAATGTGTGTCAGGGCGCTGATGATCTCGATGTTGAGCGCCCATAAGCCCCAACACACCACCACCACCACATGTAATCAATTTAACATATCCACACAGAAGTTCTTGCGAGCAATTTTATGAGTGTCTTTTATTACTTGTAAGATTGTCAATCTGTACGGTTTCTCAACACACGCCAATCAGTCGTACGTGGGATTTTGCAGTTCTCGAGATGCACGCTGCATGGCAAGTCGATTTCGTAGGGCTGTTGACGAAACGTCGTCTCACTCGCTGAACAACGTCGTCGGAAGTGCTTGGACGACCTGATGACTTCCCACGCCTTACCTAGCACGCTGCTTCTATAAACCATTTATGCCACTTATAAATTGTAGGCCTACTAGGAGGATCTTTAGCGTATTTGGTACGGAAATTAGCTGAACTGCTGTCGCCTTCTTCAAACCAAAACACACAGCTAGCACGCTCGGATCCAGTGAACGCAGCCATCTTTAACGCAACTGCCGCTAGCGCTCCTTATGGTGTGATTCGCAGCAAAATACGCGAGACGAAACTTGATGTATTTGCCCACAAATTGAGACTACGGTCACCTCTGTGGGTACTATGAATTAATTTATATGAATTTTCAAAGTTGTAAAGTCCTTTTTCAAACACCCTGTATAATTAAGGCGGGGCTGGCCAACGATCCTTTCAGTGCAGGCGGGCACCACGCTCGAACTCTCACGGTAACCAGAGAAATGCCGCGAGTAATGCGGACAATGGGAAAGAGGTACTGCACCAGTGGTGGGTGGATAAGCTGAGAATTTGGGTCTGGCGGAAGGCGTGCTAGGGTGGTCCGTGCGGCTGCGGTGGCCGCTCTGCCCAGAGCGTGTATTGGTCTGCGCATCTGCCTGGTGAACAGGGAGACCAGGGTTCCAAGCCCGGATCGGCAAAAATTTTCCACTGTCCCCACTGATATAAATCAGTGCCCACTGGCAGCTAAATGTAATTAATTCCGTTACATCTTGACATCAGAAAGTAAGTTACATGTGTTGGTCAGCGTCAAGACCACTGCGCGACAAGGGTGGCGCGTTGTCACGAGAGTGTACAGAAACGTCCCGGGGTTTGCAGCAGACGCAGTTGTGCCGTGATACGGATGACAGGTGCGTCACAGTGTGGCAGCGAAACGGCGCTGGAGCTGGGAACGTACTTCAGAACTGAAGAACGTGGGGCAGTACGACTGTTGTGGGCGAAACGTCCAAACTGCACACAGAGATTCGCCGCAAAATTCTGGCGATGCACGGACAAAATGCGATGTCGTGTGCAGCTATTGAGTAACGGCGTCAACTATCTGACAGAGCCCCCACAGGCGTCAATAAAGTTGATCGGAAGGAAGGAAGGTCTCGTAACAAGCAATTTCCAGTCTTTCGGCGAGCTGAAAGACCACCTGAGGCGAGAGAGATTTTCCGATTATGAGAACGATCACACAGAGGTTCTCTAATGACGCTCTGACAGACGGGCGGATCTCTATCGTCGAGGAACATATCAACTGGTAGAATGTTCCGCCCGTCGTTTGCGGAAACCTGGTGGTCGTGTCGAGAAATACGACACTACAGTGCCTGTGTTATTCAGAATTAAGAGGACCACATCCTGCCTATCTAACCCATGTTAATTTAGGCAAGTATTTCACCCATTTCTGAAATAATTATTTGATGCAGGACCTTAATATTTTTACTGTATGTTACAGATGCTAATATTCAACTGTACTAAACTCCACTTCATCTATTTTATAATTTTTAAGAAATACTTCTAAATTTATTAACAAAGAATACTAAGTTTTTTCTACAGCATATATTTTTTGTGAACTTTCTAATGGGGAATATTAATGAATGTAGTACCAGAGGTGGCTTTTTATATTATGCAGAGTCTCTGAAAATTTCATTCATTTATCTGTGATAGTTTCTGATATAATGGGGCATATGTACGGAAAATTTTAGTTTGCGGGAAATTGACTTTAAAGAAAAAAACTTTTGAAATGTGTTACTTACAGTTAATTAAAACTGTCCGCCCCCGGTAGCTGAGTGGTCAGCGCGACAGAATGTCAATCCTACGGGCTCGGGTTCGATTCCCGGCTGGGTCGGAGATTTTCTCCGCTCAGGGACTGGGTGTTGTGTTGTCCTAATTGTCATCATTTCATCCCCATCGACGCGCAAGTGGGGTCAAATCGAAAGACTTGCACCCAGCGAACGGTCTACCCGACGGGAGGCCCTAGTCACACAACATTGTTATTAGTTAATTAAAACTGTCCTGCTGCATATGACTGCCACTCTTTGGCCTCTAGCAGGTCTTCCAGCTTCTTTTTCACCTTCCTGGATATTTGTCTTGCTTTGTTGGCCGTATTAGATGCAGACCTGTCTGCATCGGCTATCGTCATTTTATCGCAGTTTTGCAGCCCAGTGATCATATTTTCACCAGGATTAATTCCCAGCTTTTTCAGTACCCAACACTTTCCAATATTACCACAATTGAATGTAATGACAGCATCATGAACTCCTAGTTTCATTGTATGTGTGCCTAAAAAAACAGTTTTAGGAATGCAGTTCCAAATTATGCTGTTGAAATATTTATTTGGGTTCTGTGTCTGCCCATGCAGACATTTTCTTAAAAGGTCAGGATGAGCCAAGTCTCTGAAAATGTTGTATTTGCACCACGAATTTTCTCCTGGTGCACACAATCCATGACATGGATTACCACCAGTTGAGGACTTATGGAAGAATATGGCCCAAACATGTCTCTTCATTGTCTCCAGATTTTCTTTATTTCTCCTAATTGCCTGCTCATAGCATACCTGCAAGTTTTCTATAACAACTACTCGCAATCACATTTGAACAAAACTAACCGTATGTTTCAAAGTGTGTAGTTTACAAACAGCAGAAACAAAAGAATACCGACCGTAGCATTCCAAGGATAGCCAACACGCTCGGGAGTAAAAAAAATCCCAAACGTACAACGTAGGGGATATAAAGATCTAAAATATATGCAGAAAAGTGGGTGTGGCACATAAACACACGTGGTAGGAAAATGCTCTTTAAATGCTCGAAAATTTTTTTTTCAGCAAAATCCTTTTCAGAGTACTTAAATAAAACCTTAATCTATCGAAATATGAAGAAAATCTAAAATTGATTTTTTTTTCGGCCTGAACCACGGTGTGGTCCCCTTAAGGCGTCCGAAAAGCAGGCACTGCGGCGACTACAGCCGTTACCAAATACAAGAAACCTATTCGCAGTTGCAAATATGGACAACCGTCAGCTGTATAACGGGATGACGGCAATGAAACATTCTCCCGGACCGGGACTCGAACCCGGATTTCCCGCTTATCGCAAGCGGTCGCCTTACTATTAGGCTATCCGAGCACAATTCTTGGGCAGGCCTAAACTTCGATGTGGTGTCAACCATTTCATTCAATACATATCATGTAGTTCGTACAGGCTGCCATCGCTACAGTGCCTGTTTCTTCATGTATGTATGTATGCACGAATGAACGTTGCATTGTACTTTGGAACAACACCGAGCAAGTGGTCTTTCAATTAGAATTGCATAACCTATATGGGAATATACGAAATGGCTGTGTGAGTACAAGTTGTAGACAGGTGGTTGACGACATACACAACTTTACGTTTGGCCGTGAGTCGTGCTCGCGTAGCCAAATGGTGAGGCGACCGCCCGCGACAAGCGGGAAATCCGGGTTAGAGTCGCGGTCCGGGAGAAAGCTTCATTGTAGTCTTTCCGTTATACAGCTGACGGTTGTCCACATTCGCAACTGTGAATACATTTAACGTTTGTTGAAAAATAGTGTGACGTATGAAGCTGCGCATCATGCAGCCTATTGCGCACAGTTTGAATCGTAACACGACGTCCTGTGGCTGCACGAAAAGCATTATTCAACATGGTGGCACTGAAGACAGTGTCCCTCCGAGCCATGATCCGTAGGTAACGGTCATCCACTGCAGAAGTAGCCCTTGGGCAGCCTGAGCAAGGCATGTCGTCGACAGTTCCTATTTCTCTATATCTCCTCCATGTTTGAACAATATCGATTTGGTTCACTCCGAGACTCCAGGACACTTCCCTTGTTGAGAGCCCTTCCTGGCACGAAGTAACAATGCGGACGCGATCGAACCGCGATTTTGACTGTCTAGGCATGATTGAACTACAGACAACACGAGGCGTGGTACCTCCTTCCTGGCGGAATGACTGGAACCGATCGGCTGTCGGATCCTCTCCGTCTAACAGGCGCTGCTCATGCACGGTTGTTTACATCTTTGGGCGGGTTTATGGACATCTCTGAACAGTCAAAGGGACTGTGTCTGTGATACAATATCCACAATCAACGTCTATCTTCACGAGTTCTGGGAACTGGGGTGATGCAAAACTTTTTTTGATGTGTGTATATTTTCCACTGGTGTTCGAAAGTGAGATCCTATGGTTACAAGGCGACGACCTCCAGACGTACGTACCTCCTGTTTGTTTTAAAGAATGCTACATGATATGACTCTTACGTTCCTTTTTGGAACTTTTGACTACTGAGTTCCTTTGTTGTAACATAGCTCACATCCGTTCATTTTTTATTTTCACTTCTGTGAAAGATCAAGCGGCACCTCCGCTGCTCTAACTATTCATCACACACCATGACCACATAACCAGGACGCCGTGGCACTGCCACATCTTGAGCTAGAACCGTTCACTATTTCTATTTTGCTTCAGTTCAGTTCTGCAGAGTTTCTTTCTGTTCTCATGCCTGATCTGTGTTCAGTGTTTGACGGACTATCCACCGGGTCAATAAATATGAGACGAGGGGGGGGGGGGGGGGGGGTGCGATGGGGAGTTTTCCTTGTTAGTACGATTCTTGGACAAAGTGACAGGAAGGGAAGAGGAGGCTAGACAGTACGTCACGCGCAGACGACCCTTTCCGTTTCGTCGAGAGACAGACAACCGACGTCGTTTTGCTCGGCTCCGATGCATCTCTCAATTACTGTGTTTCCGAAGCCTCGGGAGTGACAGCTCACATAAGAGGCGGCGCGCGAGATCAAAGCGGGCCACGGGGTATCGCGCCCGCCTCCTCACAGAAGGACGCCAGCCGAGCGGGGGGCGCACGTGCAGGGCGGCCAAAGGGCCAGAAAAAGGGCCACCTGCAGCCGGAGCTGCCGCAGGTAGGTACATAGGTACATCAAGCGCGGGCCGCGAGCACCAAGCTCCGCGCGGACCAGCCAATCAGTCTCTGGCAAAGCGAGTCTGCAAACGCCCAGGCACACCAGCCCTCCACACGAGTAACGTCAAGTTACCATCAATCGAGTGAGAGTTTTGTTGCACAAAAAATTCAGAGGTCGTAACTTCGATCTACAAAAGATGACTGAAGCCAACAGTTACCAAGATGGAGAGAAAAGTTCCGTTGACGAGTATCTGTTAGCGGTATTAACTACAGTGTATAAACCACACTGGTGGCCAGTGAGCCGTGGTAAAAATTGCTGTTTTGAAAAGCGCGCCAAAGCGCCTTGTGTGAAGCAGTCGCCCTCCGTTTCTGGCGGTGGCGCCGCTGTAGCAATCGCAGCTTTGGTGTCTCCCTCTGGTGGGAAAGGGGAAATGTTGACTGTTCACGTGCATTTAAGGGGCGCTATGAGCTCGCCACTTCGTCACTCTGGGTGAGTCTGGGGTCAGTCTCTCGTCCGGATTTGTGGGGCAGTTAGTGTCTGTCTGTCGTCCGGAGTGTTAGTGTGTGTTTCGTTCGGATCAATCTTTAAAGCCGGATAAACGAGTCCACTCCGCCCGTAAGAGAACTCAACGAGTGGTCGCCCGGTCGGGGCTTAGTTCCTGCATCTGAGTCTGCGCGTTAGGCCGCAAGTTTGCTCAACTTGCTCAGGCAATGGCCATTGGCAGCTCGATCGATCGGTTGGTCGGTCGCGCACTGAGACACAAGATGACTTGTCCGCCTTGAGCGTCGGCGCATGTGAGGTCGCCACGTGAGTTCAGTGGGCCGCGCCGTATTGCGAGGGTTAGTGGCTTCGCGGCCGACACGAGAGAAACAAGAGTCAACCCACGACATCAGTCTGGCCGGTGCGAGCTGCGACGCCGTGAGACGGGAGATCGGCGCGCCTTCCTGCGTCCGTTGAAGGGGCTGGCAGCGGACGGTTCGAGAGAGCGATTTGGGAGTGCTGCGCCAGGTCTTATCCAGAAATCACAGTTTATTAGTAGTTAAGTGATTGGTGATATGTTGTTTCATTTACTTGTTAAATTCAACTGGTTTTCTTGGTGAGGCCACCAGCCGCTTTGTTTTGGGGTCGTCCCACCACTCTTCTCAGTTTGCACACCCGTGGGAAGATGGTTATTTATGAATTGGGTGGTCCGTTTTTCCCTTGTGGAGAAGGGGCGGGTTAGAGCAGTCTTCGGTTCGGGTTGTTCGGTAATCTCCCTATCCATCTGCCGTACGTTAGCAGCTGCCTCTGTCATGTTTGTCGGATTCGGTGTGTTGACGAATTCATTGCTTGGAGTGTAACGGCCTAATTCCTGAAATATGTTTTTATCTTTCCTATCATCTTCAGAGGCGGTATATGTGTACTGTAGAGCATGTTAACTCGTTTGGCGAACCTTGTATAATTTTATATAAGATTGCATTTCATGGGCTTTTATTTAAATGGTCATTTTAGTATATAAAGTTGCCACTCTTTCACCGTAAGACTTTACTTGGAAGTTTAAGATCAAGTTGCATCTTCGGTGGCAAGTTAATTTTTTAATTTTAGTGTTTTTTACCATTTCCATCACTCCTATGGGGTGCATAGTTTGTGTGCTTGTGTGAATTGTTGAAACTTTTAGTTTAAAGTAATCTGGTGTGTTGCAGATTTGCACCTGTGTAGTCTTTCAGAGGCTGTTGTGAGCGGTCGTGACTACGGCCGTGTCAAAAGGGAGTGGCAAGGTTCTCAGCCCGAAAGCTCATACACTCAAAAATTTGTTTCTCTCTGCCTCTGAATAAATTGTAACTTGATATTTAGAGGGTGCTTTCTGCTTATAATTTTAAATGTTTCTTAAAAAAAACGCTTTTAGGAATAAAATTTCCATTTGTTAAAGGCAATTTGATTATGATCTCATCAGTTACTCCCTGGCAACTACTTCCACGCTCACATAGTGTGATTAAATGTGTTAATGAATCGTTAGTAAATAAAATAAAATTTTAAGGATATTCTTTGAAGATAAATCACGGTTCAGCCATCAGAATTGAAACACTATGAAGTAGGTACGCAACAAGCGTCAGACAGGAAAGGTTGCCCATATGCAGAGGTGTGTGTGTGTGTGTGTGTGTGTGTGTGTGTGTGTGTGTGTGTGTGTGTGTGTGTGTGTGTACTGAACCCCCCCCCCCCTCCCCAATCCACCCTTGCTCTCAGGTAAAGGAAAAAATATACCGTCTTTCAAGAAAATCGGATAAAGGTCGGTATTATTGCGCTTGTTTATAACAGGATCGGCACTGGAGCTTTTTATGGCTGTCTTTGGTGTGACGTCATAAGCGAGTGACTGCGTGTGAGATCGCTCTCTAAGTTTTTATATATTTTTAGGTTTCAGATACATATTTTAACGGTTTTTGTGATATTTACTATATAAGTGACGTATTAGTGGTTTCTTCATTCACCTCTGCCATTCTCATGTTGTGACCTGATATTCGTGAGTGTTTCGTATCGAGCAACTTAACCTCTTGCCTGTGTTCACATTCCGCGCTGACCAGTTGCAGCGGCGCATCGAAAGCTAAGTACTAATTAATTGTTTGTGTATAGTGGTTTATTTAGGAACTTTAGTAGTCTTCAACCGGTGTTCTTGGTGTTTTCTGGTGAAATAATTTCAGAAGAACCATTTGGGAACTGTTTTCAGCTTCGTTACTGTGTCATTAGACGTTTGATTCTCTTTCTGTATTAGTCTTTTGTTATATTCACATTTGTTGTCGATTAATACTGTTAATAATAGTCGTTACTTCCCTTGTAGAGTAAGTTTGTGATTATTGTAGTCAGGTTTTTAACATCTTATTGTAGTAGCGGAACTTAGAAAAAGTAAAATTTTACCATGAGTGAGAAGTGTGGGCTTTGCCGTAGGTTCGTGAGTAGCGGATTGCGGTATGAAACTTGTTCGAAGTATTTTCACTGGGGAATGCTGTGGGTAAGCCAGTGGGCATTTTGGTGAGATCTTCTCCTGGAACTGCAGGTTATGTAGCAAGAGTAAGTTGATAGAGGAGCAGGAGAGTAAGATCTGTGCCCTTCAGGTGCAGTTGAAAAACGCACAGGAGCTAGATAGGATGAGGAGGGAGAAGGGGGTTGGGAATGGGAGCTGGCTGTTGGCAAGAGATTTGCTAGGAGAAGATGATTTTCTGATAGTTTTGCTATTGGTGTTTACAATAGATATGACCAACTGTCAGTCTAGTGGAGAGGAATCTCTAGTAGCTGCAGATGTAGGAAGTATGCAGCATACCTCAGTAGTTACTGTAGAACAGTTGAAAAGTCGAAGAGGAAGAAGAATGTTCGGCTGTTAGGTAGTTCTCATGGCAGAGGTGTAGGCCAGCAGTTGCAGGAAGTGCTGGGGAGTGAGTACCAGGTTCAAATGGCTCTGAGCACTATGGGACTTAAAATCTATGGTCATCAGTCCCCTAGAACTTAGAACTACTTAAACCTAACTAACCTAAGGACAGCACACAACACCCAGTCATCACGAGGCAGAGAAAATCCCTGACCCCGCCGGGAATCGAACCCGGGAACCCGGGCGTGGGAAGCGAGAACGAGTACCAGGTCACCAGCATTGTGAAGCCTAATGCAGGGTTGGCTCAGGTGACTGTTAACATAGGGGGTTTATGTAGGGATTTTACTAAAGAGGATCAGGTAGTGATTGTGGGTGGGGCTGGTAATAGTATTGACAGGGATGGGGAGTACAACATAGATGGTGACCTGGAAAAGATAGCCACTCAGACTGGCAACACGAATGTGCATTTCGTGGAACTGTTTCAGCGTCACGATCGGCCTCATCTTAACACAGCCGTCAGGTGTTATAACATGAGACTTGGGGGTGCGCTGATGACAGAAAGCATGGGTCACATTTCAGTGGTGTCGGTGGAGTCTATCAGCAGGACGGGTTTCACTAGACATGGCCTGCACCTCAACAGGTATGGGAAGGGGAGGTTGGCAAAGCTTATAGGTGACAGTATAGGTGGGGTTGGTGGGATCACTCATGGGAAAATTCCTGCAGTAGTGGGTGTTAGAGCTGCACCTTTTTTAGATTGAAGTCAGCTAATAGGTATTCCTGCTTAAGCTTTTGACAAAGCTTAGGTATCCCAGTAATGAGGGAATTATATTTCATCAAAATATACAAGGTATTAGAGATAAAGTTAGTGAACTGCTTATAGATGTTGACTCTGAAAATATCTGAACACTTCTTAAATAAGGAGATAATTCAGAGGCTTCCTTTACCAGGGTACAGGTTGGCTGGCAGCTTTTCGAGGAGCTCTTTGCGGTGTGGGGAGTAGCCATGTATGTGAAAAACGGCATCCCATTTGAGTCAATTGATATTTCAAAGTACTGCACTGAAAAAGTGTTTGAATGTTGTGCAGTTGTGGTTAAATTTAATGGAGCTAAACTTCGAGCTGTTGTTATTTATAGATCCCCAGACTCCGACTTCACAACATTTTTGCTAAAGCTAGAGAAGGTTCTTGGTTCACTTTATAGGAAATACAGAATGTTAGCTATGTGGTGACTTCAACATTAATTGTATAAGTGATTGTGCAAGGAGAAGGATGCTGGTAGGCCTCCTTAATTCATATAATCTTACGCAAACCGTATTCTTTCCAACGAGAGTGCAAGGGAACAGTAGAACAACCGTAGACAACATTTTTGTTCATCCCTCATTACTAGAAGGGCATTCTGTTAGCAAAAACGTGAATGGCCTTTCAGCTCATGATGCACAAATTTTAACTTTAAAAGATTTTTGTGCTGCAACACGTGTTAAATATAGTCATCAGCTGTTCAGGAAAGCTGATCCAGTTGCTGTAGAGACCTTTGTAAACCTTATCAAGGAACAAGAGTGGCAAGATGTTTATAGCGCTGATACAGTAGACGATAAATATGCTTTTCTCATGCTCTTTAAAAGCTGCTTTCCGTTAGAACGTTCAAAACAGGGTACTAGCACAAACAGGCAACCTGGGTGGCTGACTAGAGGGATAAGAATATCATGTACAACAAAGTGGCAATTATATCAAAACGTTAGAAACAGTCAAAATCTAAATGCAGCAGCCCATTACAAACAGTATTGTAAGGTGCTTAAAAATGTTATTAGGAAGGCAAAAAGTATGTGGTATGCAGATAGAATAGCTAAGTCTCAGGATAAAATTAAAACCATATGGTCAGTCGTAAAGGAAGTTGCTGGTCTGCAGAGACAGGTCGAAGATATAGAATCAGTGCGTAGTGGGAATGTCCGTGTTACTGATAAGTCTCATATGTACAGTATTTAATAATCACTTTCTGAATATAGCAGGTGAACTAAATAGAAACCTAGTCCCAACAGGATATCATATAGCGCTCTTAGAAAAAAGTGTTCCGAGACTGTTACCTGAAACGCTCCTCTATGATACTGACAAGAGGGAGATTGAGTTAATAATTAAATCACTAAAGACCAAGAACTCTCATGGATATGACGGGGTATTTAGCAGAGTACTGAAGTATTGTTCTATGTATGTTAGCCCAGTACTCAGCCATATCTGTAACTTTTCCTTTAGGAGTGGTCGGTTTCCTGACCGATTAAAGTACTCAGTAGTGAAGCCACTTTATAAAAAGGGAGTCAACGATAATGTTGACAATTATAGGCCTATTTCTATGCCATCGGTGTTTGCTAAAGGTATCGAGAAGGTTGTATATACAAGGTTACTGGAGCATTTAAATTCACATAATTTGCTGTCAAAGTTTGTTTGGTTTTAGAAATGGTTTAACAACTGAAAATGCTATATTCTCTTTTCTCTGTGGGGTTTGGACGGATTAAATAAAGGGTTGCGAACGCTAGATGTTTTCTTTGATTGAACGAATACTTTTGACTGTGTTGACCACAAAATATTACTGCAGAAGTTGGACCAAGGGGAGCAGCTTACAATTGGTTCGCCTCTTACTTGAAGAACAGAAAGCAGAAGGTAATTCTCCGCAATATTGAGAGTGGTAGTGATGCTCAGTCCCAATGGGGCACTGTTAAGTGGGGCGTTCCCCAAGGGTCGGTGCTGGGGCCACTGCTGTTTCTTATTTATATAAATGATATGGCTTCTAGTA